>NC_061511.1:117553414-117686518 GCF_022539505.1 Lolium rigidum
TTGCAACTTGTAAGATATAATTTACATGATACATATGCTTTATTACTACCGTTGACAAAATTGTTTCTTGTTTTCAAAACCAAAGCTCTAGCACAAATATAGCAATCAATGCTTCCCTCTGCGAAGGGCCTATCTTTTACTTTATTATTGAGTCAGTTTGCCTATTCTTTCTATCTTAGAAGCAAACACTTGTATCAACTGTGTGCATTGATTCTTACATGTTTACTTATTGCACTTGTTATATTGCTTTATGTTGACAATTATCCATGAGATATATATGTTGAAGTTGAAAGCAACCGCTGAAACTTATATCTTCCTTTGTGTTGCTTCAATGCTTTTACTAAGAATTTATTGCTTTATGAGTTAACTCTTATGCAAGACTTATTGATGCTTGTCTTGAAGTACTATTCATGAAAAGTCTTTGCTTTATGATTCATCTGTTTACTCATGTCATTACCATTGTTTTGATCGCTGCATTCATTACATATGTTTACAATAGTATGATCAAGGTTATGATGGCATGTCACTCCGTAAATTATCTTTGTTATCGTTTACCTGCTCGGGACGAGCAGGAACTAAGCTTGGGGATGCTAATACGTCTCCGACGCATCGATAATTTCTTATGTTCCATGCCACATTATTGATGATATCTACATGTTTTATGCATACTTTATGTCATGTTTATGCATTTTCCGGAACTAACCTATTAACGAGATGCCGAAGGGCCAGTTGCTGTTTTCTGTTGTTTTTGGTTCCAGAAAGGCTGTTCGGGCAATATTCTCGAATTCGACGAAACGAAGACCCAACATCCTATTTTTCCCGGAACCTTCCAGTAAAGTCAAAGGGGGACCATAGGGGTTCCCCGGGGGCCCCACACATGTGGGCCGCGCGAGCTCCACCCTGGCCGCGCCGGCCTGGTGTGAGGAGCCCCCGTGGCCCCTCCGACTCCGCCTCTTCGCCTATTAAAGCCGTCTCGACCTAAAAACGCGAGACCTCTTGACGAAACTCCAGAAAGACTCCAAGGGCGCCGCCACATCGCGAAACTCTAATTCGGGGACAGAAGTCTCTGTTCCGGCACCCTGCCGGGACGGGGAATTGCCCCCGGAGTCATCTCCACCGCCGTCTCCACCGCCATCTTCACCGCCATCTTCACCGCCATCGCTGCCTCCATGATGAGGAGGGAGTAATTCACCCCCGGGGCTGAGGGCTCCGCTGTAGCTATGTGGTTCATCTCTCTCTCTTTATGTGATCTAGTTGAATATCATCTATGTGCTACTCTAGTGATGTTATTAAAGTAGTCTATTCCTCCTACACGGTGTAATGGTGATAGTGTGTGCATCGTGTAGTACTTGGCGTGGGTTATGATTGTAATCTCTTGAAGATTATGAAGTTAACTATTGCTATGATAAGAATTTATGTGATTTATGCCTCCTTCATAGTGTGATGGTGACAGTGTGCATGCTATGTTAGTTCTTGGTGTGATTGTGTTGATCTATCTTACACTCTAAGGTTATTTAAATATGAACATTGAATATTGTGGAGCTTGTTAACTCCGGCATTGAGGGTTCGTGTAATCCTACACGCTTAGTGGTGTTCATCATCCAACAAGAGGGTGTAGAGTAGTCCTATTATGAGATCATTGTTGAGAGTGTACACTAGTGAAAGCGGGATCCCTAGGCCTTGCTTCCAAGCATCGAATCTCCGTTTGTTTACTGTTTTGTTGCATGTTTACTCGCTGCCATATTTTATTCAGATTGCTATTACCACGCATACTCATCCATATTACTTGCATCTCACTATCTCTTCGCCGAACTAGTGCATCTTTACATCTGACAAGTGTATTAGGTGTGTTGGGGACACAAGAGACTTCTTGCTTTGTGGTTGCAGGGTTGCTTGAGAGGGATATCTTTGACCTCTTCCTCCCTGAGATCGATAAACCTTGGGTGATCCACTTAAGGGAAACTTGCTGCTGTTCTACAAACCTCTGCTCTTGGAGGCCCAACACTGACTACAAGAATAAAAGCTCTCGTAGACATCACCGCCTCAGCGTCAAGCATGTCCTGGAGGGACGCGATGATCAGCAAATGCTCCCGCAGGTCGTCGTCGAACGCTTGCTCGTCCTCCAGCAGCAGGGCAACCATCTCATCGTCGCTGTCCATGGCTAAAGCAAATCAATGGTTAAAATTGCGCCGAGGCGACGACGCAACAAACAACGGCCAATCGCGCCTACCCGGCAAGTCGTCGAGCACCTTCCGTGCGCGGAGGTGGGGCAGATTTGACGGCGCGTTCGGGACGCGCCGGCGACGCGGCGGCGGCGGCACGACCGGCGGGAGCCCCGGCCCGCGACAACGGTGCCGACTCTCGGCCAGAGATCGACGCCCAAACGGCCGGGAAATCCGGCGGCGGCGGTGGGGTGGGAGGCGCGGGAAGGAAGGAGCGACGAGAAAAGAGGCGCGAACCAACGGTTTACGCAAATAGTCGCCGACATGTGGGAGCCCGCCTCGCTTTTCGTTGTGTCCGGCGTCCCCGGAGCGTCCCCTGTGGGACGGGGACGGGCTCGGGACGCCGGACATCGTATAGGGGCGCGTCGGACAAAAAAGGGCTTTGGGAGACGCTGCTGAAACGCATTTTTCGTTCGGCGCGCTCCAAATCCCTTTGAGTGACGCTTTGGGGACACGACTAGAGATGCTCTAAGCTGTGCAGCGGAAGAGGCATCGTGACTTGCGAGTTAAGGTTTCCCGGAAGGAAAGATCCACCGCACATCTCCACAGATCGACAACGCCGCAGCATGCAAATTTCCCTCGTGGCCCGCTCGACACGACACGCTAGCCGCCACATAGTCCCGAGCTTAGGGTGAACTGGGGCTCGTCACGACCCACTGCAAACCGCGCCCTTATCCGGCCGTCCGTCGCTAATAAAGCCGGGACGCGGACGGCTCCCAACTACAGTACGACCTGCCGAAAACTATGTTGCAGGGATACGTCCCATAAGTGCCGTATCGGTGCAGGATACTGCACCAAGACGGGGATACACCAAAAAAACGTGTGGGATACGTGCCTGACCTGTTGCATGTACCACTCAAGCCACAGCCCACATCAAGGCCTCATGCTGCTGTACATACAACGAGTTGGAACTAGAAAAGGCAGCTATCTCCTTCAGATCACCACGAATGGAAAAAGATTAGGCTATTTAATTGACATTATTTTTCTCATACTCTATAATATTGGTTACTGATCCTGATTTCTAATGAAATTATGCATATAGTAGCCGTATCCCCGTAAGTCTATTTTCAAAAAATGCCGTTTCACCGTATCACCGTATTCGTATCCCCGTATCCGTATCCCCGTACCATGTAACATAGGCCGAAAATAGCAAACGCCACGCCACGGCCCCACGGAGCTGAGTAGATCACCACATCGCCCTGGCGGCCTCCACCAGCTCACTCACTTCCCCGATGGCAGCGAGGGACGCGGTAATGGCGGAGACGAAGCTGGCCTGCGCCGAGGCGGAGGCGGAGGAGCGGGAGAGGCGGAAGCGGGGGCGGCGGGGCAGGAGGGGCAGCGACCCCGTGGAGGCGCTTGGGGAGGGGGTGATGGGGCTGGTGATGGAGCTCCTGGACGCGCGCAGCGTGGCACGATGCACGGCGCTCTCCCGCGCCTGGTACGGGGTCGCCGCCGACAACCGCCTCTGGGCACCAAAGGTACATCCCATTCCCGCCGTCATCTCGCTTCATGCATCTCTCGGTCATTCTCCAGTCTTGGTCCTCACTCGGGCTTCAGTCATGTGGCACCCGTGATTCTTCATTTGGCGTCTGCGATGTGAGCTGCACCTGTTCGACGAATTCCTTGCAAGACCCTCTTTAATTAGTTTGGTTTCACGCTTTTGACTATTCCGATGTCCAGGAAAGAAGAAAAAAAAAAAAGGTCTCGTACCGACATCGCTATATGGATTTACTTCCTGTGGATGACCCCGAAAACGGGGTAGTTGATTCCATAAGACACAACTCCGAATGCGGCAAACTTCATGTGGCATTCACAGTTTGGAAGACGTGACGTTAACATGCTGCAAAATCCAACAATGTTTTTGCAAAGGATAAGCTTATTACCTTTAATTTAAAAATATGAGGCACTTCTATATTTACATATTTTATCGCTCCACAACGACGTATCATACATATTCTATCTAACAATAACAAGGTAAATGGCAAATTTGGTCTAAAATCATGTTTAAAGTCTCCTAAATGGGGTATTTTGGTACAAGTTCCACTAAGTGGGGTAATATGTGTCACAAATGCACAACTACAGGGTAAAAAGTGGAATTCACTCTTTAAAATATTACCTCCGTTTCAAAATATGCCTTTTTAGAATGCTAGTTTACCTTTCTAAAAAGCCTTATATTTTGGAACGGAGTAAACTTCCAAAAGTGCTTTTAGTGTTTTCTGCACTATGTGGGCACTCCAACTTTATTTATTTTTTCTCAAAATGCTGTTCAATTTAGCCTCAGTTATATCTGTTATTCGCTCCAAAAAATAGTTATATCTGTTATTTTGAATTTTTTGTAATATTGAAAAATTATATGTTGCAGTTTGGTGTTTCATCTTAACCTGATTTTTTTTTTCACTCATGCCAATGAAAATAAGGCCCCTCGGATCAATGCTAGGCCAGGTGCTGCATGTTCACATTGAGGAAATCCCTCTACTTTTTCCAACGATGACTAATTGAGTAAGGTCTAATGTAATCCTTTTTTATGACAACCTTTCTTGATTGAAGTAAACGAGAACTTTACTTATTTACAGACCCTAAGATCTGGGCTCATCCTCGGGACACATATGAATTTTTCTCTCTCTCGTACACGCAGAAAAGCGTGTGTTGCATTTCATTAGAAGGGGAACGCCGACACGGCGCAAAGTACAACTAAAAAGGAAAGAAAATAAAAGAAGACAACGTGCATATAGAGCAAACGAAGAAACGAATGGGCTAAGCTATGCTAAACTAAACTACCAAAAACAGAGACAGAGTCGAGGAAAACCCACTCCCTAATGGGAATTGACTAGACTAGGTCAAAACCTCTTAGAATCAGTAAGTGACAGAGTCCCCAACACTAAGACTTGGGAAACAGGACTTAATGTTATGTCCTTTTTAATACAGAGGAATAGGATTTTCAAAATTTGACTAGGAGACTTGATTGAAGATGGATGTGGTACTCTTCTATGTATAAGGCAATTCTGATATTTCTTTTGCAGTGTGCTGAACTGATGGCGGGAAAGGCACATATTCCTCATCTGACAATGATCCGTACTGCATCAAAGTTGTCTACCTATTCAATGGCCATCATGGATGGCAAACGGGTGAGTGCCAGAGTTTTTTTTTTGTTTTGAGTTAAAGAATGCAATGGCTCATAAATGATAAGTATAACGAATTGTGATGATGCTAGCAGTACTATTACCATGACCACTCCCAAAGATAATAATGGCCATCAAAAAGACGTTGACCAACGGGGGAATGATCCCTCCCTTGGCTATACGCTGTTACGTAGGATGAGACTCTCCTAGCGAATTACCGCTATGGATGATAACCAGTTTAGTCCGCCCCTCCTAGGGAAATTACCGCTACGGAGGGGTTTCGAACCTGGGTGGGCTCGAATCAGCACGAGAGCACAAGCCACCAAGCTAGCACTTGGTTCTGAAAATAATAATGGCCATCACATCTTCTGTTAATTTATTTTTGTTTCTCCTCTACATATAATACCAAATGCATGAAAGTTCTGTTTCTTTTGCTCCACATGTTGTGCACAGAAGTGGACTGCCACTTTTGAACATTGAGATGTTCCTTCTGGTTATCACTTTGGTTTTATCATCAACACAGAGTGAAAATGAGTATATCAATTCTTCATTGTCCTGATGAAAGCATATATTATTTTGACTTATTTTCTTGTGCAGAATCGGATCACAAAAGAGGATCTCTGTGATCATGCATGGGAATATTGTTTCACTATAGTAAGTTTTTGCTAATTTTCATCACTTTATATGTTTTGAGCTATGAGGTCATACAGTATTATGAATCTTAATGCTAGTGGCTGCTGCTGCCTACCGCACAACTGACCTGCTAGTTTTGAGTTCAACTGGTTGTAGTCAACCACACTGAGATGGATGCATGAGATCATGAGAACTTCCAGCGTCCCTCTAGCTTCTTCAGATGTCTTAGCTTCCAAAAGCACTGAGGAAGATTGGTACATATATCTTCATGCTGGTAATTAAAGTTAAGTATGTGAGATACAAGAAAGAGGTTCGTGTGTTTTTGGCTCTCTGGCACTATGGGTTGTGCGAAGATCTGATGGATGCAGTTATATGTAGTTTAAAATCCATAATATGTCTTGTTCGTAGATTCAAGTTTTCACTGTTGTGCATGTATCGTACTCCAAGTATTTAATTTTGAATATATATTACTAGATTGTTGTTGTGTGCATATCACTAGATTGTTTGCTCGTGTATGCATATTGCTAGATTGTTGTTTTTGTATACTGAAATCATTTAGCATCTCGAAGAGGATACTGGCTATTGTATTTACTAAGAATTAATGGTGCATTATACAAAAGAAACATGTGGAGTATGGTTGCTTGATTGTGGAGAAAAGTGACGTTGTTCTTCATATTGCTTGATCTATCCATGACTTGTATCTCTTACTATTGCAGGCAGCACCAGAATACTGGAGGAACCTTGATCCGTCATGGAAGCATACCGGTCCACCAATGCGACGATACTTCCATCAAGATGGTTACCACAGTGCAGAACCTCATGACGCTGTTTGGGGTGGCCATGAGTGCGAGTACACGATCATGACAAGCTTTGTTGGAGATGGAAAAATCAGGGATCATTATGTGAGGATCAACCGATGGCCACCGATGAAAGTGTCGAGGAAGGATGACTGGAGCTGGGAGCTATCCAACCACCTATACCGCTACAACAGCATCCCTGATGCTGAAAAGAAAGGATGTACAGGGCCTCTGTTCCCTGTTTGGTGAGTTCACTTGTATGGTAGCATACCAGTGCGTCTGTGGTATATGATCCCGCAACCTTCTTGTGGTGGAAATCATGCCTTGATCTTCCATCTCAAGGAATGTTGCAGAAGAAGACTTCGATTGGCAGCAATGAACTATGGACATTTGTGGAGGTACTTAGTTTTTTAAGAGAGAATGTAGGTACTTTGTTAAGATTAGGTATGAGAGCTAAGTATGTATGGTAGTGGTTGCAGCTAGCGTGTGATGATATTATGTGTGCTCTTCTTGTTAGTTTTATCTACTGTCTAGTGTGTGATCTGTAAAATACCCTGAACTATTCTAGGAATGGTATGGTGTATGTAAACCTACTGTGATGTGTACCATATGTAGTGAATGCTACATGTGCTGCTGTTTTATCTCTGCTGATATATGTATGTGGTAATTTAGGTGGTTGAGGGATAATAAACTTGAGTCCCTGGACTTCGAACATGAGAAACGGAGGATTACTTGGGGCTTGTTGCATTCGCAGAATTCTGACAACATCGGTTGGCATTTCACAGGCTAGACTTTTTGGCCCGGATTTTCAAAAGCTCAACCTAAAAAAGATCAAATACAGTCTGGCCTGGACCGAAATTTTTAAACCCGAGACTTTTGTCCCTTAACAATTATTTTCTGATGACTGAAGGACCTTAGGGCATGTGCAATAGTTGATAAGGCCAGCTTATCTTAACGTCGCCGTGTAATTTAGATATAGTAACAAAATATGATGTATAATGGGTTATTTTTTAATCTTATCTTCACTAATCAGATATCCTAAATTTGTGGTGAGAGAGATTGTGCTAAGAGATCATCTCTTAATTAAGAGAAGATAAACCTTTTTTTTAACATTCTCTTTCCTCCACCTCAACACATTTATCTACGTGGCACTGCTAAGATATCACCATTTTACATGTTCTTATGAGGTTATCTCTGTTGATGCAGTTTTATATCAATTGTTTTTTTTCCGACAAATAGCATATATTAATATCATGAAGATACCAATTAAAACCAGGCTCTGCAACAACGCATTGCCCTAGCGGCCCGACGGATACACACAACCAAAAAAGAAAGAAGAATTACAGAAAAAAGAAAAGTCCCGCCAGAGTGATTCATTCATTGAAACAATACTAACACCACCAAGACAACACCTGAAGTGAAGGAAACAGTGCACAAACACCGTCATCGCCCGATCATAGATCTTAGGTTTTCACCCCGAAGAAATTCCTCTCTCAAAACAATGCCTCAAACAAGGCCATTGTCAGGCACAACCAACTAAGGCCAGACCTTGGGTTTTCATCCGGAGTGGTAGGACTATGACCTTCTCAAATCACAAATCACCAAGCTAGTTCCTCATAACCAAACAAAACTCAAGCCGCCATTGCTAGACCTCAGATCTCGGCTTACATGTCATTCTTCGCTAGCATCACGGAACAAGAACATGCTCCATGATATTAACAGCCAGCAAAGTTTCGAGATGCTTCCTCTGAAACCAAAAGGTCAGAGTAAAACATGGGTGCGCACGACCGAATCCCACCCGATCCGGCAAACTCCAGGTATAGAACGCCTCTTGGAGCGCCGGCGGAGCCTTCCGGAACACGCCACTTCCGCCAGATCGATGGGGACAAGCAGCAGCAGATCATCAACTTAGCGATAGGAGGAATCCTAGGACCACCGCCATTATCCGCGAGACTAGCAGGCCCCCACGCCGCCAGTCCCTCCATGCCGGAGTGACAAGAGAGGAAGGAGGCATACCTAGCGCAAGGCTATAGGCACCGACGATCCGAGGAACCACCAGCACCCTCCGCCCCGGCCGTGGCTAGACCCATCTTGCCAGATTGGCGTCAGCCTAGATCATAGCCCGACAACCTAGCTCGCCGCCATACACGCCGAAGACGTGCTGAGGGTGCACCGCCATCTCCTCACTGCCGCCCCGCCGGAGGGCCTCATGCCCCGGCCCGAACAGCTGCGCCGCCCTGCGCTTCCGCCGGCGTTCCCCCAACTCCCAAGGAAAACCAGCAGTAGCACACCGCCATCCCCTGCCGCCCTCTTCGACGCGAAGGGGGCCGCTACCGCCACCGGGGAGGCAGCGGGGGCGGCCAGGGGGTGAGGGGGTGGAGGTGCCGCCTAGGGTTTGGGGTGGAGGGCGCCGCATGCCGATGCCAGTCTATATCAGTTGGTTGTCTTGGTTCTTTTGGTTCTTTTCGATGTTTTCATAAGTAAGCCCTTGAACTTGTAGTTTTTAGGATTAGTTCTAATAGGTTTATGTCATGTAGTACATGCTTCTATGATGAGCATCTGTCAACGGGTTTCCTATTGGTGCGCAAACACTTTCTCTTTCCCGTCTTTTTCTATTTTTCATGATGTTGAACAATGTATTTTCGTTATGAAAGTAGTGGAAATGGGAATAGTCTCGATTGAAAATCCTTAAACCCGTTTCCAACTAAAATAGGATGCCTATAGTTATTAGTTAAAACTAGTAAATGTGCCCGTGCGTTGCTACGGGTTAAACATGATAAATTTGAGTTGTTGGATGGGTGATAGAAAATTTACGGAAGAAACACTCCTCGAGTGCAGGGTTTCTACAATTTATCTACAAACAAAATTCTCCAAAAACAGTTTTAGAATAATAATACTACAATACAGCTAAAATGTCATGTCTCCTATAGACTACGTCCCTATTGCCTTTTCCCAGGAAAATAAAAGAAAAACAGCATGGAGTGTGATCTATTTTTATTTTGGAGAAAAGAACTTTGAGTTAGCATACATCACAAGCTATTACCAGGATCGGTGCTCTTCAAACATTTCCTTACTTACTTCCATGTGGGTTGGACTGATCTGCATGCCTTAATTCGTTTGTTTTGGTCTGGAAAAACGGGTTGGGCTGATTTGCAAGCTCTAGTTTTTGTGGTATCGATCTGGATTTTTTTGAGGGGATTTTTTTTTGGTACCGATCTAGATTTGTGTGATTCAGACGATTTGTATGCGTTCACTGAAACGCTTTCCTGAACTGAACCCTGGCACACCACGCACGTCTCCGCCTGCCTCGCACGGCTGCGTTTCGAGCGCGTGCAATACTCGGCGTGGACTGAGTTCCGGCACATGCTTCACATCAGCGCCTCTCAGCACGTTCGCCGGTGGCATCGCCATCTCCTCGTGGCACACTGCACCGTCGAACGGCGCTCATGCTGCACATCTGCGCCACCCAGTGTGTTCGCCGGAGCCGGCACCATCTCCTCGTGGCACACAGGACAGGCTGCACCATCGAGCGGCCGGCCCGACGACGCCGCAAAGGCCTCCTGCCAGCGCTGCCCGGCCTTGGTTGCAGCTGCGGCCGCCTGTGGACCATAGCTGGTGACTTGGTGTAACCTCTCTGGGCACGAGGTCCGGCGGGTTAGCACTTCCTGATGTACAAGCCAGCCGATGAGCCAAGCCGCCTGGCTCAAAGTAGGCTCTGAATTGACCAACATTGAATCGCAACCATGAACTAAAGTTCATATAATCAGTTCCAGACTCGACATGGTATACCTTGTGTCCTTGTGGAGATGTACAAGAAGAGGCGCTCCACTTTCCGGCGACGGCGAGCGAGCGCGCTGGCAGCTAGTGCGGCCTCAACTTTCCGGCGACTGCGAGAGAGCGCGTTGGCAGCGGGAGCGACCTCCACTTTCCGCCTCGTCCCTCCTCCTTGAGCCTGCTCCTCGAACCGTCTTGTCCCACCATGGCTGCGGCACTCAAAGTGCGCCCCGCCTCAGGCCTCGCCATGGCCGCGGCGCAGCGCGAAGCACGCGCGCGGAGATGGCTGGTCGCATCATGTGGTGGGCTGGCTCCTTCCAGATGATCCACATATCGAATTATCGATCTGCTACCGAGGCATCACCCATGAAGCACTCGTCGAGGTCTGCGGTCCACTGGAGATTGGCTTACGATCATTCGGCACCAAGCGCGGCACCTCGCCGGGCCCCGGGCCGTCCGTCTGCCTCCGTCGCCGTGGGGTGCTCACGCTGATATGCCACCTTACCACCTCGCGAGATTCCCAGGGCGTCTCCGGGTAGACGCGGGAATCTGATTTCGCGAGCGTGGATGGTCAGCTCCACCTGTAGTCCTCCAGCCAGATCGATTCCAGCAGCCCCAGCTGGATTTACACAAGTAGAGTAGGCGCCAGGAAGAAGACATCGCAGGGAATCGAGCGGGCGTGGTCAATCGTTGCAAAAGACACCAATCCTTGCATCCCCGAAGATGAGGCGTACTTCTAGGAAAATCTTCAGATCTCGACTTCCAAACTGAGTACGATGGATCCGACGCGCTGGCTTCCTCCTACGGTGGGCGGACAGGAAAATATGGAGCAATGACGGAAGATTTTCGTTGGAATCGCTAGCAGAGGATCTATAAGAGCTAATTTTCGTGGAGAAAGGGATTTGAGAGTTCGGTAAGAACTCGTCACGGGAGGAGATGAGTTCGGTAAGATAGATTTTCATTTGCTGGATCTGTTTTTTTTTTTTGGTGCTGGGACGAAGCGGTAGTAACTTACCGGTGGCAGTAAGGGTAATTTGTCTCAAGTTGAGGGGCAATAAAAAACGGACCAACAAGAAACCTTATTTTCTTTATTATTAGGTATAGATATAAAAAAATGCTTAATCAACAATAAAGGACAAAGTATTAACATTTATAATCTCAAATAAATATTGTTAGAATCATCATGAAATGTATTTTCTTATCATGTGCACTTGATATTGTAAAAAAATTAGTTAGAGCATCTCCAGCCGCGTCCCCCAAACGGCACCGAATTTAGAGTTTGGGGAACGCCTTTTCTTCATGCCGCGTTTGGGGGACGTCGCTTCCCAGCCGCGTCCCCCAAATAGAAATTGAGATTTTTTAATTTTAATAAAAAAATAGCTGAATTTATTCAAACTTGCTATATATTACATAGAGTTGAAAGAAATTCCATGAAATTTAAACCTAAACCCTGATCTAGTAGTACTTGCGGCGCCCGGAGAGGTCGTAGTACTGGTGGAAGTTGTACATGTCATCGTCGAAGACGTCCTGCTTGTCGCGCTCGTCGGGCTCGTCGACGGGCTCTTCCTTCACCCCGCCGTTGGGCCCAGCTTCGCCGTCGTTGGTGAACTCGACGAGTGGCATCCCAGCATCGCTGAAGGACACGGCGATCGCCGCGTTGATGTCGCCCCTCTAGACATCCTTGTCATTCAAGGATGCCATGTACGCCGCGTGTAACCCTAGGTAGCCCTCGGGGTCGTCGCTGCTGGCGATGAGGCACTGCCACCGCTCGTACTCCACCATCTGCGCGGCCTTCGCGGCTTCCTCGTCGTCCTGCTCCTCCTTCACCTCCGGCTTCGAAACGAGGAGGGAGACATCGACGCCCCTCTACTGTTGCCGCGTTGATGGTGACGTTGATGTTGCCATGCCTCCGAATCACGGTCGGCGTCGCGTACTCGGGCTCCTCCTTCACCTCGTGCTTCAACACGTTGTACGGCGTGGCGCGGTGCGAAGAAGGCGCCAACCGCGCCGGCCCCGAAGAAGAAGATTTTAAGGAGGACGAGTACGTCATCCTCGGTTGACAGCGCGCCGAAGCCGGAGGAGATGGCGGCGGAGAAGGTGGCATCTTCAACCTTGGGGCACCATTGTGTATGCCCTCAACGACGGCTGGGAGGGTGCGCCCGGGAATGCCCCAGGAAAGGACGTGCCCTCCTTGTTCCAAGTGTTCCTCCACCCGACGAGGTCGTCGATGATGTTCATGTCGGTGTCGTACTACGCCTGGAAGAAGTCCGCCTACCAGTAATTGTTGCCGGTGGGGGCCCAGGTGGGATCGGCGCGCTCCTCGGCGCTGAGGCGAGCGCGCTGGGTCCTGATCGCGTCCCTCCAAAGATCGGTTTCCGGCGGCAGCGGCGGGAGTCGATCCCGTTGACGCCCATCCTGCAGCCGCAGCTGCTTGGCAGGCGCATCTCCGGCGAGATAGGGTATCGCGTGTCGGGGGATGACCCCCGGTAGGTCAAGACTATGGCAAATATGCCATGATAAACTATCTGTATACCGGATTAAAGATTAATCCGGATCCTGAGAGTTAAGTTTAACAGTGCTAAGTTGGTACAGTCCGGTATACCAGGAGGGGTATGCCGGAGTACGGGAAACATAAGAGATGGAGCTACAAAGGAAAAGAAGTCGGAGCTCACAGGTAAAGATACCGGAGATCCGGCATAGGCTCAACTGTAGCATGTCGGCACCTCGGTCAAAGATTCCCTCAAGGACTAAAGGACAAGATGAGCGAAGCACTTCAGCTTTAATCGAAGCCCTGACGCCAAAGCGGAAGATGACATAAAAGAAGCCGAGCGAGGTCATCAGCTCTCTGATTAAAGACAGAAGTGTCATCCCTGGAGCCAAAGAAGCTTTATAAAGTAGCTTAGGTCACCAAAGATACCCCTAGAGTTTCTTCCCCTGTAAGCCTCCTCTCCACTATATAAGGAGAGGAGAGGCACCCCTGTGCGGGACGATCGATCCTTTGGTAGTTCTGCATTAGGAGATAGGTGAGCTGCCGTACATCTTCAACCTTCGGCCAGAGGCTAGGTTTTGTAGTTCCCCTTTGGTTCTTCGCGAAATAAAAACCCTGAGTTATATCTCCCTTTTACTCTAAACCTTCCCCTCACCCGGATCCTCAAGCGTACATCCGGCCCCTAACTTAAGCCTATCCATGGCATATGTTGTTACACCACGATGACAGTTGGTGCCCACCGTGGGGCCAGCAGCTGCGCTTGCTGGAGTTCATATCCTGGCTGGTCTCCTCATCGTCTCCGGCGAGCGCGTGGTATCTGGCCTCTTCCAGCACCTCGGCTCGCTGGATTTCATCGACGAAAATGTCGGCTGCTTAGCCAACGGCGGCCGCTTCCCCAAGAACGGTCGCATCTTCGAGTTCGGCTCGCACCGCGTCTACCTCGGCACCGTGTCGGAGCCCCGGTACCCATCGCAGGTGCTGGTGGCGCCGGATCCGCCAAGATCTGCAGCTGCTCGCGGGACGCGCACCGACCGCGCCGTCGGCAGCGTCGAGGTGATGATGGCCGGCGCAGGAGGCGAAGGAGCAGCAGAAGAAGGCACCAGGCCTTCCAAGTCCGGGCACACGCCAAAGCCCCCAACCGAGCGCGACGATATCAACGCCGACACCTCCAACGTGCCACCGACGGCAACCCCGCTCCAGGCAGCCATGAGTGTGTTGGCCACGCCCATCGCGCACAACGCCGATGTCGCGGCTACTCAAGCTGAGCTGGAAGCGGAGCGGTAGACGCTGCTCACTGGCGCAAAAGATGTCATCCGAGCCCAGCAGGAGCTCAACCTAACCCTCCGTGAGTATAATGTAGGATAACGTTGCATAGAAAACAAAAAATTTCCTACCGCGAACACGCAATCCAAGCCAAGATGCAATCTAGAAGATGGTAGCAACGAGGGGGTATCGAGTCTCACCCTTGAAGAGATTCCAAAGCCTACAAGATGAGGCTCTTGTTGCTGCGGTAGACGTTCACTTGCCGCTTGCAAAAGCGCGTAGAAGATCTTGATCACGATCACTTCCGGCGCCACGAACGGGCGGCACCTCCGTACTCGGTCACACGTTCGGTTGTTGATGAAGACGACGTCCACCTCCCCGTTCCAGCGGGCAGCGGAAGTAGTAGCTCCTCTTGAATCCGACAGCACGACGGCGTGGTGTCGGTGGTGGTGGAGAAATCCGGCGGAGCTTCGCTTAAGCGTGCGGGATGTGGTGGAGGAGAGAGACCGCTAGGGTTTGGGGAGAGAGGGGGGTTGGGAGCCGGCCCTCTAAGGGGTGCGGCCAAGGCTGAGGCTAGAAGTGGTCAGCCCCCTCTCCTATGCCCCTCATTATATAGGTGGAAGCACCAAGAGTTCTAGTCCAAGTCTTCGAATAAGACCCCAATACTAAAACCTCCCATATGTGGGAAACCTACTCAAGGAGGGAGTCCTACCCAAGGTGGGACTCCCACCTTTCCTTGAGGTGGGTTGGCCGGCCACCCTAGGGGAGTCCACCTTGGACTCCTCCCCTTTAGGGTTGGCTGGTCATGCAAGGTGGAGTCCCTCCGGGACTCTACTTTCCATGGTGATTTCTTCCGGACTTTTCTAGAACCTTCTAGAACCTGCCATAAATGCACCGGATCATTTCCAAACTTGGAATATGACTTCCTATATATGAATCTTATTCTCCGGACCATTCCGGAACTCCTCGTGATGTCCGGGATCTCATCCGGGACTCCGAACAAATATTCGAACTCCATTCCATATTCAAGTTCTACCATTTCAACATCCAACTTTAAGTGTGTCACCCTACGGTTCGTGAACTATGCGGACATGGTTGAGTACTCACTCCGACCAATAACCAATAGCGGGATCTCGGAGATCCATAATGGCTCCCACATATTCAACGATGACTTTAGTGATCGAATGAACCATTCACATACGATACCAATTCCCTTTGTCACGCGATATTTTACTTGTCCGAGGTTTGATCTTCGGTATCACTCTATACCTTGTTCAACCTCGTCTCCGACAAGTACTCTTTACTCGTACCGTGGTATGTGGTCTCTTATGAACTTATTCATATGCTTGCAAGACATTAGATGACATTCCACCGAGAGGGCCCGGAGTATATCTATCCGTCATCGGGATGGACAAATCCCACCGTTGATCCACATGCCTCAACTCATACTTTCCGGATACTTAATCCCACCTTTATAACCACCCATTTACGCAAAGTGGCGTTTGATGTAATCAAAGTACCTTTCCGGTATAAGTGATTTACATGATCTCATGGTCATAAGGACTAGGTAACTATGTATCGAAAGCTTATAGCAAATAACTTAATGACGAGATCTTATGCTACGCTTAATTGGGTGTGTCCATTACATCATTCATACAATGATATAACCTTGTTATTAATAACATCCAATGTTCATGATTATGAAACTAATCATCCATTAATCAACAAGCTAGTTAAGAGGCATACTAGGGACTCTTTGTTTGTCTACATATCACACATGTACTAATGTTTCGGTTAATACAATTATAGCATGATATATAAACATTTATCATAAACATAAAGATATAAATAATAACCACTTCATTATTGCCTCTAGGGCATATCTCCTTCAGTCTCCCACTTGCACTAGAGTCAATAATCTAGTTTACATTTGTAAAGATATAACACCTTGGCCTTATGGTGCTTTATCATGTATTGCTCACGGGAGAGGTTTTTAGTCAACGGATTTGACACGCTCAGAAACGTATGTATTTTGTAATTCATTTGCGTCTCAACGCATCACTCATTTCCAAATGAGTCGGCATTAAATATGTTTGGTCTTTTGGTGGAACCTTAATTTCGCGGTCTGAAATATGTCACTAATATTGTCGCACACAATATAGCTTCAAAGTTCTGACTCTGTCGGAAATACACCAAGTTCTCAAAGAACCTCTTGACTTAACATCCTTTGTCATTGTCAAAATAATGACATACTCTGCCTTCTTTTGTAGAATCCGTCACAATATTTAGAACTCTTCTAAATCTAGCATAGACAACTTCTAGCTCATTGTGCTACCTTTTAAACAACACTTAATCTAATTTGAGATTGAAATTATATTTTATATGTGACAAAACCAATACCGGTGTAACACCTTACAGCCGATTTGTTTGTCATTTCTTCATACAAATATATATATATATATCCTTAGTTCTTCTAAAGTACTCAAGGATATTCTTACCGTCGTCCAATGATCATCATATGAATCATTCTCGGTATATGCTCATAACACTTTATAGCACATGATATCTGATTGTGTAC
Source organism: Lolium rigidum (assembly GCF_022539505.1). NCBI lineage: Eukaryota > Viridiplantae > Streptophyta > Magnoliopsida > Poales > Poaceae > Lolium > Lolium rigidum. The sequence continues at coordinate 117,570,289 of NC_061511.1, forward strand.
ATATTATTCGTGATCTATAATCACTCATGTGTTTTTACTCATTGAGTGTCAGATACACTCAAGTCTTGTTAAAACTTCACATGACAAGAATATTTTCTTAATATTTCTATATTGAACTATCTTCAATATCCATTCTATGTACTTTGACTTAAACTTATTTTGTGTTTCAATCTATCTTCATAGATCTTGACACTAGATATGTTTCAGTCCATATCCTTTCATTGAAATTAATTTCTCAATGAAACCTTTTAATCAAGTATATAATTACATCATTTATAACTAACTATATGTCACCTACATAAAGTATTATAAATGTGTCTTAGCGCTCCCACTTAATTTCTTGCAAATGCAAGCCTCTTCATTGTCTCTCGATGAAATCAAAAACTCTTTGACTATTTTATCTCGGTGAAGATTCCAACTCCGCAATACTTACTTCATCCAATTGAAGTTCGTATACCTATCTAGTATTCCACGGACCAGCAAAACTCTTGGTTGTATCTTGTATACACCTTTAATACATACTTCTGATAAGTAATGTATTTTGCCATCCTACTAGCATATCTCATAAAAGAAATATGTAGTGATTACTAGAATAATCCACATAGACTATAAGTATTGCTACGGAAGATCTAATCTTATCGTAGTCAACTCTTTGAACTTTGTCGTAAACAATTTTTCAACAAGTCGAGCTTCTTCAAAGATATTTCATCCAAGTCTATAGATCCATTTACTTTCAAAAAGTATTCATCTATTATGGATTTCATGGTGCATGGCCATTTTAACGGAGTCGTGGCCCATCATAACTTCTTTGCTTGAAGTTGGTTTATCATTGTTCAAAATCAATCCTTTGTCCACAAATCATTTATTTGATCACAAAGTAAACCATACCTACAAGGTTCAATATGTACTTCGATCTCCATGGCTAAAACACTTTGTAGTCATAGGAGCCATGATCGTCGTGGCCGCTTCCGGAACCAATTCCGATGCTGCGCTACTCGATCATTATGCTCGGTGTTCATAAACCTTATCAAGTTCTATTGTCCTCCCACTCAAAAACTTCGCTAGAAACAATTTCTTGGAAATAAGAAACATTGACAAACACTTTTGTCTTTGTCTCCATTGTGGGAAGAATTCCCAATCAATTCTCTGGGATAACCAACAAAGACATTCATCCGATTTTGGTTGTAAACTTATTTACTTATGCTATGCATACCAAAATTTAAGAAAAGACTATTAGGGTTTATACCCATGTCATAACTCGTATGATGTCATTTCAATGGATCATGATGATGCTCTATTCAGTGTAAAGCGGTAGTCTCTAAAGCATAATTCACAAAAATATAATGGCATTAATATTTTATCTCATCATTGACCCAACTAGGTTTGGATACATCTCTCGGATACTTCATCATCACTATGATACTCCAAGAAATGTGAGTTGTAGAACAATTTCATAACTCTCTTAGATGTTCGCTAAAACTAGTAATTCAAATATTTCCACTATGATCTAATCATAGATATTTGACTTTTCTATTACGATGATTTCTACTTCATGCTGAAATTTATTTGAATCCATTCAAATGTTTCAAACTTCTTCCTTATCGAATATATCCACATATATATACTCAATTCATTGTTTGAAGTTTTCATGAAGTATAAGAATCTCCCGCACACAACTATGCCCAATGATCCATATACATCATCATGTATGTTTCCACTAAGTTAGTTGCCCGTTCAAAACTTGGCCTATGAACGGTATTTTAGTCATTCTCTTTTAGAAAAGATTTGCAAGCGCCAAACGATTCAAAAAATCAAATGACTCCAAAAATCCATTTGCATGGAGTTTCTTCATGCGTTCCTTTCCAACATGACCTAAATGGCGGTTCCACAAATAAGTGAAATTCAAATCATTTGCCTTATGGCATTTTAGCGTCATTGTTATGTATGTGTGTTTCACCATTAAGATTTATAATAACTTATCCATCGTACATGGAGTAATGTCATAATTTAAACAACTCATTGTTTTCATTTGACCAGAGGAAAATAACAATTATTAAGTTCTTTATTATAAATTCTAAGGGCTAGATAGAATGCCAACGATGAACATAATAACACTTTATTTTTGTTCCGTGCGTGTATTCCTATCATATTCTTTGTCACTCACTTAGGCCATTGAATTCTTGTATTGCGTTGTTTTTGTATGACTCTTCATACCAACCAATATAGTACTAATACCCAAGAATTTCATAGTGTGACCTAACTAGGAATACAATCATAACATGTATATCATTTATATACACCCGAGCTAGACTTTCTAGTCTTTTCTTTCTTTCTCGCCAAAATATCTTTTGCAGTTTCTCTTTTAGCTTTCCTCATTATTCAGAAAAACACTTCAACATTAATAACTTCTAGGTTTGTTGGTCTGATACCAATAACCTTGAGGTTCTTATTTTGAAGTTGATCATCATATGACAAGTGTTTCAGATTTCACTATTAGTAATCTTGTAATATGATGAACAATTTCACTCATAATTTTATCCATCATATCATGACGACTTTCCGAGACCATGTCTGTACATGCTAGGCTCGTAAATTTTTAACCTTGGTATTTGCATGTGCAAATCTAGCTTGCACCCGTTGTATGCACACGTAGAATCTATCACACCCGATCATCACGTGATGCTTCGAAACGACGAGTCTTAGCAACGGTGCATATTAAGGATGGTCACTTCATGGATATGCGAATATCGTTAGTGCCCCAATAGTTGGAGGATTGTGACGCCTTGCGTCTTCAACCTTCGTACATTCCCATAAAACTTATGAGTTCATGTAGTCTCACCAAATTATATTCTATCATCTTGCAATAAGGTCTTAGATATCACATATATCTCATACCTTGATTATTTCGAAAACTAAATTTTCAGCTCCTTACTTTTCAAACAGATTTGAACTTCAAGTTTCATGGAGACAAGATAACTTTAGGTACTAATTGAAACCATAGCTCTTTGAATCAACAATGTGAGGTTTACTAAAAGTTTGCAATAGGACTTAATCATTTCTTGATTCTTTAACAATACGGTACCAGTCCGTAAAGTTTCTTGTCGATTTTAACAAGTATTTCTATCTCAATTACAAGACTAGCGCATGGTAGAAAACGGATGCCAAAACTACAAAATTAATTCAAAATACTACTCGTACTATGTTTATGATAATTAGTTCATGTTTTAATCTAATTACTAATGAACTCCCACTTAATACAACATCCCTCATAGTTGTTAAGTGGTACACGATCCAAATCCACTACACCAAAACCGATCATCACGTGAGATGATGTAGCTTCAATAGTGAACATCAAAATGTTGATCATATCATCCATATGACTCGTGTTCAACCTTTCGGTTTCCGTTGTCCCGAGGCCATGTCCGTACATGCTAGGCTCGTCAAGCAAACCCAAGTATTCCGCGTGTGCAACATGGCTTACACCCGTTGTATGTGAACGTTGAGTCTATCACATCCGATCATCACGAGATGCTTCGAAACGACGAACTGTACAACGGTGCATACTAGGGGAGAACACTTTATTATCTTGATATTAATGTGAGGGGTCATCTTATAATGCTACCGTCGCGATCTAAGCAAAATAAGATGCATAAAAGGATTAACATCACATGCAGTTCATATGTGATATGATATGGCCCTTTTGTCTTTGTGCCTTCGATCTTCATCTCTAAAGCACGGACATGATCTCCATCGTCAACGGGCATGATCTCCATCATCGTCGGCGTAGCGTCAAGGTCCATGGCGCCGTCTTCATGGTTGTTCACCTCATGTAGCAACTATTACAACTACTTTGAAATACTACTCAACATGAAATTTAAATACAACCATAAGGCTCTCCGCCGGTTGCCACAATACAATAATGATCATCTCATACATATTTATCATCACATTATGGCCATATCACATCACCAAACCCTGCAAAAACAAGTTAGACGTCTCTAATTTGGTTTGCATATTTTACGTGGTTTAGGGTTTTCGAGTAAGATCTAATCTACCTACGAACATGAACCACAACGGTGATACTAGTGTTGTCAATAGAAGAGTAAATTGAATCTTCACTATAGTAGGAGAGACAGACACCCGCAAAGCCTCTTATGCAATACAAGTTGCATGTCGAACGAGGAGCAAGTCTCATGAACGCGGTCATGTAAAGTTAGCCCGAGCCGCTTCATCCCACTATGCCACAAAGATGCAAAGTACTCAAACTAAAGACAACAAGAGCATCAACGCCCACAAAACCATTGTGTTCTACTCGTGCAACCATCTATGCAAAGACACGGCTCGATACCACCGTAGGATAACGTTGCATAGAAAACAAAAATTTCCTACCGCGAACACGCAATCCAAGCCAAGATGCAATCTAGAAGATGGTAGCAACGAGGGGGTATCGAGTCTCACCCTTGAAGAGATTCCAAAGCCTACAAGATGAGGCTCTTGTTGCTGCGGTAGACGTTCACTTGCCGCTTGCAAAAGCGCGTAGAAGATCTTGATCACGATCACTTCCGGCGCCACGAACGCGGCAGCACCTCCGTACTCTGGTCACACGTTCGGTTGTTGATGAAGACGACGTCCACCTCCCCGTTCCAGCGGGCAGCGGAAGTAGTAGCTCCTTCTTGAATCCGACAAAGCACGACGGCGTGGTGCTCGGTGGTGGTGGAGAAATCCGGCGGAGCTTCGCTTAAGCGTGCGGGATGTGGTGGAGGAGAGAGACCGCTAGGGTTTGGGGAGAGAGGGGGGTTGGGCGCCGGCCCTCTAAGGGGTGCGGCCAAGGCTGAGGCTAGAAGTGGTCAGCCCCCTCTCCTATGCCCCTCATTATATATGTGGAAGCACCAAGAGTTCTAGTCCAAGTCTTCGAATAAGACCCCAATACTAAAACCTCCCATATGTGGGAAACCTACTCAAGGAGGGAGTCCTACCCAAGGTGGGACTCCCACCTTTCCTTGAGGTGGGTTGGCCGGCCACCCTAGGGGAGTCCACCTTGGACTCCTCCCCTTTAGGGTTGGCTGGTCATGCAAGGTGGAGTCCCTCCGGACTCTACTTTCCATGGTGATTTCTTCCGGACTTTTCTAGAACCTTCTAGAACCCGCCATAAATGCACCGGATCATTTCCAAACTTGGAATATGACTTCCTATATATGAATCTTATTCTCCGGACCATTCCGGAACTCCTCGTGATGTCCGGGATCTCATCCGGGACTCCGAACAAATATTCGAACTCCATTCCATATTCAAGTTCTACCATTTCAACATCCAACTTTAAGTGTGTCACCCTACGGTTCGTGAACTATGCGGACATGGTTGAGTACTCACTCCGACCAATAACCAATAGCGGGATCCGGAGATCCATAATGGCTCCCACATATTCAACGATGACTTTAGTGATCGAATGAACCATTCACATACGATACCAATTCCCTTTGTCACGCGATATTTTACTTGTCCGAGGTTTGATCTTCGGTATCACTCTATACCTTGTTCAACCTCGTCTCCCGACAAGTACTCTTTACTCGTACCGTGGTATGTGGTCTCTTATGAACTTATTCATATGCTTGCAAGACATTAGACGACATTCCACCGAGAGGGCCCGGAGTATATCTATCCGTCATCGGGATGGACAAATCCCACTCGTTGATCCATATGCCTCAACTCATACTTTCCGGATACTTAATCCCACCTTTATAACCACCCATTTACGTAGTGGCGTTTGATGTAATCAAAGTACCTTTCCGGTATAAGTGATTTACATGATCTCATGGTCATAAGGACTAGGTAACTATGTATCGAAAGCTTATAGCAAATAACTTAATGACGAGATCTTATGCTACGCTTAATTGGGTGTGTCCATTACATCATTCATACAATGATATAACCTTGTTATTAATAACATCCAATGTTCATGATTATGAAACTAATCATCCATTAATCAACAAGCTAGTTAAGAGGCATACTAGGGACTCTTTGTTTGTCTACATATCACACATGTACTAATGTTTCGGTTAATACAATTATAGCACGATATATAAACATTTATCATAAACATAAAGATATAAATAATAACCACTTTATTATTGCCTCTAGGGCATATCTCCTTCATATAACGCAGCGCATGGCTTTGCTTTAGTTAGCGCAAACCCCGCTAGAGTAGCTGACAACCGGCTTAGAGGTCGTAACTTCGACCCGGATCTGCGCCGGGAGGTTCTCTCCGGTAAAACCACGTCGACATCTTTGGGGGCAGTAGAGAAACCTAAGTATAGCAGTCCGAATAAAACTTTGAAAGCTGCTAGAGCTGCTGTAGAAGCATGTGATTCGCTATCAGGTGATGCTCTGGTAAAACAGCAAGCCCGAGTAAAAGAGTCACTTGATACAATCGAGGCACAAAATGCTGAGATGGCCTGGAACAACAAAGCGGCAGCGGCATCCCAAACAGTTCGTTCGGCAATGCCGGAAGCAAATCGCATGGGCAGGCCTCATCCCCCATCCAGACAGAAAAAGATAAAAAGATGTGAATGTACAACAAATGACTGTATATGATCCGGTTTTGGCCGGAAAACAAAAGGCCGGGCAATATAATGCCGACAGAAAAAACCAAGGGGCAGGCCACGGCTATGCCGGAAACGGTTACGCCGGAAACGCTTATGTCGGAAAGGGCGAAACTGGGAAAAATTATCGGGCAGCCAGAGCGGCGTACGCCGATGATGAAATGCCACCACCAAGGTATCCGAGAGGAAATGCCGCTATGCCCAGCCGGTATGATGAAGCTGATTCCGGGTTGGAAAGAACCGGATACCACCGGAATCCTTTGGGAGAACGTGTCGAAGAAAGATGCTTGTCGGAACAAGACGCGTGGCACAAACTGGACAGAGTGTACTTGTCCGAAATAATTGAGTCTGAGGGTCCGTCGGGTCCGCAGTGTTTCGGCCCCTGGATCATGAAGGAAGAACCGCCGGTGCGTAACTTCCAGTTGCCCCGGGACACAAAAACATATGATGGCAGTACCAAGCCGGAATATTGGCTCGCAGACTATGTTACATCGGTGTATGTCGCTGGAGGAGGAGGAACCACAACTAGCGGAGGAAACCGGCGCTGGGCGGTGAGATACATATCGTCAGTGCTAGTAGGACCGACACGCATTTGGTTAAACAATTTACCAAAGGTAAGCATAAATGGGTGGCTTGATTTTGAAGAGGCGTTCGTAAGCAATTTCAGCGGCACATGCCGGATACCAAACAGACCGCAGCAGCTCGCCATGTGCCAGCAGCGCGACAATGAAACAGACCGGGAATATTTGACCCGGTGGAGTTCAACAAGATACTCCTGCGAGGGCGTGATAGAAGCGCAGGCCATGAGTTGGTTCTGTAATGGGTGCTGGAGAGCCTCACCGTTGTGGCAAAAGCTACAGAGAAACATGCCGACCACTTTGGCCGAAATGATCCGGGTAGCCGATAGCTATGCATTGGGAGATCCAATGCAGCCGGCAATCGCGGGTGATCCATTGCCGAGAATCCCACCGCGCCAAGATCAATACCGGAACAGTCACCATAACAAAAGAAGGGAAGATTTTTTGGATAAAAGATACGGAATGCAACAAGTGGCCGTAGTACAAGATAACTCAGACACGGCGGGAGCCAAAGGCAAAAGACCGGAACGCAGCCGTGGGCTGGCCAAAAGAAGCAGTGGGTGGAGAAAAAACCTTGGCATGATCAACCCAAGTATACCATGGAATCCACAATGGATCAACCGTGCCGCTGGCACACTCCTAATCCCACAAAGCCGGCAAATCACTTGATGAAAGATTGCTCTTGGTCCAAGAGGTTGATGACAAAAGTTGCGATGAAGGAAGGTTTCGAAACATTGCCGCCACCATCGTTAACTAGGGCAAATGCGCAACTAGTTTATGCTCAGCAGAACCGGCCGCAACAGCAAGAAGGAGTTCATCAGGTGGCGCAGGGCAATAATCATGCTCCGCCTCCGGCACCACAGGGCCGGAATGTTTACCAAGATCCGGACTTGTGTTGCGTGGTATTCGTAACCGAGCCAAGAGACCGGCAGAGGGTACATCACCATTCCATGGAAGTGAACGCTGTGATATCGGCCGTACCAAGATACATGTTGTGGTCAGATCAAGAGATCACTTGGTCGTTTAAAGATCACCCGAAAGTGATGCCTAATCCAGGCGGATATGCTCTGGTGGTGGATCCGATCATGCACGGTCCATCATCGCGAGTCCGGTTCAGCAAGGTGCTGGTGGACAATGGCAGCAACATCAACATCATGTACCGACACACCATGCATACGCTCGGCATAACTCAAAACATGTTGGTGCCAACTCACACGAGTTTCCACGTCATAGTTCCGGGATTGTCCTGTTCGCCAATGGGCAAAGTCTGGGTTGATGTGTTGTTCGGCGGCCGAGATAATTGCCGTGTCGAAAACATTCTGCTCGAAGTGGTGGATCTGGAGAGCCCTTACCATGCTCTGCTTGGGAGGCCGGTGATGTCTACGGGAGCTTCTATTCTTGTAGACAGTGTTGGGCCTCCAAGAGCAGAGGTTTGTAGAACAGCAGCAAGTTTCCCTTAAGTGGATCACCCAAGGTTTATCGAACTCAGGGAGGAAGAGGTCAAAGATATCCCTCTCATGCAACCCCGCAACCACAAAGCAAGAAGTCTCTTGTGTCCCCAACACACCTAATAGGTGCACTAGTTCGGCGAAGAGATAGTGAAATACGAGGTGGTATGAATAAGTAGTAGCAACGGCACCGAACGATTGCTTTGCCCGGGACAAGTAAACAAGCGAGTAGTAACGCAGCAGGTAGTAACGCGATAGAAACAAGAAACAAGCGAGCGATAGCGATATTTAGGAACAAGGCCTAGGGATTACACTTTCACTAGTGGACACTCTCAACATTGATCACATAACAAAATAGATAAATGCATACTCTACACTTTTGTTGGATGATGAACACATTGCGTAGGATTACACGAACCCTCAATGCCGGAGTTAACAAGCTCCACAATAATGCTCATGTTTAAGTAACCTTATAGTGTAAGATAGATCAATAGACTAAACCAAGTACTAGCATAGCATGCACACTCGTCACCTTCATGCATATGTAGGAGGAATAGATCACATCAATATTATCATAGCAATAGTTAACTTCGCAATCTACAAGAGATCATGATCATAGCATAAACCAAGTACTAACACGGTGCACACACTCGTCACCTTTGCACACGTGCAGGGAGGAATAAAACTACTTTAATAACAAATCACTAGAGTAGCACATAGATAAATTGTGATACAAAACATATTGCAATCATAAATAGATATAAATAAGCACTTCACTACGCCATTCAACGAGTGAATAAGTATTCGTGAAATATGGCCTAAGAGACCCACACGGTGCACACACCTGTCACCTTTACACACGTGGGACAAGGAGTCTCCGGAGATCACATAAGTAAAACTCACTTGACTAGCATAATGACATCTAGATTACAAGCATCATCATATGAATCTCAATCATGTAAGGCAGCTCATGAGATTATTGTATTGAAGCACATAGGAGAGAGATGAACCACATAGCTACCGGTACAGCCCCGAGCCTCGATGGAGAACTACTCCCTCCTCATGGGAGCAGCAGCGGTGATGAAGATGGCGGTGGAGATGGCAGCGGTGTCGATGGAGAAGCCTTCCGGGGGCACTTCCCCGCTCCGGCGGGGTGCCGGAACGGAGACTCCTGTCCCCCGGATCTTGGCTTCGCGATGGCGGCGGCTCCGGAAGGTTTTCGTGGTTTTCGTCGAACGCCCCGAGGTTTTTAGGTCGTGGGCTTTATATAGGCGGAGAGGCGGCGCAGGAGGGCTTACGGGGGGCCCACACCCTAGGGGGCGCCCCTTGGCCGCGCCGGGTGTGGTGTGGTGGCCCTGCCCCCCTTCTCCGGCGGTTCTCGTGTGTTCGGATGCTTCCGGGTAAAATAGGAACCTCGGGCGTTGATTTCGTCCGATTCCGAGAATATTTCGTTACTAGGATTTCGAAACCAAAAACAGCAGAAAACGAGAACCGGCACTTCGGCATCTTGTTAATAGGTTAGTTCCGGAAAATGCACGAATATGACATAAAGTGTGCATATAACATGTAGATAACATCAATAATGTGGCATGGAACACAAGAAATTATCGATACGTTGGAGACGTATCAGCATCCCCAAGCTTAGTTCTCGCTCGTCCCGAGCGGGTAAAACGATAACAAAGATAATTTCCGGAGTGACATGCCATCATAAACTTGATCATACTATTTGTAAAGCATATGTAGTGAATGCAGCGATCAAAACAATGTATATGACATGGGTAAACAACCGAATCATAAAGCAAAGACTTTTCATGAATAGCACTTCAAGACAAGCATCAATAAGTCTTGCATAAGAGTTAACTCATAAAGCAATAATTCAAAGTAAAGGTATTGAAGCAACACAAAAGAAGATGAAGTTTCAGCGGTTGCTTTCAACTTATAACATGTATATCTCATGGATAATTGTCAATGCAAAGCAATATAACAAATGCAATATGCAAATATGTAAGAATCAATGCACAGTTCACACAAGTGTTCTTCTTGAGATGGAGAGAAATAGGTGAACTGACTCAACATTGAAAGTAAAAGAATGGTCCTCATAGAGGAAAAGCATCGATTGCTATATTTGTGCTAGAGCTTTGATTTTGAAAACATGAAACAATTTTGTCAACGGTAGTAATAAAGCATATGCATCATGTAAATTATATCTTATAAGTTGCAAGCCTCATGCATAGTGTACCAATAGTGCCCGCACCTTGTCCTAATTAGCTTGGACTACCTCGGATTATCACCGCAATACATATGCTTTAACCAAGTTTCACAAAGGGGTACCTCTATGCCGCCTCGTACAAAGGTCTAAGGAGAAAGCTCGCATTTGGATTTCTCGCTTTTGATTATTCTCAACTTAGACATCCATACCGGGACAACATAGACAACAGATAATGGACTCCTCTTTTAATGCTTTAAGCATTTGACAACAATTAATTCTTTTCTCATTAGAGATTTGAGGATGTTTGTCCAAAACCGAAACTTCCACCATGGATCATGGCTTTAGTTAGCGGCCCAATGTTCTTCTCTCACAATATGCATGCTCAAACCATTCAACTCAGTGTAGATCGCCCTTACTTCAGACAAGACGAACATGCATCGCAACTCACATGAAATTCAACAATGAGTTGATGGCGTTCCCCAGTAAACATGGTTATCGCACAACAAGCAACTTAATAAGATATAAAGTGCATAATTACATATTCAATACCACAATAGTTTTTAAGCTATTTGTCCCATGAGCTATATATTGCAAAGGTGAATGATGGAATTTTAAAGGTAGCACTCAAGCAATTTACTTTGGAATGGCGGGAAAATACCATGTAGTATAGGTAGGTATGGTGGACACAAATGGCATAGTGGTTGGCTCAAGTATTTTGGATGCATGAGAAGTATTCCCTCTCGATACAAAGCTTAGGCTAGCAAGGTTATTTGAAACAAACACAAGGATGAACCGGTGCAGCAAAACTCACATAAAAGACATATTGTAAACATTATAAGACTCTACACCGTCTTCCTTGCTGTTCAAAACTCAATACTAGATATTATCTAGACTTTAGAGAGACCAATTATGCAAACCAAATTTTAGCATGCTCTATGTATTCTTCACTAATAGGTGCAAAGTATATGATGCAAGAGCTTAAACATGAGCACAACAATTGCCAAGTATCACATTACCCAAGACATTATAGCAATTACTACATGTATCATTTTCCAATTCCAACCATATAACAATTTAACTAAGAGGAAACTTCGCCATGAATATTATGAGCTAAGAACACATGTGTTCATATGAACCAGCGGAGCGTGTCTCTCTCCCACATAAGCATGATGTAATCCAATTTATTCAAACAAAAACAAAAACAAAAGCACACGAGACGCTCCAAGTAAAGCACATAAGATGTGGCCGAATAAAAATATAGTTTCAAGAGAAGGAACCCGATAATTTGTCGATGAAGAAGGGGATGCCTTGGGCATCCCCAAGCTTAGACGCTTGAGTCTTCTTGATATATGCAGGGATGAACCACCGGGGCATCCCCAAGCTTAGACTTTTCACTCTTCTTGATCGTAGTATATCATCCTCCTCTCTTGACCCTTGAAAACTTCCTCCACACCAAACTCGAAACAACTCATTAGAGGGTTAGTGGACAATAAAAATTAACATGTTCAGCGGTGACACAATCATTCTTAACACTTCGGACATTGCATAAAGCTACTTGGACATTAATGGATCAAAGAAATTCATCCAACATAGCAAAAGAGGCAATGCGAAATAAAAGGCAGAATCTGTCAAAACGAACGAGTCCGTAAAGATGGATTTTATTAGGCCACCAGACTTGCTCAAATGAAAATGCTCAAATTGAATGAAAGTTGCGTACATATCTGAGGATCACTCACGTAAATTGGCATAATTTTCTGAGTTACCTACGGAGAATTAGACCCAGATTCGTGATAGCAAAGAAATCTGTTTCTGCGCAGTAATCCAAATCTAGTACTTACTTTACTATCAAAGACTTTACTTGGCACAACAAAACACAAAACTAAGATAAGGAGAGGTTGCTACAGTAGTAAACAACTTCCAAGACACAAATATAAAACAAAGTACTGTAGCAAAATAACACATGGGTTATCTCCCAAGAAGTTCTTTCTTTATAGCCGTTAAGATGGGCTCGGCAGTTTTAATGATGCACTCGCAAGAAATAGTATGTGAAGCAAAAGAGAGCATCAAGAGGCAAATTCAAAACACATTTAAGTCTAACATGCTTCCTATGCATAGGAATCTTGTAAATAAACAAGTTCATGAAGAGCAAAGTAACAAGCATAGGAAGATAAAACAAGTGTAGCTTCAAAAATTTCAGCACATAGAGAGGCATTTTAGTAACATGAAAATTTCTACAACCATATTTTCCTCTCTCATAATAACTTTCAGTAGCATCATGAGCAAACTCAACAATATAACTATCACATAAAGCATTCTTATCATGAGTCTCATGCATAAAATTATTACTCTCCACATAAGCATAATCAATTTTATTAGTTGTAGTGGGAGCAAATTCAACAAAGTAGCTATCATTATTATTCTCATCAAGTGTAGGAGGCATAGTATAATCACAATAAAATTTACTCTCCATAGTAGGTGGCACAAAAAGACCACTATCATTATCATCATCAGAAATAGGAGGCAAAGTATCATCAAAGAAAATTTTCTCCTCGATGCTTGGGGGACTAAAGAGATCATAAAAACCAGCTTCCCCAAGCTTAGAACTTTCTATATTATTATCAACAATGGTGTTCAAAGCGTTCATACTAATATTACTACCAGCATGCAAATAAGATTTCATAGATTTTTTAATTTTCGCATCAAACAATCCATGTTTTAAATCGGGAAATAGAATAAGAAGCTCACTCTTGTACATTATGCCAAACTAGTGTAAACAAGAAACAAAAAGATGCAATTGCGGGATCTAAAGGAAATAGCTTCGAGCACACACACGACGGCGCCGAGAAAAATACTTTACACGAGACCGTAGTATGAGAGCCTTTTACCTTTCCTCCCGGCAACGGCGCCGGAAAAATCTGTTACCGGAACCGGAGTATGAGTGCCTTTTTACCTTTCCTCCCCGGCAACGGCGCCGAGAAAAGTGCTTGATGTCTACGGGAGCTTCTATTCTTGTAGACGGTGTTGGGCCTCCAAGAGCGAGAGGTTTGTAGAACAGCGGCAAGTTTCCCTTAAGTGGATCACCCAAGGTTTATCGAACTCGGGGAGGAAGAGGTCAAAGATATCCCTCTCATGCAACCACTGCAACCACAAAGCAAGAAGTCTCTTGTGTCCCCAACACACCTAATAGGTGCACTAGTTCGGCGAAGAGATAGTGAAATACGGGTGGTATGAATAAGTAGTAGCAACGGCACCGGAACGAGTGCTTTGCCCAGGACGGTAAACAAGCGGTAGTAACGCAGCGAGTAGTAACGCGAGTAAAACGATAAACAAGCGGCGATAGCGATATTTAGGAACAAGGCCTAGGGATTACACTTTCACTAGTGGACACTCTCAACATTGATCACATAACGGAATAGATAAATGCATACTCTACACTTTTGTTGGATGATGAACACATTGCGTAGGATTACACGAACCCTCAATGCCGGAGTTAACAAGCTCCACAATAATGCTCATGTTTAAGTAACCTTATAGTGTAAGATAGATCAATAGACTAAACCAAGTACTAGCATAGCATGCACACTGTCACCTTCATGCATATGTAGGAGGAATAGATCACATCAATATTATCATAGCAATAGTTAACTTCGCAATCTACAAGAGATCATGATCATAGCATAAACCAAGTACTAACACGGTGCACACACTGTCACCTTTGCACACGTGCGGGGAGGAATAAAACTACTTTAATAACAAATCACTAGAGTAGCACATAGATAAATTGTGATACAAAACATATTGCAATCATAAAGAGATATAAATAAGCACTTCACTACGCCATTCAACGGTGAATAAGTATTACGTGAAATATGGCCTAAGAGACCCACACGGTGCACACACTTGTCACCTTTACACACGTGGGACAAGGAGTCTCCGGAGATCACATAAGTAAAACTCACTTGACTAGCATAATGACATCTAGATTACAAGCATCATCATATGAATCTCAATCATGTAAGGCAGCTCATGAGATTATTGTATTGAAGCACATAGGAGAGAGATGAACCACATAGCTACCGGTACGGCCCCGAGCCTCGATGGAGAACTACTCCCTCCTCATGGGAGCAGCGGCGGTGATGAAGATGGCGGTGGAGATGGCAGCGGTGTCGATGGAGAAGCCTTCCGGGGCACTTCCCCGCTCCGGCAGGGTGCCGGAACGGAGACTCCTGTCCCCCGGATCTTGGCTTCGCGATGGCGGCGGCTGCGGAAGGTTTCGTGGTTTTCGTCGAACGCCCGAGGTTTTTAGGTCGGGGGCTTTATATAGGCGGAGAGGCGGCGCGAGGAGGGCTTACGGGGGCCCACACCCTAGGGGGCGCCCCCTTGGCCGCGCCGGGGTGTGGTGTGGTGGCCCTGCCCCCTTCTCTGGCGGTTCTCGTGTGTTACGGATGCTTCCGGGTAAAATAGGAACCCGGGCGTTGATTTCGTCCGATTCCGAGAATATTTCGTTACTAGGATTTACGAAACCAAAAACAGCAGAAAACGAGAACTGGCACTTCGGCATCTTGTTAATAGGTTAGTTCCAGAAAATGCACGAATATGACATAAAGTGTGCATATAACATGTAGATAACATCAATAATGTGGCATGGAACACAAGAAATTATCGATACGTTGGAGACGTATCAGCCGGCATTGGCTAAGTTCATGGCCTCAACTCATACGGCTTACCTGAAGATGAAGATGCCAGCACCTAACGGTATCATAACCTTTGTGGGCAATTACAAAGTGTCACTGAAACTGCTTCTGCCAGATCAAATCGGGCCGAATTGCTGGTCATAGCGGAGGAAAAAGGATAATTCGAACTGCTGTTGCGCTGGCTCAGTCATCCCAGCTGAACTTAGCGGCAATGAGTGGCCAGTTTGGCGGAACGTCTTTCAAGCCACCAAAGGAGACAAAGGACATCGTGCTAGATCCAGCTTACCTAGAGCGCACCGTTCATATCGGTGCCAGCCTAAGTGAAGCATAGGAAAGCGCGCTCGTCAACTTCCTCCGTGAGAATCGGAACATCTTCGCCTGGTCTACTGATGACTTGGTGGGTGTGCCGACGGAGTTGGCTGAGCACTCTCTGAATGTCCGGAAGGACGCTAAGCCGGTAAAGCAACCTTTACGCCGGTTTGCTGAAGACAGGAGGAAGATCATCGGAGAAGAAGTAACAAAACTTCTGGTATCCGGCTTCATCGTTGAAGTCCTACATACCGAATGGCTGGAAAATCCAGTGTTGGTCGAGAAGAAGAAGGAAGAAGACCCGAAGGCACCCAAGGCTTGGCGCATGTGCATTGACTACATGCACTTGATCAAGGCTTGTCCTAAAGACCCATTCCCGTTACCCCGGATTGATCAGATGATCGATTCCACTGATGGATGTGAACTGTTGTCATTTCTGGATGCCTACATTGGTTTCCACCAGATTCCCCTGAAAAAGGAAGATCAAATAAAAACTGCCTTCATTACCCCACACGGGGCTTATTGCTATGTCACTATGCCTTTTGGTTTGAGAAATGTCGGCGCAACATACCAACGTTGTATGCAAAAATGCCTTCACGATCAAATCGGTAAAAAAATGCAAGTCTTGTCGATGATGTCGTGATAAAAACAAAAGTAAAAGATACTCTGATCGACGATCTGAAACAAACATTTGATAACTTACGAAAGTTCCGGATGAAACTTAACCCGGCAAAGTGCACCTTCGGCGTACCTGCGGGAAAACTGCTAGGTTTCCTGGTCTCATGCCGCGGTATAGAAGTTAACCCGGTAAAGATTCGGGCCATCGAAAGGATGGAATTACCTCAATGCCACAAAGATGTGCAAAATTTTACCGGATGCTTGGCATCTTTAAGCCGGTTTATAAGCAGGTTGGGAGAAAAAGCCTTGTCATTGTATGCTCTAATGAAAAAATCAGATACTTCCGTCTGGACCTCGCAGGCAGACGCGGCATTCAAGGAGTTAAAGAAAATGTTAGCCACAACTCCGGTGTTGGTATCACCTTTGGAGAGAGAGCCCATGTTGCTTTACATAGCGACAAAAAACCGGGTCGTAAGCGTTGTGGTTGTGGTGGAAAGAGCAGAGAAAGGAAAAAACCGTGCAAAGACCGTATACTACCTGAGCGAGGTGCTCTCCCTCTCAAAGCAAAACTACCCGCACTACCAGAAAATGACCTATGGCGTGTTCATGGCCGCCACTAAGCTCAAGCACTACTTCGAAGAGCATCCGATGAAGGTGGTGTGCGAGGCGCCTATCTCGGAAATCATTGGCAATAAAGATGCCAGCGGCTGGATCGCCAAATGGGCAATTTAGCTATCGCCTTACGTACCCACCTACGAAACAAGAGACGCCATAAAATCACAAGCTTTGGCGGATTTCCTGGTTGATTGGGCTGAAATGCAGTATAAGCCGCCCAATCCGGAAGTTGATTACTGGAGGATGCACTTTGACGGATCAAAGCTCAAAGAAGGTCTCGGAGCAGGAGTGGTTCTCACCTCACCAAAAGGAGATAACTTGAGATACGTGATGCAAATACACTTCAGGGCATCAAACAATGTTGCTGAGTACGAGGCTTTAGTCCATGGACTCAAGGTCACAAAAGAAGTCGGAGTGCGCCGGATCATTTGTTACGGTGACTCGGATCTGGTGGTACAACAGTGTTCTGGAGATTGGGATGCACAAGATGCCAACATGGCCGCATACCGGTTATATGTTCAGCAAATAGCCGGGTTCTTTGAAGGATGCGAATTTCACCATGTGCCGCGGGCGGAAAACGAAGCAGCTGACACTTTGTCTAAGCTAGGCTCATCCAGGCAAGAAATACCTGTCGGAATAGCCCTATCTCACTTGAGGAAACCGTCAATCAAACCAAGTTTGGAATCCGAGTCAATTTTTGTGCCGGAATCACATATTGTACCAATGGACATTGACAAGGTAAACCCGGGGACTGCTCCCTCTAGCTCGGGGACTGATCCATCTAACCCGGGGACTTCAGGGTCGAAGCCGGAAGATACTATGTCGGTGGATTGCATGGAAATCAATACACCGGTCTTTGTGGTTCGAGAAGCACCAACTTGGGTAAAACCTATTAAGGAATTCCTAGTCAACGGCTGTTTGCCAGCTGATGAAGTCGAATCAAGAATAATCCAAAGGAGGTCCAAAGCATACACCATCATCAATGGTGAGATGTACAAGAGAAGCGTACCACGGGTACTGCGGCGTTGTGTGGAGCCGGAAGAAGGAAAAGAGATGCTCCCAGAAATCCACCAAGGGGAATGTGGGCACCATGCCTCATCCAGGGCATTGGTGGCAAAAGTATTCCGGCATGGGTTCTACTGGCCCACGGCTTTGGAAGATGTTGAGGACTTGGTCCGTAAGTGCAATGGGTGCTAGAGGTACAACAAGCAAAATCATACTCCAGCCTCCGGCTTAAAAACAATCCCGATAACTTGGCCCTTTGCGGTTGGTGCCTGGACATGGTCGGACCATTCCGGCCGGTGAGAGGACAAATGATGCACATTCTGGTCATGGTGGACAAGTTCACCAAATGGGTGGAAGTTAAACCAATCCAGAAATGTGATGGGCACACACCCTTCAAGTTTCTGAAAGACATCATCTTGCGGTATGGTTACCCACACAACATTATCACTGACAACGGCACAAACTTCACCTAGGGAGAATTTTCGTGGTTTTGCAAGGACAATAGGATTCGACTTGACATTGCCTCTGTGGCACATCCGGAATCTAATGGGCAAGTGGAAAGGACAAACACACTGGTGTTGTCCGGTATAAAACCTCGGCTTATCGAGTCACTCGAAAAAACGCTAGGATGTTGGCTTGATGAATTACCATATGTATTGTGGAGTATAAGGACCACACCAAACCGATCAACCGGTTATACACCATTTTTCATGGTATATGGAGCAGAAGCGGTCATACCGACCGACATCATACATGACTCACCACGAGTCCAACTCTATACAGAGGTAGAGGTCAAAGAGGCCAGAGAAAATGATGTCGATTTTCTCGAGGAACAAAGAGAGCTAGCATTGACAAGATCAGTCATATACCAACAAAACCCCAGACACTATCATAGGCGGAAGGTAAATCCAAGGGTATTCCAAGAAGGAGACCTAGTGCTACGTCTAGTGTAGCGCACTGAAGGACGGCACAAACTCTCACCTCCATGGGAGGGACCCTTCATTGTGAGCAAGGCTCTACACAATGATGCATACTACATGATAGATGCACATGATGCCAAGAAAGGAAGGAAGGACATGTCAGGAGAAGAAACCAAACGTCCATGGAACATAGCTCTACTTCGCCCTTTCTATTCCTGAGGATGTAATGTAAGGAGTTCGTGTACCTTTTTTAAGTGTTTTGCTATCAATAATATGCCGACACCTCGAATGTATCTCGGGGACTACCTTTGCCTGAATTGCATGCAATGTGTTTATTTTTTCTGTATGCCGGTTTGTTTGTTGGAAATTCTCCTTTCCGGTTTAGTAGTGTGTTTAACCTAAAGGTGAATCTTCGACTTAGCTGTTGTCCGCAACCCGGCTTCATCGCCAGCAAGACAAACCGGAAGGATTTGAGCACATGAAAAACAAGAAAGAAACAAAAATGAACAATCCGGAAGAAAGTTTAACTAACCCCGGTTATAGCGGTTGTTTGTGAAAAAAAATCGAGTTTTTTCTCTAAGTTCGATAAAGTGTTTGCTTGGGAAAAGAACTTTGGGCCTCATACGTCAAACACCCAAAAGAGGTAGACAGAGCCAAAGTAAAAGAACTAAGCATGCATTGGATTGAACTCGGGAATGAATCCGGAGTCATCACCACGGAAGTTGAAAAGAAAACAAACCTAAAGGTTTCCATCAAACCAAACTTACCGGTTTAACATACCGAATTTAACGAGGTTCAAACATATCAATCCTAGCAAACTAAGCAATTCAACGCACCAAAAGGACTTAACAGTATATTACATCTTGCCACCCAGCATACCGGGGATTTCACGAATTGTTTTTGGTAAGACAGGACCCGAGTTTTTTATGCATATTCCGGAGAGGAGCTCTCCGGAACTTGGCCAGTTGGGGCGGTTTCGTCGTTGGTGGCGGCAATTTCTTCAGGGATACTTCCCTCAGCTTCTTCATCATCGCCATCTTCAGCTTCTTCTTCACCTTCACTGAGTTCATCCTCAAGATCAACATGAGCAGGAACAAATGTGCTGGTAGGGGCATAGTGAGCGATGCGGTAAGCCCGGTCGCGGTGTTTGGCGGTCAGGACAGGATCTGTGTCAGTTGGAGCACCACCACGCATGGTGGTGAGGGTGTCCAGACCAGTGACTCGTACCAAGTGCAGACAAACTGGAGGGTAGTGTCAGCTCCAGCTCTCGCAGCAGAACGCTGCCACTCGTTTAGCCGCTTGCCGGATTCCAGAAGCCGGTCGGCAATGGAACCAACAATGTCCGGAACAGGTTCTTCAGGCCAAAGGCACTTGAAGACCTTGATAGCGGCGTCCGGTAGCTGAGCTAGATGCCGGTCGATAATCTGCATATGCGTGATACGGGAAGAAAGAGCTGTCAGGTAATATTCTATCTTCTATGGTCCAGGGGCTGGCATCGGAAGCCGGACTCTCGACCCGGATTTTGGCCACGGCCGCTTCGGCACGTACCTGAGAATCCGGGAAGATTTCTGCTGAAAGATCAAAGGAGGCCGGTGTAAGAATAAACCGGTAAAAAAATCTTGTAAGCAAAGGCAAAATACATACTCCGAGCTTTGTCATCCAGGTCCTTGATTACCTGGCCAACCAAGGCCTGGACCAGTGAGAGTTCATCATTCCGCTCCTTTTCAAGCTTCCGCAGCTTCCTCTCTTCCTCGAGCTCCTGGCGAAGTTGCTCCTTGGCTTCCTCAACCTCGGCCTTGCCGGCTTGGATGGCCTCCTTCAGCGCTGCATCGTGCCGCAACCCAGCCTGGACCAGTTGCTCCTTGAGGTTGGCGGTTTCATTCCGCTGAGCTTGCAGGTCACGTTGATGCTGGAGGGACAGCTCTCCCTTCTCGTCTGAAATCCGGAATGAATGGAGTTAGCAAAATAAAATAACAAGGGAAAAAGAAACCGACGGAGGCGGATTGCCTTTGAGTGCAGCAACTTGACTGACAAGCTCATCGAGAGAGGTTTCCGGAAGCGCGGCTGCACAAAAGAAAATGTTTAATAAAATTCTACGGAGGCAAAAACGGTATGAAAGGAACCGGTTAGCTTAAACAAATCTTGGCACTGGATGTGGGTAAGTTGGAGTGCGGCAAAGGCCTCAGTGAGGTTGCGATGCTCCCACAACAGCTGCTCGAAGAGCTTCTTGCGTGAGTCCAACACGCCCTGCAAAAGTTAAAAGAAATCGTGAGGGATGCCGGATTTTGAGGGCAGTTTCGCGCCAAGTACCGCGTGTTTAACCCGAAACTCCGGGACTATGTACGCCATTTTTTCGAGCAGTTTCGCGCTAAGTACTATGTGCTTAACCCGAAACTCGGGGACTATCAGGATATATCTACGAGATATAAGTTGAAACAGATTGGAATAAAAATAAAATTCGAATCTGGAAGAAATTACCAGCACATTGTTGTTAACATTGTTCCAGGCATTGTCAAACTCGCGCACGATGCGCTTAAGTTGGTACATGTGATGCACAATGTTCCGGGGGGCGGGGGTGTCCACCACAACCTGCCCGTCCTTGCCCACGCCGAGGGTGGCTTCAGTAATGTCTGAGGTGTTGCATTCGTCGACATACTTTCGAAGCGTGCCCAAGTAATCCGCGCCATGGTTCAGCTTGATGATCCGGCCTAGTTGTGCCGAGACCTTCTCGCTGACGACGATCGCAGCTCGCCCATCATGCAATGTGAGGGCTTGAGAGCCGGTGGGCTAGGCCACGGTGGCATGGACAACGTCGGAAAGCTGCTCCGCAGTAATGGTTGTGCTCCTCCGAGAGGAGAACTTCTTGTCGGAAGTGGCAGGAGGAGGCTTCCTGGAAGACGCCGACGGTGGTGCAGCTGGGCCCTTGGCCGGTGAAGGTGGCTTTGGTGGTGCAGAGGAGGAAGTTTTGGTTGGCGAGGCAGTAGGTGCTTCGGTTGTTTTCTCAACGACGGGTGGAACCAAAGGTTTCGACCGCCCGGTTTGATCTGAGCCGGCGCCCATGTTGCTGGCGTCGGGGTCTTCGAATTCAGGAGGCGAGGAAAAATCCTTCTCAGCGCGGTGATCTTCTTTTCGAGGGGCCGCGTTCCCCGCACTTGCTGCGGGTTCCCGAGAGGGGGAAGGAGTTTTGTCGGCACCAGAGTGTGCTAGACTTTCCCGAGGAGTGTCTTGGGTCTTGCCGGTGTCTTTGGGGGCTTCCCGCCTCATACCAGGCGCACTCCTGGTGAGTTCAAGAGGAGGTCTGGAAATGAAAGGAGATAGAAGTTAGCCGCAAGAGGTGCCAAAAGTGAAGGCTTAAACCGGAAAGGTGCGTTAATGAAGTTTACCCAGAGGAGGTCGGAATGGCATTCCGCTTCTTCTTCCGCGAAGGCACGGTGCTTGGAACCTTCTGGCGCTTGGAAGCAGGCGCACCGCTGGAACCAGCTTTGGAAGCGGAAGCCTTCCGGACTCGAGAGGCTGGAGGATCTCCAACCTCGGCAGAGAGCGGAACGACGTGCTCCAGCACCTGGCGACCCCGATCAGCTGAAACCAGCATCGCAGGGAGAGCATAAGATATGGGAAGCGGGTCAAGTACCTCAAGGATTACACAATCGTCTTCCTCGTTGCCGGAACCATCGGCCCGAGCTCTTGAAGGGCGAGATGCAGAAGTATTACCGGAACCCGTGGTATGGGTGGAGCCCATCTCGTGCGCGGAACCGGCCTTGTAAGGATTCGGATCCTCGCCGTCTTTGTGAGTGCGGTTCGGAGTAAATGAAGCCGGCTGCTCAGTGCTTATGCGGGCGAAGTTCTGCAGCACACAAGAATAAACAAGTTAGAAAACAGTTTTCAACATTCCAGAAAAAATATTCCGGATTCCTCAAGATCTTACTTGGGGCGCTGGCGGGCGTCGGTGGCTATGAGGCTCCAAGCCCCACTCCACTCAGCCGGCATCTTTGTCTTAGATATTTGCTTGGCCTTGGCAGCCACGTCGGATCTACAGAGCCGGAAGGTAGTGATCCGGGTGGGATCAAACCGCCCGCTCATTTGGCAGATCTTGTGAGAGCGGCGTTGCAGGGGAGAACCCGGCGTGAGATGAAGGTACGCACAATGTCGTCATCTAAGAGTTCAGTATCCCTCTTGAGCTTCTTGATATACCGGATAATCCGGTTGGTTTCATCATGGCTGTCCTTGGGATTGAACTGCCAGTTAGTTCTAACCGGCTCGCCGGGAACATATGTCGGAAGGTTGCTCAAGTCAGAAGGGCCAGAATTCCTAACATAGAAGTGTTGCTGTCAAAAACCCACCGGCGAGTAGCGACGGGCAACACCGTAGAGTCGGGAGGCTCCCAGGACTGCGTTGGACCCTGGTCCCTCGGGCGACGGCCCGCAATGCCTTCTGGCACACGTCCTGGTGTTTGCGTGGGCGTGCCACCTGACCTATACCTGGTCAGGAAGGTGATGGATTGCTTCGACTAGTTTCCTGCATGGCAAACACGTAAACATTAAATACGAGCCCCGATCGGCTCTTAAGTTGTTCTGTGGATCGGCTCAAAGAGCCGATTTCCCCATGGTTCACGTTAGATTTATAATGGCATGGGGATCATGCTTTAT
The DNA here is from genome assembly GCF_022539505.1 of Lolium rigidum. Taxonomy (NCBI): domain Eukaryota; kingdom Viridiplantae; phylum Streptophyta; class Magnoliopsida; order Poales; family Poaceae; genus Lolium; species Lolium rigidum. The sequence continues at coordinate 117,593,930 of NC_061511.1, forward strand.
CAATATCAAGCTAAACTAATCTACGATAGTCTAGGGTTTTCACCGTATAATTGGAACATCCTATGCGTAGTTGAGCCTAGCAGATACGTAAGATGATGGAAAACCAGCCCTAAAGAGGCCTAAAAACCAACGTGAAGTTGATCCCCGGAACAATCCGTCTAGAGCCTAATAAACCACACCTTACGACCCGTTTATAAGGCCTAACCATACGGATATCAAACCAATCCTTGAAGAACAAGGAGCAACTATAACGGATTAGATCTACTAAATAAAGAACAAGCAAGATGCTGCCCTTACACCTAAAATAGGTGTAAGGGCAGCTAGATATCGAGGGGCAGCGTAGCTAAACAAGTACATCGTGAAAGCATCGACATCAGCCCCAAAACACCTAAGATAAGGGTGTTGCTCGCCATCAAAAAGGCTTCAGCACGAGCAACACCAATAACGAATAAGCGATATCTGCCTAGATCGCAAGATGCGATCTAGGCAGCATGTTGCTTACCCGGGAGAAACCCTCGAAACAAGGGGTGGCGATGCGCCTAGATTGATTTGTTGTGAACGTGATCGTCCTTCTTTCTCAATAACCCTAGATACATATTTATAGTCCGTAGACTTTCTAACTTGGGAATAAACCCAACCGTGTACGAGCTAAACTCTATCTCTTAATTCTAACCGACACGTAACCTACTATAATTTACAGATACACGGGCAATCTTGCCCAAACTTCTTGTACAAGGCCGGTTCGGGAATATTTTCCGTGCATATCCTCTAAGCCCATTTAATCACGGCCCATCTCCAAACTTGGTTAAATTCTGGTGATAACACATGCCCCCTGGTTTTGGAAATGATAATTTCAAAACCACTCTGTTTTTTCTGCTTCGTAGGGTCACGTCGTGGCAGAGCAGAACCGTCACAGTATCCTTCATCATGATGCCTTGCCTTCTCAACTTCTCTGCACGATTTGACAGTTCTTTAGCACCACTTCCTCGGAAACTGCTGTAACATTAACTCTCCCCATATCCCTTTATTTAACCGCGCCGAGCAGTTCGCCTCTTCATCCTCTTGCTCCGTACTAGCCGTCGACAAAAAACCCCCTTCCTCTGTAGCCATGTCTTCTTCTTCCTCCTCTGCCTCTTCCGGCCTTTCCTTCGGCTCCTCCTCCTCCAGCGAACTAGAGCCGAAGGTCAATCTGATGGCCATCTACGAGGCTCTCGCCCATGAGTACTGGGACGCGAGGGATTGGGACTCTTCCATCGAGTCAGAGGACGACGAGCCCCTCACCGATGGAGAAGAAGACCTACAGTTCCTCGTCGACGGAGAGCTGGAGGCAGCAAGCGACGACGACCTCTTCTCATGGGAGGCAGACCTCTCCTCCGTCGAAGAGGAAGAAGAAGCGGAGGAGGACTCCTCCTCCTCCTCCGAGGAGTACCCACCGGCCAAGCGCTTCCGCGCTGGGTCGGATGACGATGACAATGACGACGACGAGGAGGATGAATCCCCCGCCGGCGGCTTCATCAGCAGTGACGAGGACGCCGCCGGCAGCAGTGCCGACAGCGGCGAGGACGGCGACGACGAGGGCAGCGACGGCCCTTAGATTAGGGAGTAGTGCAGTGTAATATCCCAGGTATTGGGGTTACAAAAATAGAGAAACACATATGTGTGCATTGCATTCATGCATTGAAAATCAGGGAAAATTTCGCGCTTTTATTTAAAACACAAAGAGATCAAGGTTTCACTTGTGTTGATGGGAATTGACTAAGGTCATCGACACAAGTGCGATAAATTTCGACATGACCTTTGTTGACTTATTATGTTTTCGAGGGAAATAGTTTGAATTCAAATTCAAATATGAGTAACATGAATTCAAATAAAACTTGAATGGGAAATTGAACTAAAGTTTGAATTCCAAACAAATATATATTTATAACACTATATGAGTGATCAAACACAATTGAGAATCCATAAGAGAGAAGTCATTTGGACTTTATTACAGTAATAAAGAACCAATCATTTATAATTCTCATAAAGAGAAATAAACTTACAAATGAAATTGAAATAGAACAAGTCAAGCAATTCACATTATAAAACATTGTTACAATAGAGCTCAATAAGAAACCTTGAGCTTTATTAATAAAAACACACATTTACATTGTCCTTACAATATTCAATATGTATTACAATAATAACTAAGTAAATAAATGCAAAATACAATTACAAGAATAAGAAAAGTAAAACAGATCTTAAACTAAATTCTTGAAGGTTGTGATCTTCAACATGTCTTGTTTAAGTGATCTGCAAAACAAACAAAGAAGAATAGACAGAAAAGTAATGCCAAATAGGTAGGGTCAATAATAATAGAAAGTGGCTGAAGATATTTTCACTGTCAAGCTGATCCGCAAGGGGAGATGCATCTACCCAGCACATGCAGCAGACAAGCAAGCAGCACACACACAAGGTTGCATGTGTGTACTGTCGACCACAGAGAGAAGTTGGGCAGGGTTGATACGTCTCCGACGTATCGATAATTTCTTATGTTCCATGCCACATTATTGATGATATCTACATGTTTTATACACATTATATGTCGTATTTATGCATTTTCCGGCACTAACCTATTAACGAGATGCCGAAGAGCCGATTGTTGTTTTTTGCTGTTTTTGGTTTCGGAAATCCTACAAATGAAATATTCTCGGAATTGGACGAAATCAACGCCCGGGGTCCTATTTTTGCACGAAGCTTCCGGAAGACCGAGGGGAAAAGAAGTGGGGCCACGAGGCGCCGCCACAACGGGGCGGCGCGGCCCGAGTCTTGGCCGCGCGGCCCCGGCGTGTGGGGCCCTCGTGTGGCCCCCGCGTTGCCCTTCCGCCTACAAATAGCCTTCGTCGCGAAACCCACGATGCATCGAGAGCCACGATACGGAAAACCTTGCTCGAGACGCCGCCGCCACCAATCCCATCTCGGGGATTCTAGAGATCACCTCCGGCACCCTGCCGGAGAGGGGAATCATCTCCCGGAGGACTCTTCACCGCCATGGTCGCCTCCGGAGTGATGAGTGAGTAGTTCACCCCTGGACTATGGGTCCATAGCGGTAGCTAGATGGTTGTATTCTCCTCATGTGCTTCATTGTCGGATCTTGTGAGCTGCCTAACATGATCAAGATCATCTATCCGTAATTCTATATGTTGTGTTTGTCGGGATCCGATGGATAGAGAATACTATGTTATGTTGATTATCAATCTATTACCTATGTGTTGTTTATGATCTTGCATGCTCTCCGTTATTAGTAGAGGCTCTGGCCAAGTTTTTGCTCTTAACTCCAAGAGGGAGTATTTATGCTCGATAGTGGGATCATGTCTCCGTGAATCTGGGGGAGTGACAGAAACCTCTAAGGTTATGGATGTACTGTTGCCACTAGGGATAAAACATTGATGCTATGTCCGAGGATGTAGTTATTGATTACATTACGCACCATACTTAATGCAATTGTCTGTTGTTTGCAACTTAATACTGGAAGGGGTTCGGATGATAACCTGAAGGTGGACTTTTTAGGCATAGATGCATGCTGGATAGCGGTCTATGTACTTTGTCATAATGCCCAATTAAATCTCACAATATTCATCATATCATGTATGTGCATTGTTATGCCCTCTCTATTTGTCAATTGCCCGACTGTAATTTGTTCACCCAACATGCTATTTATCTTATGGGAGAGACACCTCTAGTGAACTGTGGACCCCGGTCCATTCTTTTACATCTGAAATACAATCTACTGCAATACTTGTTCTTTACTTGTTTTCGCAAACAATCATCATCCACACTATACATCTAATCCTTTGTTACAGCAAGCCGGTGAGATTGACAACCTCACTGTTTCGTTGGGGCAAATTACTTTGGTTGTGTTGTGCGGGTTCCACGTTGGCGCCGGAATCTCCGGTGTTGCGCCGCACTACATCCCGCCGCCATCAACCTTCAACGTGCTTCTTGGCTCCTCCTGGTTCGATAAACCTTGGTTTCTTTACGAGGGAAAACTTGCTGCTGTGCGCATCATACCTTCCTCTTGGGGTTCCCAATGAACGTGTGAGTTACACGCCATCAAGCTCTTTTTCTGGCGCCGTTGCCGGGGAGATCAAGACACGCTGCAAGGGGAGTCTCCACAATCCAATCTCTTTACTTTGTTTTTGTCTTGCTTTATTTTTATTTACTACTTTGTTTGCTGCATTATATCAAAACACAAAAAAATTAGTTGCTAGCTTTACTTTATTTACTGTCTTGCACTCTATATCAAAAACACACAAAAATTAGTTACTTGCATTTACTTTATCTAGTTTGCTTCATTTACTACTGCTAAAATGGCCACTCCTGAAAATACTAAGTTGTGTGACTTCACAACCACAAATAATAATGATTTCTTATGCACACCTATTGCTCCACCTTGCTACTACAGCGAGAATTCTTTGAAATTAAACCTGCTTTACTGAATCTTGTTACGCGAGAGCAATTTTCTGGTATTAGTTCTGATGATGCTGCTGCCCATCTCAATAACTTTGTTGAATTGTGTGAAATGCAAAAGTATAAAGATGTAGATGGTGACATTATAAAATTAAAATTGTTTCCTTTCTCATTAAGAGGAAGAGCTAAAGATTGGTTGCTATCTCTCGCCTAAGAATAGTATTGATTCATGGACTAAATGCAAGGATGCTTTTATTGGTAGATATTATCCCCCTGCTAAAATTATATCTTTGAGGAGTAACATAATGAATTTTAAACAATTGGATAATGAGCATGTTGCACAAGCTTGGGAAAGAATGAAATCTTTGGTTAAAAATTGCCCAACCCATGGACTCGACTACTTGGATGATCATCCAAACCTTTTATGCAGAGTCGAACTTTTCTTCGCGGAACCTATTGGATTCGAGTTCTTTGGAGGTACCTTTATGTCCATCACTCTTGGTGAAGCAACAAAGCTCCTTGATAATATGATGATTAATTACTCCGAATTGCACACGGAAAGAGCTCCACAAGGTAAGAAGGTAAATTCCGTCGAAGAAACCTCTTCCTTGAGTGATAAGATTGATGCTATTATGTCTATGCTTGTGAATGATAGGACTAATGTTGATCCTAATAATGTTCCGTTAGCTTCATTGGTTGCCCAAGAATAACATGTTGATGTAAACTTCATTAAATATAATAATTTCAACAACAATGCTTATCGGAACAATTCTAGTAATAACTAGGGATTTCTATTTTCGTGCCCTCGGGTCCTTAGTTGTACTCAGTTTTCCCCAGCTCCTTAGTTTTTCCTCAGTTTTCCCCAACTTCTTGTCTATAACCCGCAGAAAGAGCTCGGACGGAAGGAATCCCGTTTAGTTGACGTTGGTTGGTGCCGGCACGTGGGGCCGCTGTTGGTGCCCCGCAGTGGACACGTCTCCACTTATCCGGATCATCGTGGGACCCACAACTTGTCCACGTGAGAGCGCCGGACCCACGACTTACCCGGGTGACCGTTGCAAAATGGGAGCCCGAGCTAGCCCCGCGCCCATGCCCGTGCCATTGCTTCCCCTTTCTTTCTCTCGCGCCCCATTGTTCTTCTTCTCCGCCGCCAGCAGCCCTTCTCCGGCACGCGGGTGATGTCTAGTTTCTCTTCGACCTCCCGTTCTTCATGGCCGCAGTATGGACCCGTGCCTTTGACAAGATGCCCCGACCGCCCACGCTAGGAGCCTCCGAAGCGGTCGATCCGTAAGACGGACGAGAACGGCAACCGTGGACGTGAGTTCGTTGCATGCGAGAGCTTGCCATATAGAGAGGGGGATAAGGTTAGATCTCGCTCCAATTTCTCTGTTTTCTCTCGATTTAGGGTTCACGTTGTTGTTTTCAGATCTTGAAGAAATGCAGGCATTTCGAGTGGATCGATGTGTACGTTCAGAGGCTTCAGTTGCAGGAATCAATTGGCGCTATTGGGGGGCGCAATTTGGGAGGGGGGGGCTTGCTGTAGAGAATGCGGCGGAGAGAGGAGCCGTTCCGATTAGGGACCTTCCGATTATGCCTAATGCTCCCAATGCGGAACCGGTGGAAGTGAAGGGAGAAGCTGAAGAAAATGAACAAGCGGTTAAGGCAGCTGATCGAGTTGAAGAAGCAAGCTAATCGATGGCTGGTTGTTTTTTTTGTTGTATAATTACGATCGGATTCTTATCATTGCTCACCGGGCGCTAGAAGTTGTTACAAGGGATACCTAGTTACAAATCCATTATTCGGTTGGGATGTACTTGTAGTTGTTTTCAAAGTTAGTGTGTGCATTCACCGAAATTACCAAACTATATTCCCTAAAAGAAAAGGACAGCTAAAGATAGTTGATAATTGTTAGAGGGGTGACAAATAATGCAATCGCCGAAATTCGCAAAAATGTATGCCTCATGTTTATAACAAAATTATACCACTTTTAGGCCGTTTCAAAATACCAATACTATATCCCAAACTATATTCCCTAAAAGAAAAGGACAACTCAAGATAGTTGATAATTGTTAGAGGGGTGACAAATAATGCAATCCCCGAAATCCGCAAATATGTATGCCTCATGTTTATACCAAAATTATACCACTTTTAGGCCTTTCCAAAATACCAATACCATATCCCAAACTATATTCCCTAAAAGAAAAGGACAGCTAAAGATAGTTGATAATTGTTAGAGGGGTGACAAATAATGCAATCGCCGAAATCCGCAAAAATGTATGCCTCATGTTTATACCAAAATTATACCACTTTTAGGCCTTTCCAAAATACCAATACCATATCCCAAACTATATTCCCTAAAAGAAAAGGACATCTAAAGATAGTTGATAATTGTTAGAGGGGTGACAAATAATGCAATCGCCGAAATCTGCAAAAATGTATGCCTCATGTTTATAACAAAATTATACCACTTTTAGGCCGTTTCAAAATACCAATACTATATCCCAAACTATATTCCCTAAAAGAAAAGGACAGCTCAAGATAGTTGATAATTGTTAGAGGGTCGACAAATAATGCAATCACCGAAATCCGCAAATATGTATGCCTCATGTTTATACCAATACTATATATTAAGTGGCAAACTCGTCATTGCATTCTCCACCGACAGAGAGAGAGAGAGATGGGTGGCCACGAAGAGAGAGAGAGAGAGAGAGAGAGAGAGGTTGCCACGAAGAGACGGATAGGGGTATACTGCCCGTTAGATCAGTGGATCAACGGTTCGTGGAGTCGATCCGTGTGACAACGGCTCAACCAATCGGGATAAGTTTGGGCTTCTCGAGCATTTGTGACGGTACTTGAGGGCAAAAGCTGAGTAGTACTAAGAATCCAAGGGCACATAAATAGTAAATAGACTAAGGGATTCAAACAAAAGAATTACAAAATGAAAAATGTGTGTTTTGTACAATATAATTCATATTGGGCTACATCAAATTATTTGCAATTCAAATATACATGAGTGTGACAATTATGGCATCATTTAGACAAACTATGTTTTGGGAAAGATGTTTTGCAAAGGGGTTTGGGTGGAAAACCATGCATCTTCATAGCTACACTAGTGATTCCGAGAAGTGGCAATTTGTGGTAAAACTTGATTTATATATGTTTGTTAAGGTTTTCTAGGTGGCAGAGTTGCGTAGGAAGACTCCATGAGTAGTTGCCACTATGTTTTTATTTTTTGGATTTTTTTGCGCATGAAATGACTCAATTAGCTATGTTAATCTCATTTGTTGACTCTCCGTTGACCAGCTACTTGAGGGTAAAACCGAGTATATTGCACTTGCCGGTCTAAGTCCTCGAGGGGAAAAGCGAGTACGGATAAAATTTACGTATAAGGCCCGAGGTTATAGCCGAGTACACCAAACGTCCCAGGGTTAGACTCGGGTAGCGGTGCACGCTGCAGCCGTGCATAGCGGACGCGTGTTGCCGTGCATAGCGGACGCGTGTTGCGGTACACGCCACCTTCGTCTTTATAGAGCCCCTCTTTCTCTCCCTCGACGCACGTTCTCACTGGCTCACCGCAACCGCCTCTCCTGTCCCATCATCTTCTCCACAACCGAAGAAAAACCCCGAAGAAAACCGCCGGCGATGGAGAAGAATGAGATGCCCATTGTCGGCACATCGGCCGCCGCCCCCGTCCGGGCCCCTCGTCGCTGCTTCCATCGTAGCAGCCGGCGCATCGGCCGCCGCCCCGTCCGGGCCCCCGTCGGCTGCTTCCAACGTAGCGGCCGGCGCATCGGCCGCCGCCCCCGTCCGGGCCCCCGTCGCTGCTTCCAACGTAGCAGCCGGCGCATCGGCCGCCGCCCCGTCCGAGCCCCCGTCGCTGCTTCCAACGTAGCAGCCGGCGCATCGGCCGCCGCCACCGTCCGGTCCCCGTCGATTGGGACCCGTACGAACCAGGTGCGATACGACGCGCCGGAGAACCCCTACGACACCACCATTGTCGACAACGAGCCGGAGGTAACCCTTTGTTCCCTAGTTCTTATCTCATTTCAATCATTTTGTGTTAGATCTACCGTTATTACGGTTCGTCTGTTCCTAGTTCAATCCTTTTTTGTTAGATCTTGCGTTATTACTGTTCGTCCGTTCCTAGTTCGATCCTTTTGTGTTAGATCTTGCGTTATTAGTGTTTGTGATTTGCTTTTGTTTAAGATTTGTGCCGATGATGATGAATATTTGGGCATAAATTGATTCGAGGTTTGGTCGATAAACAATTGGTGTGTACAAATTTGTTGTGCATGATCTTTGGTTTGCCGACTCAAATCCCGGATATAAGTGTGTCCAATGTAACCGAGGCTACCTCTTTTTTTCGAGCCCATATTATCATGCATGATTTTTTGTTCACTCTCTGTTCCATCATCGTTGCAATTGACTCCGTGTTTTTGCACGATCTTTGGTGCTACGTGACGAGTGCAGAGGCAGCCGACGTCGACGACGACGACGAGTCCTTCCACACCAAGACTCGTCACGTCCTCGGGAGGCTGCGGTCCGGCCATTACGATGGCCCTTTTGCTCGAGGCATTTACAAGTGCCCCTTCCGCAACGGAAGCTCCGCGCCACCGACTTCAACTCCTCGGTGAACCATGCTGAATCCATTGGCAGATGTGGCGCTAGAGTTGGAAGGACCGTGAACGTGCATGCGTACATGGCCAAACACAAAGCACTTGGGATTCACTCGCGCAACCTCCAAGCGAGTCACACGCGCTACCCGGAGGCGTTGAACGTGCCCTACTTGCACTCTCCGTATGTGATCGCTCTATCCGTAGAGCAGCTTAATTTCATGTAAATTGTAGCTTATGTTGGATCTATCGGTACTACTTTTGGATCTGTCCCGAATATATCTATGCTATGTTGGTTGTCTGTATGCAGCTTATCCTATATTTTTTCTCCGGATTTGTGCCCTAGATTTCCTACCTGATTGGGTAAAAACGAAGGCATAAAGAAATGAATGGCGTTAAAAAACGAAGGAGAAGCTGCTCTAGATTTGCTACCAATTTGGGCTATCAAATATGAATGAGATCGAGCGATAGAGAGGAAAAAGGTACATTGAAAACTGCTAATCCGGGCGGAAGAGACAGAAACCACTCGTTCCCCGTCCCGGACCCACACGGCTCCACACGCTACGGCCCCACACGCTACGGCCACACAAACACGGCCTCGTCTCGTCCCACGCGGTCCCACACGACGCGACCCCACAAACGACACGACCCCACTCGTCGGCACGGAACGGTCAACTTAACGGATTCCTTCCGTCCGAGCTCCTTCCGCGGTTCAGACAAGGGCTTGGGGAAAACTGAGGAAAAACTAAGGAGCTGGGGAAAACTGAGTACAACTAAGGACCTGAGGGCACGAAAATAGAAATCCCTAATAACTATAGGCCATATCCTTATAATAATGGTAACGGTTATGCTAATTCTTATGGGAATTCTTACAACAATAATAGGAACACACCACCTGGACTTGAAGCTATGCTTAAATAATTTATTAGTACACAAACTGCTTTTAACAAATCTGTTGAGGAAAAGCTCAATAAAATTGATATTCTCGCTTCTAAGGTTGATAGCTTGCCTCTGATGTTGATCTTTTGAAATCGAAAGTTATGCCTAATAGGGATATTGAAAATAAAATTGTTACTACAGCAAATGCCATCCAAGTTAGAATTAATGAGAATATAAGATTGATGGCCGAATTGCATGCTAGGTGGGAAAGAGAAGAAAATGAAAAACTAGCTAAAGAGAACAATGTAGCTAAAGTTTGGACTATTACCACCACTAGTAATGTTAATGATTCACATGTTGCTGCACCTCCTACTATCAATGGTAAAATAATTGGTGTTGGCAATGTTTCTACTCCTAGTGCAAAGCGTGCAAAATTACCTGAAACTGCTAAAACTGCTGAAACCGCTCGTGATAAAACTGCTGAAATTTTTTCCAACATTGGGGATGATGATCTCATTGCTTTAGATTATAATGGTTTGGATTTTGATGATTGCCACATCTCTGAAGTTATAAAGTTCTTGCAAAAACTTGCTAAGAGTCCCAATGCTAGTGCTGTAAACTTGGCTTTCACAAAACATATTACAAATGCTCTCATAAAAGCTAGAGAAGAGAAACTAAAACTTGAAACTTCTATTCCTACAAAGTTAGAGGATGGTTGGGAGCCCATCATTAAGATGAAGGTCAATAACTTTGATTGTAATGCTTTATGTTATCTTGGTGCAAGTATTTCCGTTATGCCTAAGAAAATCTATGATATGCTTGACTTGCCACCATTGAAAAATTATTATTTGGATGTTAATCTTGTTGATAATGCTATAAAGAAACCTTTGGGGAGAGTTGATATTGTTCGCATTACCGTTAACAATAACCTTGTCCCCGTTGATTTTGTTATCTTGGATATTGAATGCAATGCATCTTGTCCCATTATATTGGGAAGACCTTTTCTTCGAACTGTTGGTGCTACATTGATATGAAGGAAGGTAATATTAAATATCAATTTCCTCTCAAGAAAGGTATGGAACACTTCCCTAGAAGGAGACTGAAGTTACCTTTTGATTCTATTATTAGAACAAGTTATGATGTTGATACTTCGTCTCTCGATAATACTTGATATACACTTTCTGCGCCTAGCTGAAAGGCGTTAAAGAAAAGCGCTTATGGGAGACAACCCATGTTTTTACTACAGTATTTTTATTTTATATTTTAGTCTTGGAAGTTGTTTACTACTGTAGCAACCTCTCCTTATCTTAGTTTTGTGCTTTGTTGTGCCAAGTAAAGTCTTTGATAGTAAGGTTCATACTAGATTTGGATTGCTGCGCAGTAATAGATTTCTTTGCTGTCACGAATTTCGACCTGCCCCTCTGTAGGTAGCTCAGAAAAATATGCCAATTTACGTGCGTGATCCTCAGATATGTACGCAACTTTCATTCAATTTGGGCATTTTCATTTGAGCAAGTCTGGTGCCTCAATAAAATCCATCTTTACGGACCGTTCTGTTTTGACAGATTCTGCCTTTTATTTCGCATTGCCTCTTTTGCTATGTTGGATGAATTTCTTTGTTCCATTAATGTCCAAGTAGCTTTATGCAATGTCCGGAAGTGTTAAGAATGATTGTGTCACCTCTCGAACATGTTAATTTTTATTATGCACTAACCCTCTAATGAGTTGTTTCGAGTTTGGTGTGGAGGAAGTTTTCAAGGATCAAGAGAGGAGAATGATGCAATATGATCAAGGAGAGTGAAAGCTCTAAGCTTGGGGATGCCCGGTGGTTCACCCTCGCATATTTTAAGAAGACTCAAGCGTCTAAGCTTGGGGATGCCCAAGGCATCCCCTTCTTCATCGACAACATTATCGGGTTCCTCCCCTGAAACTATATTTTTATTCCATCACATCTTATGTGCTTTGCTTGGAGCGTCGGTTTGTTTTTGTTTTTGTTTTGTTTGAATAAAATGGATCCTAGCATTCATTGTGTGGGAGAGAGACACGCTCCGTTGTTGCATATGGACAAATATGTCCTTAGGCTTTACTCATAGTATTCATGGCGAAGGTTGAATCTTCTTCGTTAAATTGTTATATGGTTGGAATCGGGAAATGCTACATGTAGTAATTCTAAAATGTCTTGAATAATTTGATACTTGGCAATTGTTGTGCTCATGTTTAAGCTCTTGCATCATATACTTTGCACCTATTAATGAAGAAACACCTAGAGCTTGCTAAATTTGGTTTGCATATTTGGTCTCTCTAAAGTCTATATAATTTCTAGTATTGAGTTTTGAACAACAAGGAAGACGGTGTAGAGTCTTATAATGTTTACAATATGTCTTTTATGTGAGTTTTGCCGCACCGGTTCATCCTTGTGTTTGTTTCAAATAACCTTGCTAGCCTAAACCTTGTATCGAGAGGGAATACTTCTCATGCATCCAAAATCCTTGAGCCAACCACTATGCCATTTGTGTCCACCATATCTACCTACTACATGGTATTTCTCCGCCATTCCAAAGTAAATTGCTTGAGTGCTACCTTTAAAATTTCCATTCTTTACCTTTGCAATATATAGCTCATGGGACAAATAGCCTAAAAACTATTGTGGTATTGAATATGTACTTATGCACTTTATCTCTTATTAAGTTGCTTGTTGTGCGATAACCATGTTCCCGGGGACGCCATCAACTACTCTTTGTTGAATATCATGTGAGTTGCTATGCATGTCCGTCTTGTCCGAAGTAAGAGAGATCTACCACTTTAATGGTTAGAGCATGCATATTGTTAGAGAAGAACATTGGGCCGCTAACTAAAGCCATGAATCATGGTGGAAGTTTCAGTTTTGGACATATATCCTCAATCTCATATGAGAACACTAATTGTTGCTACATGCTTATGCATTAAAGAGGAGTCCATTATCTGTTGTCTATGTTGTCCCGGTATGGATGTCTAAGTTGAGAATAATCAAAAGCGAGAAATCCAAAATGCGAGCTTTCTCCTTAGACCTTTGTACAGGCGGCATAGAGGTACCCCTTTGTGACACTTGGTTAAAACATGTGTATTGCGATGATCCGGTAGTCCAAGCTAATTAGGACAAGGTGCGGGCACTATTAGTATACTATGCATGAGGCTTGCAACTTGTAAGATATAATTTACATGATACATGTGCTTTATTACTACCGTTGACAAAATTGTTTCTTGTTTTCAAAATAAAAGCTCTAGCACAAATATAGAAATCGATGCTTTCCTCTGCGAAGGACCTTTATTTTACTTTTATGTTGAGTCAGTTCACCTATTTCTCTCCACCTCAAGAAGCAAACACTTGTGTGAACTGTGCATTGATTCCTACATACTTGCATATTGCACTTGTTATATTACTCTATGTTGACAATTATCCATGAGATACACATGTTATAAGTTGAAAGCAACCGTTGAAACTTAATCTTCTTTTGTGTTGTTTCAATACCTTTACTTTGATTTATTGCTTTATGAGTTAACTCTTATGCAAGACTTATTGATGCTTGTGTTGAAGTGCTATTCATGAAAAGTCTTTGCTTTATGATTCATTTGTTTACTCATGTCATTACCATTGTTTTGATCGCTGCATTCATTACATATGTTTACAATAGTATGATCAAGGTTATGATGGCATGTCACTCCGAAATTATCTTTGTTATCATTTACCTGTTCGGGACGAGCAGGAACTAAGCTTGGGGATGCTGATACGTCTCCGACGTATCGATAATTTCTTATGTTCCATGCCACATTATTGATGATATCTACATGTTTTATACACATTATATGTCGTATTTATGCATTTTCCGGCACTAACCTATTAACGAGATGCCGAAGAGCCGCTTCGTTGTTTCTGCTGTTTTTGGTTTCGGAAATCCTACAAAGGAAATATTCTCGGAATTGGACGAAATCAACGCCCAGGGTCCTATTTTTGCACGAAGCTTCCAGAAGACCGAGGGGGAAAGGAAGTGGGGCCATGAGGCGCCGCCACAACAGGGCAGGGCGGCCCAGGTCTTGGCCGCGCGGCCCTGGCGTGTGGGGCCCTCGTGTGGCCCCCCGCGTTGCCCTTCCACCTACAAATAGCCTTCGTCGCGAAACCCTCTGTACCGAGAGCCACGATACGGAAAACCTTACTGAGACGCCGCCGCCGCCAATCCCATCTCGGGTATTTCGGAGATCACCTCCGGCACCTCGCCGGAGAGGGAATCATCTCCCGGAGGACTCTTCACCGCCATGGTCGCCTCCGGAGTGATGAGTGAGTAGTTCACCCCTGGACTATGGGTCCATAGCAGTAGCTAGATGGTTGTCTTCTCCTCATGTGCTTCATTGTCGGATCTTGTGAGTTGCCTAACATGATCAAGATCATCTATCTGTAATTCTATATGTTGTGTTTGTCGGGATCCGATGGATAGAGAATAATATGTTATGTTGATTATCAATCTATTATCTATGTGTTGTTTATGATCTTGCATGCTCTCCGTTATTAGTAGAGGCTCTGGCCAAGTTTTTGCTTTTAACTCCAAAAGGGAGTATTTATGCTCGATAGTGGGATCATGTCTCCGTGAATCTGGGGGAGTGACAGAAACCTCTAAGGTTATGGATGTACTGTTGCCACTAGGGATAAAACATTGATGCTATGTCCGAGGATGTAGTTATTGATTACATTACGCACCATACTTAATGCAATTGTCTCGTTGTTTTACAACTTAATACTAGAAAGGGGTTCGGATGATAACTTCGAAGGTGGACTTTTTAGGCATAGATGCATGTCGGATAGCGGTCTATGTACTTTGTCGTAATACCCAATTAAATCTCACAATATTCATCATATCATGTATGTGCATTGTTATGCCCTCTCTATTTGTCAATTGCCCGACTGTAATTTGTTCACCCAACATGCTATTTATCTTATGGGAGAGACACCTCTAGTGAACTATGGACCCCGGTCCATTCTTTTACATCTGAAATACAATCTCATCGCAATACTTGTTCTTTACTCGTTTTCTCGCAAACAATCATCATCCACACTATACATCTAATCCTTTGTTACAGCAAGCCGGTGAGATTGACAACCTCACCGTTTCGTTGGGGCAAAGTACTTTGGTTGTGTTGTGCAGGTTCCACGTTGGCGCCGGAATCTCTGGTGTTGCGCCGCACTACATCCCACCGCCATCAACCTTCAACGTGCTTCTTGGCTCCTCCTGGTTCGATAAACCTTGGTTTCTTTCTGAGGGAAACTTGCTGCTGTGCTCATCATACCTTCCTCTTGGGGTTCCCAACGAACGTGTGAGTTACACGCCATCAAGGGTATATATTGCTTGTGTTGGGCAACATACGACTGCCTAAGCACCACATATTTCTCATACCCAATCAAAGAGCCAAAACCACAAATCCTTCTCAGGCAACGATTTAGGAAATCAGTATCAAGATCACAGCCAAAGTTGCAAGGAGAACCATGAGGACAATAAGAGCCCAGGAGGAGCAGGCACGACCCATGGAGGAGGTGGACGCCAAGATCGAAGAAGCAAAGCCAAATCAACATCAAGCAAGATAAAGCTACTCTCCAACAACAGGTTGTTAGGCAACCGGTTAAGCATGGCATCCGTTCTTAGTTTGCATAGTCACACCAGGGGGATAAGGGGAGTATCTAAAATAAACCATCTCACTACCCTTCGACTAGGTTTTTACCTAGGAGGATAGAGAGATGGATTTCTCTCGATTGGCATAGAAGTGCTATGCCAATAACATCACCGAGAAATAAAAAGCCACATAAAAGCATCTGTTCTTATCCAAGATTTTGCCTCAGCCTTTGCATCACAAAGCTAGACTAAGAAATCGAGCAAGGATCTCGTTCTTCTCAACCTAATATCCAACACATAGAAAATATTCAAGGAGGAGGCGTATTCATTCTGCACACAAGCCACAAGCTAGCCAACAAGTAAAGTATCCGAACTTATCATATTTTCGAGTAGACAGCAGCGGCAACCAGTAAGGCCACCTACTCGCTGCTCTAATCCCAACTCCCGCAAACACATGACCGGATCATGCATGCACATGACCTAGTAATCCAGCCTCAACAACAAGCAAGAGCACTATAAACAGGAGTATAAGCTCACAAGTAAACCCTCCAAGCAACTCATCGATTCATGGGCAACAATAGTTGCATCCCGTATATGAGAATTCACCAATAAGCTACAAGCAAATAACATGCCAGCAACATAATCTTTTAATCATATACAAGTAGTATCAATATAAAGCATCCATACATAAGCGACAGATCCATGAATGCATCTCAATACCCCACTAACACAACCAATTAGTAAGTAACCATACATTTATCTAGCTGTTTAAATTCAACCAGAAGTGAATCAGGGGCATCACCAATATGTAGCAAACCAATAGAGCCGCCAGTACCTAATCAACATACTACAGGAATCAACTTGGGGTCCAGGAAATAATCTCTGGCCAACCAAGTATTATACAAGTAGTGATATTCCAGCCATATTCTAGTCAACCAACACAGGATACCACCTCCAACTATCAGTTCACAAGCAGCTGTCTTAAAACATGTATATAGCAAGAAATCTATATTTAATCAATAAAAGCTAACTAAGCACCAATAGCATGCATGTCAGCAAGTGGGGAAGTAATGGATCATTTATTCTCATGCTTTTGACCAAGCAATTGATCCAACACACATTTAAAATGCTAACATGCTTTATTCCGATACCTATTTCTTATGTGTACTCACTTTCAGACCTCACATACATATTGGTTGAGTTAAATTTGTGTGTATACACATAACCAAATTACACAGAGAGCTTATTATGTGTGATAGCATCTGGGAATAGTTTTACCGATTTCTAGACCAAAAAGATCATGCCTTCTATTTTTATGAACACCAGTAGATGTATGACATTAGTTATACTCATCCGTATTTAATCGAATATGTGATCTACTTAAATAAAAATTAGAACCTAACCCGGAACATCACCGCGAGATACCCTATTCTCTCGTACCACAAACCTAGTACATGTGAAGGAAAGCATCCACATCACCAAAAATCTCACAGGAAATACCCCGAACCTAGCCGAGCACATAGTACCAAATCATGTTCTCTGCTCATTAGATTGTGATGAATAAGAGATCACCACCACATGTATATCTTATACGAATATATCAACTACCCGACCAGTGCCAATTCATCATCGAAAACGAGAGGACAGAGGAGAACTAGGCCATACCTGAAATTACCTAACCGGAGTCATAATCGTGGGCGTAGCCGAGCTTGTAAGATGTGTAGACGAAGGAGGGGCCAACCGGACTTACCACCGCATCGAGATGCGGGAGGCCACGGCCATCCCAAGAGGCGGCAGCAGCAACACACCATCGGGGAGGCCGGCGGGTGGCCGAGCACGGCCAAGTCGAGCGAGGGTTCGGGAGGTGGTCGCGGAAGAATGTCGAGGCGTCGTGGTGGACGAAGGGAAGCGAGTTAGAGGCGCCGAGCCGGTAGCGGCCGGCGGCGACCAAGCCAACCACGGGCTAGGGTTTGCCGCGCGGCGCGCGCACGTGAACGAAGAGAGGGGCGACGGTGGGGGTTCGGAAGAGGAGAGGAGGACGGAGCCACGACGGCGTGCGGCGGCGCCGGAAGCGACTAGTGACGGCCAAGGCGCCGACCGGCGGCGCGGCAGCAGCACCGCATCTCCAAGAGGGCAATCGTGCTAGTGTGTGAGATGAAAACGAGCGAGAGAGGCGTGCTGGGCTGGACTCGTATGTGTACGTATGCGACTCGATCGCATGTGTATGTTTGTTCTACTAGAAGTCTAGAACCGATCCGTTTTAGCCCAACAATGAATCAGTTAGCTAGTGTGCGTATGTGTTGCTAATTGGCCAAATTAGCTCTAAAATTTAATAATAATCTCTAGCGTGTACGTGTGTCCTAACCAAGTTGATCAAATTAGAATACGTAGCATATCTGTATTAGTGTAAGCTAGCATCATTATTCGATTATGATTTTAAAAACTATAAAATGTTCTCTACACAAATACTAAACAAACATTTCAAATAAATATATGTTGTTTTATAACTCCTAAATGATATTAGGAATTAAAGAAAATACTAGAAGTAATTTTATTTTATCATTTTATTATTAATATTATCATTATTAGTATTTAAACCCTAAATTGTATAAACCCTGATTATTATTTTCTCTAAACGTTAAATAAAATAAGAAAATGTTGAAACCATTATTAACTTGAACTTAAAAGTTGTTTCTTAAAGTTGAACCTTGTTAAACAAATTATTATTAGAAACCCTAATGGTATCATGTCCAAAACTCTAAGGAGTAAAATTCCAACTCTATAATTTTATGTGAAACTCAAAAATCCTAGGAACCTATGAAATAAGATCATATGGATTTAACCTTACTTATAGATCTATACTATGCCACAAATAAATGCATACTCATGATCTACTAATATAGAACAAGCCAAATATACATGAAGTTATCATTTCATGTCTTCATTTTGAATAGACCTTATATGATCCAAGTAATGATAACCCCTAACTTGATAATTTGCATGCCATCCACTATAGGTACCAATACTTAGTATCACCCCATTGTGATCAACCCTAATAGCAATCATATGTCATACTTTACCTCATATGCTCTTATTCAATTAAACCCTACAAGTACTAGAGTAGAAAGAACTCTTTTGTTTAGGAACCAACTATTCCTTACTCAATGAATCCAATCATAAACCCTAGAAACAAAAAGTCCTATTTATAGTATTTCTTGTTCATTAAGAAACATGTTCTTCAAAAGTTATTATTTTTAAATATATAACAAGTAATCATTAACCATGTCTTATAGTACTAAACCTAACCATTGTTCTTTACATGTTAACCTTATGCCAACTACTATTCCATTGTGTGTTAGTATTATTATTATGATGTATTACACCACTTGTATATGATATCAAACTAACCAAACCCTAATAATAACCTTGTTTGTTACACCACTCTAAAAGTGCAACACATTCTAAACAAATCAATACAACTCATTAATCCTAAATCATTGGGGTTAGGTTACGCTTGGGGCGATTGCGTCTCATACTTATGCATTATTGCATCCTTGCCAATCTTTTAAACATCGTCCTTACTGGACGATGATGCTATTTCAGAATTTGGAGCTATTGCGTATCGAAGACCTTGCCTGCATAATCTTGCAGTCAAGAAAGGCAAGTTCATCGCTTGCTCATGTCATTTGAGTATTTTTACCAAATTAGTTGCAAAGTACTATACTTATCACTCCTGCATAAAAATCAAAAATACTATTTTCATAACTATGAATATGACTATGTGGTGGGCAATGGAACCATGGTATGTGTTGATATGGTGGAGGTTCCATTGCAAGGGTTTATATCCATCTAGGATTAAACAACAAATGTCGTCCAGTGATTCTTGTGCCGTAATACCCGTGTTAACCATAAGATCTGGAGTGGGACGGAATAGTCAATTGTATTTCCACCTCTTGTACATCAACGGACGCGCTTTACCGTAGACACTTGTTATCTGTCGGGGGCAAGCGGTAGGCTGGGGAAGCCTTAAGTCCCCACGGCATCGTCCGTAGACACTTGTCGCCCGAGGAGCAAGCGGTAGGCTGGGGAAGCCTTAAGTTCCCCACGGTATTGCGGTCTATGATGGGTTGCAGCTACCGGCGAAGGAGTTTATGGTAAGAGCCCAGAACTGTTGTCGTGGTCGGGGTCCACCCTAAAATGGGAATAATGGGACTGGCGAGGACCCAGGGTTGGGGTATGCAACAAAGGGTGGGTGTGCGAGGTAGCGGAGGAATATGATTGGCTATGACCTTATACCGGGCCTCACACCAAAGGAAGTGTGGACGGGAAGATCACCCGGTTGGCACCAAGGTTAAGATCTCTTATGGGTAAAGCAACACACCTCTGCAGTGTAATGAATCGTGACTCGGCACTCCCTGTTCCGGGATATGGAACTGCGAACGCGGCCGGAAAGGAGCTCCATGAAGTTCTAGTAAACCGGTGAAGGCTGACGGACATAGTTCTTCAGAATAAAAGCAACCTTTTGAAGAAATGGTTATGAAAACTTGCATTGGTATTAGACTTTCTGGTCTAATGCCGTAGCTACTGCATTAAACACCTCTTTCCTATAATGAACTTGTTGAGTACACTCGTACTCATCCCACTCTTAAATCCCCTGCTTAGATATGGAGGCATCGAAGGAGGATCTACAGGTGCAACTCGAAGGCCGAGGAGTCAACAACTACTTCAAGGGACAGGAACCCGTCGGAAGAGTCAGATACCACATCCAACAAGGAGAAACCTAGATTAGCAATAGAAAGGAACTAGCTTCCTAAACTTAGCTCCTATTTAGCTAGAATCTATTCATAGCCTCTGTAGCTAGATAAATACTCTACAAGTAGAGTTCGTGTTAGGACTAGACTACGAGTCGTTCTTCTGGAGTTTATTTGCAGCTTTACCTCATTGTAAAGTAGGAGGCTATGATGATCTTATGTAAAGAGTCTGTATGTAATTCTATAGACATGCCTTGGACCCGCATATGTTTCGTTGTACCACTCTGAGCGATATAATACTCGTGGAACGGTGTTTCATTGGTATTATATCAGACTTGCATACTACACCATGCAGTGGTATGCCGGGTCACCACAGTTGGTATCGGAGCAAATGCTTTGACCCTAGGATTAAAACCCTTTAAAGGAGACCTATAGGATTGGTAGTGTCTATAGGAAGTTGTCTTAGGTGAACCAAATCTTTTTATGACTTGAGATGGATATTCACTTGAGAATAATCCTAACACACTTGAGTCAACATTTCTTACCTATATTTCCTAAGTAATGTTAGCTAGCTAATCTCAAGTATGTAGCATATTCTTAAGACCCTAAAATAATTATGAGTAGACCACAGTTGGTATACAATACATGGTAGTCCAAAGAGAGGATACAACCATAAGGAAGATATCCTAGTGGAAGATGTGTACCAACATATGTTATGATTAAGTAAGAATTATCCAGACCGGTAATAGGAGTTATATCAATTGATGAAGATAATTAAGATATCCTAATAGAAGATGTAGACCAAGTTAAGTAATGAGTAAGTAAAACTATCTAGACATGTGAAACAATTGATAGTAAGTGATAACTATGAGTCATATGAGGTAGTATAGACCATGGTGAGTCAATCATGGGAGATAAGGAAGAGAGATATGAATAAAATATGATTACTTACATGGTAGAGTTGTTAATCATATATGATTCACCCGAGAATCATTATGTGATGGAATAGAACATTATAAGTATTTTGGAGGAGTACAATAAGAAGCCAAGTGCTAAACAATAGTGCAAGAATTATGTTCCAAAAACCATGGGAACCGTGTCAGGAACATTAGGTCCATAGCCTTACGATACAATAACTTGGAAGTATAGGAGCTATATTCCAATAGTTATGTGTCTAGAATAGTGATGTTAGAACCAGACATATCATTGAAGTAGTCCTCAACAAAATGGAAGCTAAGATAGTACTTCCAAAGAAAATTAGGTTAACCACAACTATCCTAGACCACTTTGTTTCAAGTTTATCTCATTGCAAATGTGCAATTAAGGTAAAGGTTGAGACAAATAGTAGAATTCCCTATATTCGTGCTAAGTATCACGATATAAACCTATATTATGTGGTGTTCTATACTACACATCAGAGCCTGATGTTTAGAGATGTCTTACTCAACAATCATATCAGGCTTATGATGATGTGTATTATAAGCACAAAGCTGAATCTTCTTGGATTTTATTGGATTTTCATTGTTTGACTAGATCCATACATGAAGTTTGAATTTGGTATGCAAATGCATGTTGCAATATCAAGTTCTTACTTGATGTTATAGATCTAGAGGGTAATGGTATTCATGTGAGGAAGTGACGAATTCTAAAGATTCTGAAGACAAGATGAAGGTTCATCAGAAGAAATGAGTAAAGTTGTGGGAAGCAACCACAATATTCAGAAGGAAGTACCAACCAAAATTCATGCTTTACCTCAACAGAGGAGTACTTTAGTACATAGGAAGCATGAAGGTGAGAAATATGATGACTGTGGAGTAGTAGAAGAAGAACCATAGTCATTATGGAAGAGGGAATGCATGGGAAATCACTTAGGATACTATATTCATAGTGTCAGCTAGTGGTTTTCTTGCAAAATAAACCCTGAATGAAGGAAGATGATTTATGAAACTATAGCAGATATAAGAAGACCATAGTTGATATCAGAAGATCACAATTGGTATAGTATCCATACTGCGAGGTAAAGTAGGAAATGTCTCGTCCAGTTGATCAGAACCTATAATAGAATCCATTTTTAGATATCAAATAGCCACAATTGGTATAATAACCACAGCTGGTATCAGTTGGTATTACAAATAGTCCACGATTTAATTAGTTGTAACAAAAGTTTGTGAACAAATAAAAATCTTGTCATCCAAATAGCTAGATCTATAATCATTTAGTCGAAGGATTCACATTGGATGTCCACAATTGAGTGGATACACCACAAAGTTTCTTCGCAAAACCTTAGAGGAATATAAATCATAAACAAGACCTAGACCAATATTCTAATCATCAGTTCAATAGTTGGAAGAAAAGGAGTTGAAGACCATAAGAAAACTCTAAGGGGTAGAGTAAAGACTGAGTTGGATGTACACTAACTCAATATTTTGAGCAAGATAGATGAAGAAGGTCTGAACTGAGAGGAAGTTCGATCTTATTTTCATAAGACTATTGAACACTACTTTCAGAAGGATGTCAAACCAGAAGCCGAGGTTCATACCTCGAGGAAGTAATAATTGGACCATAACTTGAGCAAGTAAGTACTAATTACTCAGAAGTATGAAAGCTCAAGTAAGTCATGGATAAAGAGGTTGGATGAAGAAAATATCGGAGACCAAATAAAACTCAAATAGGCCAAAGACCGAAGGAGTTAGACCTTGCCAAAACTAAATACAATTAGAAAGATTTCTTTCATGGAACCTAAAGGGACCTAAAATCGTTATAGGTATCAACTATAAACCATGATTGGATGGACTAAATGATTCTAATCCATTATTAGGGAAATAAACCATCACGACTATTTCCATGGTAAGTACCTTACCAAGTACCATTATTGCAGTTTTGGTAGTAAGGGAAAACAAAGACCTATTTACCAATTAGGGGTATGCTATCAAATTAGTCTTCAGTTAAGACTAGTAGCACCAGAAGAAGTCCCAAACATTGAACCTTCAATGAGAAAGGAAACAAGATTATGATATTGAAAGAAATCATGGAATTGAAGTAAGAAGCCATGGCTCAGAAATAGACAGTAATGGATTCCAGGAAAAATCTGGACAAGGGATATACTCAATGATATCCAGTAAGATCAATACGAAGTTCGAGAAAAGTCGTAGTCTGCACAAGTCAGATCCACACTTCGAAACGTGAGAGAGTTCAAACTTCGAGGACGAAGTTTAGTTTAAGGGGTAGAGGCTGTAATATCCCAGGTATTGGGGTTACAAAAATAGAGGAACACAGATGTGTGCATTGCAGTCATGCATTGAAAATCGGGGAAAATTTCGCGCTTTTATTTAAAACACAAAGAGATCAAGGTTTCACTTGTGTTGATGGGAATTGACTAAGGTCATCGACACAAGTGCGATAAATTTCGACATGACCTTTGTTGACTTATTATGTTTTCGAGGGAAATAGTTTGAATTCAAATTCAAATATGAGTAACATGAATTCAAATAAAACTTGAATGGGAAATTGAACTAAAGTTTGAATTCCAAACAAATATATATTTATAACACTATATGAGTGATCAAACACAATTGAGAATCCATAAGAGAGAAGTCATTTGGACTTTATTACAGTAATAAAGAACCAATCATTTATAATTCTCATAAAGAGAAATAAACTTACAAATGAAATTGAAATAGAACAAGTCAAGCAATTCACATTATAAAACATTGTTACAATAGAGCTCAATAAGAAACCTTGAGCTTTATTAATAAAAACACACATTTACATTGTCCTTACAATATTCAATATGTATTACAATAATAACTAAGTAAATAAATGCAAAATACAATTACAAGAATAAGAAAAGTAAAACAGATCTTAAACTAAATTCTTGAAGGTTGTGATCTTCAACATGTCTTGTTTAAGTGATCTGCAAAACAAACAAAGAAGAATAGATAGAAAAGTAATGCCAAATTGGTAGGGTCAATAATAATAGAAAGTGGCTGAAGATATTTTCACTGTCAAGCTGATCCGCAAGGGAGATGCATCTACCCAGAGACATGCGACAGATAAGCAAGCAAAGACACACACAAGGTTGCATGTGTGTTGTCGACCACGAGAGAAGTTGGGCAGGGTATATATTGCTTGTGTTGGGCAACATACGACCGCCTAAGCACCACATATTTCTCATACCCAATCAAAGAGCCAAAACCACAAATCCTTCTCGTGCAACGATTTAGGAAATCGATATCAAGATCACAGCCAAAGTTGCAAGGAGAACCATGAGGACAATAAGAGCCCATGAGGAGCGAGCACAGCCCATGGAGGAGGTGGACGCCAAGATCAAGCAAGCAAAGCCAAATCAACATCAAGCAAGATAAAGCTACTCTCCAACAACAGGTTGTTAGGCAACCAGTTAAGCATGGCATCTGTTCTTAGTTTGCATAGTCACACCAGGGGGATAAGGGGAGTATCTAAAATAAACCATCTCACTACCCTTCGACTAGGTTTTTACCTAGGAGGATAGAGAGATGGATTTCTCTCAGATTGGCATAGAAGTGCTATGCCAATAACATCACTGAGAAATAAAAAGCCACATAAAAGCATCTGTTCTTATCCAAGATTTTGCCTCAGCCTTTGCATCACAGGCTAGACTAAGAAATCGAGCAAGGATCTGTTCTTCTCAACCTAATATCCAACACATAGAAAATATTCAAGGAGGGGGCAGTATTCATTCCGCACACAAGCCACAAGCTAGCCAACAAGTAAAGTATCCGAACTTATCATATTTTCGGTAGACAAGCAGCGGCAACCAAGTAAGGCCACCTACTCGCTGCTCTAATCCCAACTCCCGCAAACACATGACCGGATCATGCATGCACATGACCTAGTAATCCAGCCTCAACAACAGAGAAGAGCACTATAAACAGGAGTATAAGCTCACAAGTAAACCCTCCAAACAACTCATCGGTTACATGTGCAACAATAGTTGCATCCGTATATGAGAATTCACCAATAAGCTACAAGCAAATAACATGCCAGCAACATAATCTTTTAATCATATACAGTAGTATCAATATAAAGCATCCATACATAAGCAGCAGTCCATGAATGCATCTCAATACCCCACTAACACAACCAATTAGTAAGTAACCATACATTTATCTAGCTGTTTAAATTCAACCAGAAGTGAATCAGGGGCATCACCAATATGTAGCAAACCAATAGAGCCGCCGATACCTAATCAACATACTACAGGAATCAACTTGGGGTCCAGGAAATAATCTCTCGGCCAACCAAGTATTATACAAGTAGTGATATTCCAACCATATTCTAGTCAACCAACACAGGATACCACCTCCAACTATCAGTTCACAAGCAGCTGTCTTAAAACATGTATATAGCAAGAAATCTATAGTTAATCAATAAAAGCTAACTAAGCACCAATAGCATGCATGTCAGCAAGTGGGGAAGTAATGGATCATTTATTCTCATGCTTTTGACCAAGCAATTGATCCAACACACATTTAAAATGCTAACATGCTTTATTCCGATACCTATTTCTTATGTGTACTCACTTTCAGACCTCACATACATATTGGTTGAGTTAAATTTGTGTGTATACACATAACCAAATTACACAGAGAGCTTATTATGTGTGATAGCATCTGGGAATAGTTTTACCAGATTTCTAGACCAAAAAGATCATGCCTTCTATTTTTATGAACACCAGTAGATGTATGACATTAGTTATACTCATCTGTATTTAATCGAATATGTGATCTACTTAAATAAAAATTAGAACCTAACCCGTAACATCACCAACAGGACACCCTATTCTCTGTACCACAAACCTAGTACATGTGAAGGAAAGCAT
Organism: Lolium rigidum; assembly: GCF_022539505.1. Classification (NCBI taxonomy): domain Eukaryota; kingdom Viridiplantae; phylum Streptophyta; class Magnoliopsida; order Poales; family Poaceae; genus Lolium; species Lolium rigidum. The sequence continues at coordinate 117,620,118 of NC_061511.1, forward strand.
CCACATCACCAAAAATCTCACAGGGAAATACCCCTGAACCTAGCCAGCACATAGTACCAAATCATGTTCTCTGCTCATTAGATTGTGATGAATAAGAGATCACCACCACATGTATATCTTACACGAATATATCAACTACCCGACCAGTGCCAATTCATCATCGAAAACGAGAGGACAGGGGAGAACTAGGTCATACCTGAAATTACCTAACCGGAGTCATAATCGTGGCTGTAGCCGAGCTTGTAAGATGTGTAGACGAAGGAGGGGCTGATACGTCCAAAACGTATCTACTTTCCCGAACACTTTTGCTATTGTTTTGCCTCTAATTTGTGTATTTTGGATGCAACTAACACGGACTAACGCTGTTTTCAGCAGAATCTGTTCGGTGTCTCGTTTTTGTGCGTAAATCCAACTTTCGGGAAAAACCTCGGGATTTTGACGAAAGGGCCTATTTTCCCAAAATAATGACGGAGCCAGAAGGGCAATTGAAGTGGAGGCCCGAGGGCCCCACACTACATGGCGGCGCGGCCTAGGGGGGGCCCGCGCGGCCATGTAGTGTGGCCCCCTCGGTCGGCCTCCGACGCCCCCTTCGGACTACTTATTCGCCTCGACCTAAAAACGCACGGAGAGAAGTCGAAGTCGCCGTAAACCCTCCGTAACGCCGCCACATCGCGAAACTCCGTCGCGGGAGTCGAAGTCTCCGTTCCGGCACTCCGCCGGACGGGGAATTGGAGGAGATCATCACCGCCAACGCCTCTCCATCAACCAGACAATGTTTCCCCCATCCATGTGTGAGTAATTCCCCCGCTGTAGGCCGAAGGGGATGGTAGGGATTGGATGAGATTGGTCATGTAATAGCATAAGATTGTTAGGGCATAGTGCCTAGTGTCCGTAGATGGTACTTTTATGATATTGTTGCAACTTGTTATGCTTAATGCTTGTCACTAGGGCCCGAGTGCCATGATCTCAGATCTGAACATGTTATTGATTCATGAAGATATTCGTTGTTTATGATCTTACCCGCAAGTTGTATACACATGTCGCCGTCCGGAACCAATGGCCCCGAAGTGACAGAAATCGGGACAACCGGAGGGGATGGTAGTGATGTGAGGATCACATGTGTTCACGGAGTGTTAATGCTTTGCTCCGGTACTCTATTAAAAGGAGTACCTTAATACCCAGTAGTTTCCCTTGAGGCCCGGCTGCCACCGGCTGGTAGGACAAAAGATGTTGTGCAAGTTTCTCATTGCGAGCACGTACGACTATAATTGGAACACATGCCTATTGATTGATTAGTACTTGTACACCGTTTTATTATTATCTGCAAATGCCCTGCTATGATTGTTACATGAGTTTCTCTCATCCATGCAACGCCCGTCATCCGTCCCCGTGCCTACGATATTTTAATCCCGCTCGTTTACTAAAATCACTACCGCTGTCTTTGTTACTCTGCTGCTGTTATTTCACTACTCGCTACTACTATAAAACCGTTACTATCGATAAACTCTTGCGAGCAAGTCTCGTTTCCAGTGCAATCGAATTGACAACTCCGTTGTTAAGGCTTCCAAGTGTTCTTTGTCTCCCCTTGTGTCGAATCAATAAATTGGGTAATACTTCCCTCGAAGACCGTTGCGATCCCCTATACTTGTGGGTCATCAAGACTATTTTCTCGGCGCCGTTGCCGGGGAGCATAGCTTTATTTGGAAGTTCACTTGGATTGATATTGTTCGCTGCAAATTCTCCATCATGGGTAAACCTCGCGATACTAAGGTCGCCATATTACCATCCACTACAAGAAAAGGTACAACTCCGAGTACCTCTCGTCGCTCTTGATTCACCATCTCGTGATTGATAAACTTGTTTCACCACCACATGCTTCAAATGCTCGGTACTTCACTGAATCCGAACACTCTCATAATATTGATAATGTTTCTGCTGTGCTTGATGATAGTGGTTCATTGGGAACTTTTCTAGATGCTTCCATTGCTAGGTCTAGACAAATTGAAAATGTCGAAACTCCCGATGTTACTACACCCGTTAATTCACCCGAACTTGAATACTCTAGTGATGATCTTGATGAAGATTATGTGGAACTTGATGATGATTTTATTGAAAAATGCAATGCTACTACCGATGCAAGAAAAATTAAAAAGTTGCTTGCGTAACATACCGTTAGATATAAACTATCTCCCGATCCTAAATTTGCCACATCTCCTATAAACATTAGGGATAAAGATTATGATTTTTCTCTTGATCTATCTCATATAGATATTGTTGAGAAAACACCTTTTTGTGGTACTCGAAAAAGAAAGTGCTCGTTGAACACATGACCGAGTTATCTACTTTGAGTAGCTTGTTTTCTGATGATGTTAAGAAGCGTACTTACTTTGTTGCTAAAATATTTCCATTCTCATTAAAGGATGACGCTAAAACTTGGTATAATAGTTTGCCACCTGGTTCTATTAAAAGTCCAAAAGAATTGCTTGATGTTTTCTTCCGCAAATACTTTCCCGCTAGTGCTCAACATGCTGCTTTGCAGAGAGTTTATAATTTTGATCGAGGAGATGAAGAGAAATTGCCCGAGGCTTGGGCGAGATTTTGCTCTCTTATTAGAGCTTTGCCCGACCATGATTTAGAAAAGCATGATTTACTTGATATATTTTATAGTGGACTAACCATTGAGTCTAGGGCATACCCGGATAGTTGTGCTCGGTTGTGTTTTCGTGAAAAGAACTCCGTGACGACGTGAAGAATTATTGGCTAAAATAGGCCGGAATTATGATGATTGGAATACGCCTGAACCAACTCCAACGCCAATAGTGAAGAAGAGGGGTTTAATTAAATTGAATGATGAAGATATGAGGGAAGCCAAGAAGTCTCTCAAGGAGAAAGGTATTAAATCGAAGATGTGAAGAATCTACCTCCAATAGAAGATATATGTGAGATAATTCCCCTTCATCCATGATCGAGGTAAATTCCCTTCAACGCTTTACTAGGGAAGATATTCCGTATTCAAAACCTCCTCGCGCAATGCTTAGATGAGTTTGATAATTATATTGTTAAGCAAGAAAATTTTAATATGAGAGTAGAGAATCATCTAATGGAAAATTCTCAAGCTATTAGTCAATTGCATGATATTGTGGAGAGAACCTCCAATGATGTTAAGATGCTTGTTAAACATTTTCATATGATTCAAACTCAAATTGATCAACTCACTAAAGTGCAAAATGACTTGTTAGGAAATAATGCTAAAGAAAAACAAGCTTATGAAGTAACAACTAGAGGTGGTGTCTCTACCCAGGATCCTCTATATCCTGAAGGACATCCCAAAAGAATTGAACAAGATTCTCAACGCATTGAACCTAGAGCTCATTCTAAGAAAAAGAAGAAGAAACATAAAAATGTTGTTGAATCCTCTAAACCTGTTAATGATCCTAATAATATTTCTATTTCTGATGCTGAAACTGAAAGTGGTAATGAACATGATAATGATAAAGATAATGATAAGAATGATACTCCTGATAAAGAAGAGGTTGAAGAAGAACTTGAAAAGCATGCTAAAAATAAAAAGTATACTAAAGAAGATTTTATTACTCGAGAAACATGGTAATGAAAGAGAACCTTGGGTGCAAAAGCCAATGCCTTTTCCTGCTAAGAAACTAAAATCAAAGGAAGAAGAACACTATAATAAATTCTGTGATTGGATGAAACCTTTATTCTTGCAAATCCCTTTGACTCGATGCTATTAAATTGCCTCCTTATTCAAAGTATATGAAAGATATTGTTACTAACAAAAGGAAAATCCCCAATGAGGAAATTTCCACTATGCTTGCTAATTACTCTTTCAATGGCAAAGTTCCAAAGAAATTGGGCGACCTGTATACCTACTATTCCTTGTTCTATTAAGAATAATTATGTTAAAACTGCTCTATGTGACTTGGGAGCCGTGTTAGTGTTATGCCTTTTTCTCTTTATAAGAAACTTTACTTAGATAAGTTGATACCTACTCGATATATCTTTGCAAATGGCTGATAAATCTACCGCTATTCCCGTTGGTATATGTGAGAATGTTCCCTGTTCAAGTTACTACTAACCGCTTGATATTAACCGATTTTGTTGTGTTGGAAATGCCCGAAGATGATAATATGTCTATTATTCTTGGGAGACCTTTTCTTAACACCGCAGGGGCTGTTATTGATTGCAACAAAGGAAAGGTTACTTTCAATGTTGATGACAAGGAACACACCGTCTATTTCCCCAAGAGGATTGAAAAAGCGTGCGGAGTTAATACAATTTCTCATGTGAGAACTATCAAAGTGGGAACCATCGATTGTCCTATATATGAGCCTAAAGAAGAATATCAAACTCTTGTGATTGGATCCATATCAATACAATTCAAGGTAACATGATTGATTTGAGGTTTATTTCTTCATATGCTATATAAAATTTATTTGGTGGCAAGACTTGATCAACCTTGTTAACAAATACCTTTTATATGCATAGAGGAGGTAAACAACATCTCTTTCTTTCTCCACTTGCTTTAGTTGCTGTAGCACTTTTAATTTGCAAAGTTTCTTAGTTGATTTGAGATTTCAAAAATTTTCCTGGCCAGTAATAATAAACTTAATACCCATAAAATGTGCATTTTTCAAAGTTTTCAAAAATTCGCGAAAATTACACCGTTGGTCCTATTTTTCGACGAGGCACTCGGGAGCACCAGAGGATGACCCGTGGGGCACCGGAGGGCGCCAAACCACAGTCCGGCGCGGCCGCAAGGTGGCCGCGCCACCATGTGGTGTGGGCCCCTCCTTGCCCCACTTTGCCATCTCTTCCTCCCAAGCACCTTCTCTCTCCCGAAAAACTCGAACACATTTCCTCTCACTCGCGTTTCTGCTCAAGAACTCCAGATTTCTCGATCTCTTTGCTCAGCCTCGCATTTCCCGCTGAAATTTGGCACATTTGCTCCTTGGTATGTGACTCCTCCGCCCATCCAAGTAGAATTTTGTTTGGTTGAGTATATCTTGAATATTTTGCTGCTGTATGTAACATGTTTGGTGAGCTTGCATGCTTGTTCTAATTGGTAGAAATTAGTTTTGATGCATGATTAGTACTCTAGCAAGTTCCTATGGTAGTTTCCCTCAATTATATGTCACCAAATCAAGTTTTATATTGTTTGTTAAAAATTTCAGAAAATGAAGAAGTTCAAATTTGGAGAATTGTTCAAGAAGGGAACAACCAAGCACCGGAGGCCTTCTAGGTCCTCCACCCAAATTAGGCGGTCGTACAACGAGGACATCCTCGCGCCTAGCTTCGCGCCCGAAGAGGACAACGGGCCTCCTAATGCTTCTACTTTTCCATGCTATGATTTTCTAAGGAATGCAGGAATATTGGAGGACTTCTTAACCCTTGTCAACAGGGCGGGGTTAACCACCTATATGGGCGACGAAAGGGAGCAATACTACTTGCTCACCAAGACCTTCGTCGAGAGTTTCCAGTTCAACAACAAACATTATGAGCCAACGGTTGCATTTAGGATCTATGGTAATACTGTGACTATGCCGTTGAAGGAGTTTTGTTGTGCCTTGGATATTGCCCCTGTAGGTACAGCAAGTAGGATTGATGACAACCCCCGGGACTTGCTGGAACTCTACCGAGGGATCACCGATGATGATTGTCGCACCATTCAGCGGGGCAAGATAAGGAACATTCAACTCCCCGCCATTAAGTATTTTGCATACTACATTGCTACTAGCATTCTTGGTAGGGAGAACACTAGTAATATCTCTAGCTACCATCTTGCTTTCTTGAACATTGCACTTACTGGTCAAACATCCTATCACCTTGGTGCTCTTATTGCTCGCCGCCCGACTACCAGTGGGGCCTATTTTTGGAGGAACCATTGCACCGCGTGTTTTAACATTTCTTAATCTTCCTATTGATCCTAATGATGTGCCATTGGCCCCTAGGAGACTTGATATTGCTGCTATGAAGAGTCATCATTTTGTTACAACTGACTCTACTTTAGATAATATGGTATATAGAATGTTGTTTTCTGACGGGGAGGAGAAGGAAATCCCTCTTCCCCAACCAGGTTTGCTCACATTGACAGCAATCATGGTCGTGCACTAAGGAGGAGGTGGATGAACATATGAAGATACAAGAGTTCCACCAGCAACATGACTCCGAGGACGTCGGGACCTCCTACGACCACACCGTCACATATCCGGGTGCTTCTTCTAGCACATACCCGAATACGACCCATCTTCATATTACGGAGATACTACTTCATGGGATCGATGGGATTGAACTCCACTTAGGCCAAAAGCCTAAGCTTGGGGGAGGTATACCGGCATCACTCATTCTTTGCATATTATGATTGCTGGATACTTGTATATACTTGTTTAGTCTCTTTGAGTGGTTTTCTAATGAGAGGAAGATGATATTTGGGGAAGTGCTGCCTGAAAACAGATTCTGGGCTGTTACCGTAAAAATTCGTGTGCCCAGCCAGAACAGTATTTTGAGTTGAACATTTTTGTGCATGTTCCCCAGGTTGTTATCTAACTTTCATTAGTTGAACACTTTTTGAACTGAGCAACGTAAGATTTTTGTAAAAATCGATTTCTGTACAGCTGTCAAGTTTTGGCAGATTTCTGCCATCTTGCTTTTCTGTGTTTCTTTTAGTTTGCTATTTCTTGTTTTTGCTTTGTTTCTTTCCCAAAACACAAAAACACCAAAAATATTTCTGTTGTTTCTCTTCATCATTTGTTTATCTTGGTTTTTGCATTTGTTTCGCTTTATTTGCTATTGCTAGTTTGCTATAAGAAAACCCAAAAAGATTTTGCTTTGTTTGCTTGTTTCCTCTTGTTCTTATTTGCAATTTGAAAACACCAAAAATATTTGCTGTTCTTCTTTGGTTTGTAAAGTTCTTTATGAGTTCAATGGTCTTCGGTGGCTGGAGCGTGGTTTTCATTTCATATGATCCAAGCTACACAAGTGAAAAGGCAATAATGACGATCTACGACAATCTGATTGTGGTGAGAGGCTGGTATGAACTCTATTTGTTTTCATTTTTGTACATATACTCATGCATGTGAGCATGCTTAGTTGGTTCATGTGAAGTATATGTTATTTGAGAAAGTCTAGTAGTTTATGATCTCTCATGTTTAGCTCCAATCTATTAATATGAGTAGCATGTCATGGATGTTTGTTTGCATTGTTTTTCATAAGTAAGTATGGCATTGTGGTATCCTCCTCTGAATAATTCATTTATATCGACTTGGCACATGCTCACGCATGCATATGACTGAACAAAAAGTCAATTAAGCCTCGATGATCTATATTGCTTCGTAGTTCTTGTATCACTTTTATGCCTCAATTAATTTATTTTGCCGCAAGCATGATTATGACAAGTTCACTGCTCTCTTGATTTGTCGCTCCCTAGTCTTTTTGCTAGCCTTCACTTGTACTGAGCGGGAACGCTGCTCGTGCCTCCAAACACATGAAAACCAAGTTATTCCGCAGTGTCCACCATAAATACCTATGCATGGCATTTCAAACCATTCCAAGTAAATTCTCATGCGCTACCTTTAAAACCTTCGAAATGCTTCTTAATTTGTGTTAATGTTTCATAGCTCATGAGGAAGTATGTGGTGTTTAGCTTTCAACCTTGTCATTTACTTTTGACGGACTCTCATATGGAATAGTGGCACATCCGCTTATCCAATAATTTTGCAAAAAGAGCTGGCAATGGGATTCCCGATCCCGAATTAATTAACTTAAATAGACACTCCTCCATGGTTTGTGATTGTTGGACGGCACCCGAAGGATTCGGTTAGCCATGGCTTGTGTAAGCAAAGGTTGGGGGGAGTGTCACCATCATAATAAAACTAAAATAAAAAGGCACTCCTTCATGGTATGAGATTGTTGGCAGGCACCCGAGGATTCGGTTAGCCATGGTTTGTGCAAGAAAGGTTGGAAGGAGTGCCACATAAAAATGCAAATAATTCATGGGAGCCGCTCTTGAAAGTCCGGTTGGCGAGGTAGTTGGTGTACCCATTACCATTCGTTGACAACAACAAACACCTCTCAAAATAATTTTACTCCTGCTTTACAAATGAAAAGCTCTAGCGCATGTTAATCCTTGCTTCCCTCTGCGAAGGGTCAATCTTTTACTTTTATGTTGTGTCTCCATTATTTCTTTGAGCACTTTCTTGAGAGCACAACTGTCATTCTTAGTATAATATGCTTGTCTCAAAATACGATTGATTGTGGTATAACTTTGATGCTTTTATCTTTGACAATCACTACTTCTAGTCTTTCTATGAACTTCAAAGGTGCCCGGCATTTATGTTTTGCCAATCAAATACGAGCAAGCGAGATACCACTTTATCATGCTCTCTTATGAACATTGCAATCCCGCTTATATACATGATTCATGATGCTTATTATTAATTGTTGGTACCTCTTCATGATTGACATAGTCTGTTAGATGATCTTATTTGCATGTATCTCATTATGAACTCGCTCAAGTATTAGCCATATCATGAGAATATATACATCATATGAGCAAATGTGTTCGTGAAAGTTCTTTTATCGCTCGGTTGTTAACCGAATTGCTTGAGGACAAGCAATAAGCTAAGCTTGGGGGAGTTGATACGTCCAAAATGTATCTACTTTCCCGAACACTTTTGCTATTGTTTTGCCTCTAATTTGTGTATTTTGGATGCAACTAACACGGACTAACGCTGTTTTCAGCAGAACCGTTCCGGTGTCTCGTTTTTGTGCGTAAATCCAACTTTCGGGAAAAACCTCGGGATTTTGACGAAAGGGCCTATTTTCCCGGAATAATGACTGGAGCCGAAGGGCAATTGAAGTGGAGGCCCGAGGGCCCCACACTACATGGCGGCGCGGCCTAGGGGGCCCGCGCGGCCATGTAGTGTGGCCCCCTCGGCCGGCCTCCGACGCCCCTTCGGACTACTTATTCGCCTCGACCTAAAAACGCACGGAGAGAAGTCGAAGTCGCCGTAAACCCTCCGAACGCCGCCACATCGCGAAACTCCGTCGCGGGAGTCGAAGTCTCCGTTCCGGCACTCCGCCGGGACGGGGAATTGGAGGAGATCATCACCGCCATCACCGCCAACGCCTCTCCATCAACCAGCAATGTTTCCCCCATCCATGTGTGAGTAATTCCCCCGCTGTAGGCCGAAGGGGATGGTAGGGATTGGATGAGATTGGTCATGTAATAGCATAAGATTGTTAGGGCATAGTGCCTAGTGTCCGTAGATGGTACTTTTATGATATTGTTGCAACTTGTTATGCTTAATGCTTGTCACTAGGGCCCGAGTGCCATGATCTCAGATCTGAACATGTTATTGATTCATGAAGATATTCGTTGTTTATGATCTTACCCGCAAGTTGTATACACATGTCGCTGTCCGGAACCAATGGCCCCGAAGTGACGAAATCGGGACAACCGGAGGGGATGGTAGTGATGTGAGGATCACATGTGTTCACGGAGTGTTAATGCTTTGCTCCGGTACTCTATTAAAAGGAGTACCTTAATATCCAAGTAGTTTCCCTTGAGGCTCGGCTGCCACCGGCTGGTAGGACAAAAGATGTTGTGCAAGTTTCTCATTGCGAGCACGTACGACTATAATTGGAACACATGCCTATTGATTGATTAGTACTTGTATACCGTTTTATTATTATCTCGCAAATGCCCTCGCTATGATTGTTACATGAGTTTCTCTCATCCATGCAACGCCCGTCATCCGTCCCCGTGCCTACGTATTTTAATCCTGCTGTTTACTAAAATCACTACTGCTGTCTTTGTTACTCTGCTGTCGTTATTTCACTATCGCTACTACTATAAAACTGTTACTATCGATAAACTCTTGCGAGCAAGTCTCGTTTCCAGTGCAACTGAATTGACAACTCCGTTGTTAAGGCTTCCAAGTGTTCTTTGTTTCCCCTTGTGTCGAATCAATAAATTGGGTAATACTTCCCTCGAAGACTGTTGCGATCCCCTATACTTGTGGGTCATCAGGGGCCAACCAGACTTACCACCGCATCGAGATGCGGGAGGCCACGGCCATCCTAAGAGGCAGCAGCAGCAACACACCATCGGGGAGGCCAGCGGGTGGCCGAGCACGGCCAAGTCGAGCGAGGGTTCGGGAGGTGGTCGCGGAAGAATGTCGAGGCGTCGTGGTGGACGAAGGGAAGCAGTTAGAGGCGCCAGAGCCGGTAGCGGCCGGCGGCGACCAAGCCAACCACGGGCTAGAGTTTGCCGCGCGGGCGAGCGCACGTGAACGAAGAGAGGGGCGACGGTGGGGGTTCGGAAGAGGAGAGGAGGACGGAGCCACGACGGCGTGCGGCGCCGCCGGAAGCGACTAGTGACGGCCAAGGCGCCAGCCGGCGGCGCGGCAGCAGCACCGCATCTCCAAGAGGGCAATCGTGCTAGTGTGTGAGATGAAAACGAGCGAGAGAGGCGTGCTGGGCTGGACTCGTATGTGTACGTATGTCGATCGCATGTGTATGTTTGTTCTACTAGAAGTCTAGAACCGATCCGCTTTAGCCCAACAATGAATCAGTTAGCTAGTGTGCGTATGTGTTGCTAATTGGCCCAATTAGCTCTAAAATTTAATAATAATCCCCTAGCGTGTACGTGTGTCCTAACCAAGTTGATCAAATTAGAATACGTAGCATATCTGTATTAGTGTAAGCTAGCATCATTATTCGATTATGATTTTAAAAACTATAAAATGTTCTCTACACAAATACTAAACAAACATTTCAAATAAATATATGTTGTTTTATAAAGAATTAAAGAAAATACTAGAAGTAATTTTATTTTATCATTTTATTATCAATATTATCATTATTAGTATTTAAACCCTAAATTGTATAAACCCTGATTATTATTTTCTCTAAAAGTTAAATAAAATAAGAAAATGTTGAAACCATTATTAACTTGAACTTAAAAGTTGTTTCTTAAAGTTGAACCTTGTTAAACAAATTATTATTAGAAACCCTAATGGTATCATGTCCAAAACTCTAATTCCATTAGGAGTAAAATTCCAACTCTATAATTTTATGTGAAACTCAAAAATCCTAGGAACCTATGAAATAAGATCATGTGGATTTAACCTTACTTATAGATCTATACTATGCCACAAATAAATGCATACTCATGATCTACTAATATAGAACAAGCCAAATATACATGAAGTTATCATTTCATGTCTTCATTTTGAATAGACCTTATATGATCCAGTAATGATAACCCCTAACTTGATAATTTGCATGCCATCCACTATAGGTACCAATACTTAGTATCACCCCATTGTGATCAACCCTAATAGCAATCATATGTCATACTTTACCTCATATGCTCTTATTCAATTAAACCCTACAAGTACTAGAGTAGAAAGAACTCTTTTGTTTAGGAACCAACTATTCCTTACTCAATGAATCCAATCATAAACCCTAGAAACAAAAAGTCCTATTTATAGTATTTCTTGTTCATTAAGAAACATGTTCTTCAAAAGTTATTATTTTGAAATATATAACAAGTAATTAGTAACCATGTCTTATAGTACTAAACCTAACCATTGTTCTTTACATGTTAACCTTATGCCAACTACTATTCCATTGTGTGTTAGTATTATTATTATGATGTATTACACCACTTGTATATGATATCAAACTAACCAAACCCTAATAATAACCTTGTTTGTTACACCACTCTAAAAGTACAACACATTCTAAACAAATCAATACAACTCATTAATCCTAAATCATTGGGGTTAGGTTACGCTTGGGGCGATTGCATCTCATACTTATGCATTATTGCATCCTTGCCAATATTTTAAACATCGTCCTTACTGGACGATGATGCTATTTCAAAATTTGGAGCTATTGCGTATCGAAGACCTTGTCTGCATAATCTTGCAGTCAAGAAAGGCAAGTTCATCGCTTGCTCATGTCATTTGAGTATTTTTACCAAATTAGTTGCAAAGTACTATACTTATCACTCCTGCATAAAAATCAAAAATACTATTTTCATAACTATGAATATGACTATGTGGTGGGCAATGGAACCATGGTATGTGTTGATATGGTGGAGGTTCCATTGCAAGGGTTTATATCCATCTAGGATTAAACAACAAATGTCGTCCAGTGATTCTTGTGCCGTAATACCCGTGTTAACCATAAGATCTGGAGTGGGACGGAATAGTCAATTGTATTTCCACCTCTTGTACATCAACGGACGCGCTTTACCGTAGACACTTGTTATCTGTCGGGAGCAAGCGGTAGGCTGGGGAAGCCTTAAGTCCCCACGGCATCGTCCGTAGACACTTGTCGCCCGAGGAGCAAGCGGTAGGTCGGGGAAGCCTTAAGTTCCCCACGGTATTTGCGGTCTATGATGGGTTGCAGCTACCGTTGAAGGAGTTTATGGTATGAGCCCAGAACTGTTGTTGTGGTCGGGGTCCACCCTAAAATGGGAATAATGGGACCGGCGAGGACCCAGGGGTCGGGGTATGCAACAAAGGGTGGGTGTGCGAGGTAGCGGAGGAATATGATTGGCTATGACCTTATACCGGGCCTCACACCGAAGGAAGTGTGGACGGGAAGATCACCCGGTTGGCACCAAGGTTAAGATCTCTTATGGGTAAAGCAACACACCTCTGCAGAGTGTAATGAATCGTGACTCGGCACTCCCTGTTCCGGATATGGAATCGCGAACGCGGCCGGAAAGGAGCTCCATGAAGTTCTAGTAAACCGGTGAAGGCCGACGGACATAGTTCTTCGGAATAAAAGCAACCTTTTGAAGAAATGGTTATGAAAACTTGCATTGGTATTAGACTTTCCGGTCTAATGCCGTAGCTAGTGCATTAAACACCTCTTTCCTATAATGAACTTGTTGAGTACACTCGTACTCATCCCACTCTTAAATCCCCGCTTAGATATGGAGGCATCGAAGGAGGATCTACAAGTGCAACTCGAAGGCCGAGGAGTCAACAACTACTTCAAGGGACGAGAACCTGTCAGAAGAGTCAGATACCACATCCAACAAGGAGAAACCTAGATTAGCAATAGAAAGGAACTAGCTTCCTAAACTTAGCTCCTATTTAGCTAGAATCTATTCATAGCCTCTTTAGCTAGATAAATACTCTACAAGTAGAGTTCGTGTTAGGACTAGACTACGAGTCGTTCTTCTGGAGTTTATTTGCAGCTTTACCTCATTGTAAAGTAGGAGGCTATGATGATCTTATGTAAAGAGTCTGTATGTAATTCTATAGACATGCCTTGGACCCGCATATGTTTCTGTTGTACCACTCTGAGCGATATAATACTAGTGGAACGGTGTTTCATTGGTGTTATATCAGACTTGCATACTACACCATGCAGTGGTATGCCGGGTCACCACATGCAGGGCCAGTAGTGGTAGTGCATTAGGCATCGGATGATCCTTTTGAGAGCCATCGGCTCTTCCTTGTAAGATCTTTCTGTTAATCGATGAAGAATGTTCCTCCAATTTGGTTTTCCAATCGACCAATTCTAATCATTCCGATTGCCAAAGTAGGTCAACGCACCAAGAACCGATAGCAGCATATCGGTCTTCCACCATAGACGCCCATACGGCCCAAATCAGTGACCTAATTAGACAGATTCAATTAAACATTCCTCAATTCAGACTGTAACTTGATACCTGCTCATAATATTTGTAGCTCTAGAGTCGATGGCTGCGCATCGGCTGTTTTATTCTTAAGTCGATGACCGTGCATCGGCTCTTGCTTTGCACATATATTTCTTTTTATCGGCCGATTTCATACATCGGCCCCCATATTCCACTGCTCAAATTGATGAATTTTTTTTTACTGGCCGATTTAAAATCGGCCCCCGTATTTCACTGCCCATCATCCCACATACTTGGGAAATACTTCTTGAGATGCTGGCCATTGACGGCCACTGGGAACTTCACACCATCCAACTGCTCCCAAACCTCTGACATGCCTGACACCCTTTATAGTACTTAAAACAGTCCTCAAGCATGGTGGGCCAATAAAACCCTGATCGCCTGATCAACCACTTCATCTTATGAGCCGATTGATGAATTCCACAGGCGCCTTCATGTACCTCGTGTAAGAGCCGATTTTCTCGGCTGTTCCCAAACATTTGAGAAGTAACCCTTCCAAGGTCCTGTAGAACATGTCATCTCCAATAAGGACATACTTCATGGCCTTGTACCTTATCCTTTTAGGTGCCCCCTGAGCCGGATCTTTCAAGTAATTGAAGATATCGGCTCTCCAATCACCCGGCTCCATGAAATGTATCTGGACATCGGCTCCTTCCACTGTATCCTTATAGCCTGACGCCATCTGTGCGAGATCGTTCGCCTCCGTATTCTGCGACCTCGGGACCCAGTTGAAGTTTATGTACCTAAACGAGTGTCATCGCCTCGCGGCAATGCATCCATAACGGGAAGAGCGACTCGCTCTCACACTTGTATTCTTCCGTGAGCTGGGAGATCACCAACTTTGAGTCTCCAAAGAGCTCCACCGCTTCGCCCCGGCTTCAATAAGCAACTCCATCCCCCTGCGTATTGCTTCATACTCAGCAGCATTATTGGTGCAAGGAGTAGATAACCTGATGGAGAAAGAATAGGTTGCCCCCCCGAGGCGATACGAGTAGGATGCCGATGCCGCAACCATCATCGCAGACTGATCCATCGAAAAACATGGCCCATGCACGTATAGACAGTGCTGCTATATCAGTGTTGATTCGCTCAGCGATCAGATCGGCCAGGGCCTGTCCTTTGACTGCTTTCGCAGGTTGATACCGGAGATCCAATTCCGATAATGCAAACATCCATTTACCGAGTCGGCCTTTCAACACAGGAGCCGACAGCATGTGCTTGATGACGTCTGATTTGCAAATGATGACGATTTCTGCTGTCAGAAAGATGTGACGAAGCTTGGTGCAGGTAAAAAATAGGCAGAGGCACAACTTCTCGATCTCCGGGTACCTCGTCTCTGCATCCAACATCCTTCTGCTGAGGTAGAAAGCGACTCGTTCCATACCATCATAGATTTGCACTACCACTGAGGTGATGGAAGTATCAGCTACTGATAGGTAAATATAGAACGGCGTGTCTTGTTGGGGCGGAACCAACACGGGCGGCTTCGTTAGATACGCCTTGATCTCATCAAATGCTCGTTGTTGCTCTGCCCCCCAGTGAAACTCCTCATCAGGTTTGATTTTTACCAATCCCATGAACGGCTCAATTCGTCCTGACAGGTTAGAGATGAATCTTCTGACGAAATTGATTTTGCCGATGAGACTTTGGAGTTCCTTCTTGGTGGTAGGTGGTTTCATTGTTCGTACTGCCTCTTGACTTTTTAGGCCGATCTCAATTCCACGTTCGTGAACTAGGAAGCCCAGGAATTGACCGGCCGTCACACCAAAAGCACACTTCTTTGGATTCATTCTAAGTCCGAACTTTCTAGTTCGGTCCAGGATGCGTCGTAAATCCTCCAGGTGTCCTTCCACTGAGACAGACTTGACCACCACGTCATCAATGTAGATCTCTACCAGCTTGCCGATCAGATCATGAAAGATGTAATTCATGGCTCGTTGGTACGTTGCACCAACATTCTTCAGCCCAAATGTCATGACCACATACTCGAACAAGCCCACCGAACCCGGTACTGCGAAGGCAGCTCTTGTGTATATCTTCTGGAGCCATGAAAATCTGGTTGTAACCGGCATTGCCGTCCATGAAGCTTAAAACCTTATGACCAGCCGCTGCATTGATCAACGTCTCGGCTACCGGCATAGGGTACTCATCCTTCGGAGTGGCTCTGTTGAGATCGCGAAAATCTATGGCGACGCGCCATCGGCCGTCCTTCTTCGCTACAGGTACGATACTAGATATCTGATACGTCTCCGACGTATCGATAATTTCTTATGTTCCATGCCACATTATTGATGATATCTACATGTTTTATACACATTTATGTCGTATTTATGCATTTTCCGGCACTAACCTATTAACGAGATGCCGAAGAGCCAGCTTGTTGTTTTCTCGCTGTTTTTGGTTTCAGTAAATCCTACAAAGGAAATATTCTCGGAATTGGACGAAATCAACGCCCAGTGGTCCTATTTTTGCACGAAGCTTCCGTAAGACCGAGGGGAAAGGAAGTGGGGCCACGAGGCGCCGCCACAACAGGGCGGCGCGGCCTAGGTCTTGGCCGCGCGGCCTCGGCGTGTGGGGCCCTCGTGTGGCCCCCGCGTTGCCCTTCCGCCTACTTAAAGCCTTCGTCGCGAAACCCCCGCACCGAGAGCCACGATACGGAAAACCTTACCGAGACGCCGCCGCCGCCAATCCCATCTCTGGGGATTCTCGAGATCACCTCCGGCACCCGCCGGAGATGGGATTCATCTCCCGGAGGACTCTTCACCGCCATGGTCGCCTCCGGAGTGATGAGTGAGTAGTTCACCCCCGGACTATGGGTCCATAGCAGTAGCTAGATGGTTGTCTTCTCCTCATGTGCTTCATTGTCGGATCTTGTGAGCTGCCTAACATGATCAAGATCATCTATCTCGTAATGCTATATGTTGTGTTTGTCGGGATCCGATGGATAGAGAATACTATGTTATTTTGATTATCAATCTATTACCTATGTGTTGTTTATGATCCCGCATGCTCTCCGTTATTAGTAGAGGCTCCGGCCAAGTTTTTACTCTTAACTCCAAGAGGGAGTATTTATGCTCGATAGTGGGTTCATGTCTCCGTGAATCTGGGAGTGACAGAAACCTCTAAGGTTATGGATGTACTCGTTGCCACTAGGGATAAAACATTGATGCTATGTCCGAGGATGTAGTTATTGATTACATTACGCACCATACTTAATGCAATTGTCTCGTTGTTTGCAACTTAATACCGGAAGGGGTTCGGATGATAACCTCGAAGGTGGACTTTTTAGGCATAGATGCATGTCTGGATAGCGGTCTATGTACTTTGTCGTAATGCCCAATTAAATCTCACAATATTCATCATATCATGTATGTGCATTGTTATGCCCTCTCTATTTGTCAATTGCCCGACCGTAATTTGTTCATCCAATATGCTATCTTATGGGAGAGACACCTCTAGTGAACTCGTGGACCCCGGTCCATTCTTTTATATCGAATACAATCTACCGCAATACTTGTTCTACTCGTTTTCTCGCAAACAATCATCATCCACACTATACATCTAATCCTTTGTTACAACAAGCCGGTGAGATTGACAACCTCACTGTTTCGTTGGGGCAAAGTACTTTGGTTGTGTTGTGCGAGTTCCACGTTGGCGCCGGAATCTCCGGTGTTGCGCCGCACTACATCCCGCCGCCATCAACCTTCAACGTGCTTCTTGGCTCCTCCTGGTTCGATAAACCTTGGTTTCTTTCGAGGGAAAACTTGCTGCTGTGCGCATCATACCTTCCTCTTGGGGTTCCCAACGAACGTGTGAGTTACACGCCATCAAGCTCTTTTTCTGGCGCCATTGCCGGGGAGATCAAGACACGCTGCAAGGGGAGTCTCCACAATCCAATCTCTTTACTTTGTTTTTGTCTTGCTTTATTTTATTTACTACTTTGTTTGCTGCATTATATCAAAACACAAAAAAATTAGTTGCTAGCTTTACTTTATTTACTGTCTTGCACTCTATATCAAAAACACAAAAAAAATTAGTTACTTGCATTTGTTTTACTTATTTCAACATGTTTCCTTTTAATTTTACCGTAAAATATATACCGGTAGGACGTGGGTCTATAGTTGGGAGAAATAATATAGAAGAATTTTTCAATCATGTTAGTACCGTTGAAGATTTTGAAGGTAGACACTTGGTAGAACTTGCTCCTACTTATGAAATTGTTGCTGCTGCTTTAGTTCGCATGTTGGAAACTAATTTTGTTAATCTCAATCCTATAATCCAACACATGTTTCTTACACTCGGTGATATGGAAGAAGGGGAAAAGAAAGATTTTGTTTTAGAAACCCTTCTTAGAGAATTTGGTGGTATAGCAAGAGAGGCTAGAAAGGTCTTTATTAAATATAAGATGCTTGGTTCTTATACCAATTTTGTTAGTATCCTTGAAAAGATGGATATGGAGAGAGTAAGGTACACTAATAATATTAATGATGGTGGGGAGATCAAAGCGCCAATACCATGTAAGCTCCTGGCGATGAATGAAGCGCTAGAAAATAACTATGCTTGGCTTGTTCCTGAAAATTTGTTTGATGAGAGTAGCAAGCCCAAGACTAATGAAAAGGGAGCCGCTGAAACTTATGTATCCAATATACTATGCATGGTTGAGAAAACTCCAAACCCCGCTGAAGATGCATCACCCCTCGATAACACTTGATACACACTTTCTGCGCCTAGCTGAAAGGCGTTAAAGAAAAGCGCTTATGGGAGACAACCCATGTTTTTACTATAGTATTTTTGTTTTATATTTGAGTCTTGGAAGTTGTTTACTACTGTAGCAACCTCTCCTTATCTTAGTTTTGTGCTTTGTTGTGCCAAGTAAAGTCTTTGATAGTAAGGTTCATACTAGATTTGGATTGCTGCGCAAGTAACATATTTCTTTGCCGTCACGAATTTCGACCTGCCCCTCCGTAGGTAGCTCAGAAAAATATGCCAATTTACGTGCGTGATCCTCGGATATGTACGCAACTTTCATTCAATTTGGGAATTTTCATTTGAGCAAGTCTGGTGCCTCAATAAAATCCATCTTTACGGATTGTTCTGTTTTGACAGATTCTGCCTTTTTATTTCGCATTGCCTCTTTTGCTATGATGGATGAATTTCTTTGTTCCATTAATGTCCAAGTAGCTTTATGCAATGTCCGAAGTGTTAAGAATGATTGTGTCACCTCTGAACATGTTAATTTTTATTATGCACTAACCCTCTAATGAGTTGTTTCGAGTTTGGTGTGGAGGAAGTTTTCAAGGATCAAGAGAGGAGAATGATGCAATATGATCAAGGAGAGTGAAAGCTCTAAGCTTGGGGATGCCCGGTGGTTCACCCCTGCATATTTTAAGAAGACTCAAGCGTCTAAGCTTGGGGATGCCCAAGGCATCCCCTTCTTCATCGACAACATTATCAGGTTCCTCCCCGAAACTATATTTTTATTCCATCACATCTTATGTACTTTGCTTGGAGCGTCGGTTTGTTTTTGTTTTTGTTTTGTTTGAATAAAATGGATCCTAGCATTCATTGTGTGGGAGAGAGACACGCTCCGCTGTTGCATATGGACAAATATGTCCTTAGGCTTTACTCATAGTATTCATGGCGAAGGTTGAATCTTCTTCGTTAAATTGTTATATGGTTGGAATCGGGAAATGCTACATGTAGTAATTCTAAAATGTCTTGAATAATTTGGTACTTGGCAATTGTTGTGCTCATGTTTAAGCTCTTGCATCATATACTTTGCACCCATTAATGAAGAAACACCTAGAGCTTGCTAAATTTGGTTTGCATATTTGGTCTCTCTAAAGTCTAGATAATTTCTAGTATTGAGTTTGAACAACAAGGAAGACGGTGTAGAGTCTTATAATGTTTACAATATGTCTTTTATGTGAGTTTTGTTGCACCGGTTCATCCTTGTGTTTGTTTCAAATAACCTTGCTAGCCTAAACCTTGTATCGAGAGGGAATACTTCTCATGCATCCAAAATCCTTGAGCCAACCACTATGCCATTTGTGTCCACCATACCTACCTACTACATGGTATTTCTCCGCCATTCCAAAGTAAATTTCTTGAGTGCTACCTTTAAAAATTTCCATTCTTTACCTTTGCAATATATAGCTCATGGGACAAATAGCTTAAAAACTATTGTGGTATTGAATATGTACTTATGCACTTTATCTCTTATTAAGTTGCTTGTTGTGCGATAACCATGTTTTCTGGGGACGCCATCAACTACTCTTTGTTGAATATCATGTGAGTTGCTATGCATGTCCGTCTTGTCTGAAGTAAGAGAGATCTACCACTTCAATGGTTAGAGCATGCATATTGTTAGAGAAGAACATTGGGCCGCTAACTAAAGCCATGAATCATGGTGGAAGTTTCAGTTTTGGACATATATCCTCAATCTCATATGAGAACACTAATTGTTGCTACATGCTTATGCATTAAAGAGGAGTCCATTATCTGTTGTCCATGTTGTCCCGGTATGGATGTCTAAGTTGAGAATAATCAAAAGCGAGAAATCCAAAATGCGAGCTTTCTCCTTAGACCTTTGTACAGGCGGCATGGAAGTACCCCTTTGTGACACTTGGTTAAAACATGTGTATTGCGATGATCCGGTAGTCCAAGCTAATTAGGACAAGGTGCGGGCACTATTAGTATACTATGCATGAGGCTTGCAACTTGTAAGATATAATTTACATGATATATATGCTTTATTACTACCGTTGACAAAATTGTTTCATGTTTTCAAAATAAAAGCTCTAGCACAAATATAGCAATCAATGCTTTCCTCTGCGAAGGACCTTTCTTTTACTTTTAATGTTGAGTCAGTTCACCTATTTCTCTCCACCTCAAGAAGCAAACACTTGTGTGAACTGTGCATTGATTCCTACATACTTGCATATTGCACTTGTTATATTACTCTATGTTGACAATTATCCATGAGATATACATGTTACAAGTTGAAAGCAACCGCTGAAACTTAATCTTCCTTTGTGTTGCTTCAATACCTTTACTTTGATTTATTGCTTTATGAGTTAACTCTTATGCAAGACTTATTGATGCTTGTCTTTAAGTACTATTCATGAAAAGTCTTTGCTTTATGATTCGATTGTTTACTCATGTCATTACCATTGTTTTGATCGCTGCATTCATTGCATATGTTTACAATAGTATGATCAAGGTTATGATGGCATGTCACTCCGGAAATTATCTTTGTTATCGTTTACTCGCTCGGGACGAGCAGGAACTAAGCTTGGGGATGCTGATACGTCTCCGACGTATCGATAATTTCTTATGTTACATGCCACATTATTGATGATATCTACATGTTTTATACACATTATATGTCGTATTTATGCATTTTCCAGCACTAACCTATTAACGAGATGCCGAAGAGCCGCTTGTCGTTTTCTCGCTGTTTTTGGTTTCGTAAATCCTACAAAGGAAATATTCTCGGAATTGGACGAAATCAACGCCCGGGGTCCTATTTTTGCACGAAGCTTCCGTAAGACCGAGGGGAAGGAAGTGGGGCCACGAGGCGCCGCCACAACAGGGCGGCGCGGCCCGTGTCTTGGCCGCGCGGCCTCGGCGTGTGGGGCCCTCGTGTGGACCCCCGCGTTGCCCTTCCGCCTACTTAAAGCCTTCGTCGCGAAACCCCCGAGCACCGAGAGCCACGATACGGAAAACCTTACCGAGACGCCGCCGCCGCCAATCCCATCTCGGGGATTCGGAGATCACCTCCGGCACCCCGCCGGAGAGGGGATTCATCTCCCGGAGGACTCTTCACCGCCATGGTCGCCTCCGGAGTGATGAGTGAGTAGTTCACCCCTGGACTATGGGTCCATAGCAGTAGCTAGATGGTTGTCTTCTCCTCATGTGCTTCATTGTCTGGATCTTGTGAGCTGCCTAACATGATCAAGATCATCTATCTGTAATGCTATATGTTGTGTTTGTCGGGATCCGATGGATAGAGAATACTATGTTATTTTGATTATCAATCTATTACCTATGTGTTGTTTATGATCTTGCATGCTCTCCGTTATTAGTAGAGGCTCTGCCAAGTTTTTACTCTTAACTCCAAGAGGGAGTATTTATGCTCGATAGTGGGTTCATGTCTCCGTGAATCCGGGGGAGTGACGAAACCTCTAAGGTTATGGATGTACTCGTTGCCACTAGGGATAAAACATTGATGCTATGTCCGAGGATGTAGTTATTGATTACATTACGCACCATACTTAATGCAATTGTCTCGTTGTTTGCAACTTAATACCGGAAGGGGTTCGGATGATAACCTCGAAGGTGGACTTTTAGGCATAGATGCATGCTCGGATAGCGGTCTATGTACTTTGTCGTAATGCCCAATTAAATCTCACAATATTCATCATATCATGTATGTGCATTGTTATGCCCTCTCTATTTGTCAATTGCCCGACTGTAATTTGTTCACCCAATATGCTATCTTATGGGAGAGACACCTCTAGTGAACTGTGGACCCCGGTCCATTCTTTTATATCGAATACAATCTACTGCAATACTTGTTCTACTGTTTTCTGCAAACAATCATCATCCACACTATACATCTAATCCTTTGTTACGAGCAAGCCGGTGAGATTGACAACCTCACTCGTTTCGTTGGGGCAAAGTACTTTAGTTGTGTTGTGCGAGTTCCACGTTGGCGCCGGAATCTCCGGTGTTGCGCCGCACTACATCCCGCCGCCATCAACCTTCAACGTGCTTCTTGGCTCCTCCTGGTTCGATAAACCTTGGTTTCTTTCTGAGGGAAAACTTGCTGCTGTGCGCATCATACCTTCCTCTTGGGGTTCCCAACGAACGTGTGAGTTACACGCCATCAATATCCACTCAGCGTACCTGCATGGCCTGATGAACCCGGCGCTCAACATCTTCTCAACCTCCTTCTTGACTTCTTCTAGAATTTCGGCCTTCATCTGCCGTGCTCGTTGCTGGAACGGCCGAAATCCTTTCTTAAGAGGTAGCCGATGCTCAATGATGCTCCTGTCTAGCCCGGGCATCTCTGGTATAATCCCGTGCAAAACAATCTGGGTATTCTTTCAACAAAGCTATCATCGGGCCCCTCGGATGCGGATCTAACTTTTTGCTGATAAAAGTTGGTCGTGGCTTATCCCCGGGACCAATGTTGATCTCTTCTAGCTCATCGACCGACGTAAACCCATATCCTAGCTTTCCGTCGCCCGTTAGATCGACGTTGAACACAGAGCGAACGTATGGCGAGGATAATTTTGGCCGATTGCTTGGAATCGGCCTCCATGTTGATTGAGTTGCTCAATGAAGGTTTACAACTTGTATGTGCTCCCTTACGGAGGGAGTCTCCCTACCACGACTACGTGACATGTTTGAAGTGAGATCCTTGCTTTTTATTTTTGGGGCCGATCGCGAGGATCGGCCTTGCCACGTATGTCGATGGATGTTGCTCCCGCTACTCTATCGGGCCGGTGGATAAGACCAGCCTCACCCCGTTTTTTGTCACCTCGATGCGATCACAGCCGTCCAAACTAATTCCGAGAGAGCGGCTCTTGGTCTTCCGAGTCCCAAATGTTCATGCCGGCTATTGAGACGTCGATCGAGTCATCCGCATGTACGACTTCTACGTCGTCTCCATTCCACTCGTATCGTGCATTGGTGCATTGTAGATGGAATGCGGCAGTTGGCGTGAATCCAATCCCTTCCTAGCGAGGACAGCGTAGGTGCTCTTGCTTGTCGACGATGAAGAATGTCGTTGGGATCGTCTTTCGGCCTACGGTTAGATCCACGTTCAGGACACCTTGCGTCCCTGATGCTTGGCCGTTGAAGTCGTTTAGCGTGACGTTGGTCTTGATCAGATCGGCACTGGAGCGTCCCAAACGCCGTAGCATGGAATATGGCATTATATTGACCGCCGCTCCCGTGTCAACCAACATCCTGCCGACAGGTTGCCCATTGATATAACCTTTTAGGTACATGGCCTTCATGTGTTTGTAGCCCTTCTCCCGTGGCTTTTCAAAGATGACGGCCGTGGCCCGTGATCAAACCGTGCTATCGGCACTTTTTCGGTCCTCGGGGCACGAAACTCGATGGAAGGATGAACACCATGTTTGTGCCGACCGATGTACTCACATCGGCTTTTTCTTGCTTGGGACGCCAAACTTTCTTCGGTGGACGACTCTCTTCATCCAAAGTCTGCTGAATTTTCACGGCCAGATCGGGCCGCGCTTTCCTCAACGTGTGCAAGTATCGCGCTTCGGCTTGCTCCAAGCTACGTAGCCGCTGAACCCTACGCTTTTGGGAGCGGCTGAGTCCATCAGGGCACCATCTTGGCCGGTGGTACCTATCCTCTTCTTTATCTTCTGACTCCTCAAAGTCTTCATCTTGAGAGGACTTAGCTTGTTTGTTCTGTGGCGGGAGAGGCCCTAGACGCTTGAAAACTGAAACTTCCCCTGCACCCTTCTTCCGGCGTCTACACTCCGGGCAGTTGTCGATTGTAGGCAATCGGCTCATCCCTGAATCCCAGCAGTGTTTAAAGAAGGGACAGTCTCAGTGTCTATCCATGTCTTCCTGCTCCCTTGACCTCTCCTTAGCGCGGTGCTCACGTCCTTCGTCGTCTCTGTCACGCCGACGGTACCTTCTATTGTCTACATCAGACCGATGACCTCTTTCGTCATCTCTGTCGTACTGCCGACGTCGGTCATATTGATATTCATATTTGTTGAGGAGGTGCGTGGAGAGTGGTTTTTGGTATCGCACGCTTCTCACTTGTTCCTCGGTGAGGTACCGCTTGTCATCATATCGGGGCCGGTCGCGTGGATCGGCCTCCTCCTTTTCCTTGTTGCGGGAGTGACTGCTTTCCTCTTTATCCTTGCCATGGTGGCGCACGAGCCCCGCCATGTTGACATCGAACGAGAAATCCGATCGACGCCTCGCGGAGTGGTTAGGTTCCACCGGACGCCCGGGAGCGGATGTGTGTCCACTTTCATGGCAAACTGCCCAAAGAGCAATCGGCCTTGTTCTATCGCCATTTGGATCTGCTGACGAAACACCTTGCAGTCATTGGTGGTATGGGTGAACGAGTGATGCCATTTGCAGTACGGCCTCCCGTTCATCTCTTGTGCTGTAGGGATTTTATGGCCTTCGGGTAACTTCAGCTGTTTTTCCTTAAGCAATAGATCGAAAATATGCTCAGCTTTGCTCAAATCGAAGTCAAACCCTCTTGCAGGCCCTTGTGGTTTTACCCATTTGCAGGACACGGGATTTGCCCCTCGAGCCCATTCAGCTACAGCCACCTCCGGGTCCGGTGCCGGATCTTCAGCCTTCTTCCATCTCGACCGGGCCTACCGGACGCTTGAACTTGTCTTGGTACAATTCAGTGGTGCCGCTGCTCATACAATGTGAGTTTCGCACCATGTGCGACGGTGAACCGTACTCAGCTTGGGAAGTCGGATCCTTGATCGGCGTTGCGAGGCCCAATGCTGCTAGCTCGATTGCTTCTTTCTCGTATAAACGAACCGAATAACATCGGTTCCCGACGACTCCGAAACGTTGGATGTATTCGGACACTTTTTCTCCCCGTTTCGCCGCACTCGCGCTAGATCGGCAATGCCGGCCTCGGTAGCTTCGAGTGATATTGCACGTGAAACTCGCTCCTCCATTTTCTTCCACGTCCGGACCGAGTTTGGTGGCAACGACGTGTACCATCCAAAGGCCGATCCCGTAAGAGATTGTGCGAAAAACCTCACACGTAACGGGTCCGACGCCGAAATCATGCCCAGCTGTGCCAAATATCGGCTTACGTGCTCTATTGAGCTAGACCCTTCTGCTCCATTGAATTTTCAGAATTCAGGGAGCCGATATTTGGGTGGCAGCGGGATCAGATCGTACTCGTCGGGGTACGGCTTGGAATAGCCGATTGTTTTCCTCTTTGGCAAGATGCCGAACTGGTCTCTCAAGATGGTGCTGATTTGTTCCATGGTATTAGCTGTAGGGACCGAATTCTCATGACTCGTTCCGGTAGCATATTTAGCTAGCCATGCTTGTTTGTCGACGATCTGCTCCGTAAATCCTCGTTGGTGCGATCTGGCTTGTGCGCGCTAAGGCATTGCAGTCTGGCACGTATGTGCACACGTATCCATGTGGGATCTCCTTAGGCGGCTCATATAGGAATTGGCAATCGCTAGGATCGCCTCCAACCTTGTAGACGACGTACGCCGGTGAACCCGGCGGCTCTGGCGCCGCAAGAGCGAATGGCAGCGGCGGTCTAATCTGGAGCGGTATTTCTCCCTGGTGAGTCCCCAGGGTAGGTCCTGACGGAGAGTACTGATGCTTCATGATCTCCTGCACCACCCGGACCGCAACACGCTCGAAAGCGTTCACCAAGCTCTCAGAATGGCGGTGCAGAGAATGAGCCACCATGTAATTAATCTCCTGGCGTAGAGCTTTGGTGCGCTCCTCTGAAGATGTAGAGAGGTCTACTTCATCGAGAGCACCTTCGGGGAGAACCCTTTCCATCCGATGCCATGTGAACGGGTCTTCATGAAAGAGCCGATGAGATCGGGTTCCAAGATGGCTTTCATCTCATCGTACTTCTTCTTGTGTTCCTCCGGCAGATCTGCGTACGTGATCGGTTCGCCCACCACCTCATCCGCAGCTTTTGACATGGTTGCCGCAGATGTCGACGTAGTGGCTGTAGAATGTCCCACTCGGGCGTGCCGAATGTGTTGCTGTCAAAAACCCACCGGCGAGTAGCGACGGGCAACACCGTAGAGCCGGGAGGCTCCCGGGACTCGCGGTGGACCCCGGTCCCTCGGGCGACGGCCCGCAATGCCTTCCGGCACACGTCCCGGTGTTTGCGAGGGCGTGCCACCCGACCTATACCTGGTCGGGAAGGTGATGGATTGCTTCGACTAGTTTCCTGCATGGCAAACACGTAAACATTAAATACGAGCCCCGATCGGCTCTTAAGTTGTTCTGTGGATCGGCTCAAAGAGCCGATTGCCCCATGGTTCACGTTAGATTTATAATGGCATGGGGATCATGCTTTATCAATATCAAGCTAAACTAATCTACGATAGTCTAGGGTTTTCACCGTATAATCGGAACATCCTATGCGTAGTTGAGCCTAGCAGATACGTAAGATGATGGAAAACCAGCCCTAAAGAGGCATAAAAACCAACGTGAAGTTGATCCCCGGAACAATCCCTCTAGAGCCTAATAAACCACACCTTACGCACTACCGGATCGTTCAACCCGTTTATAAGGCCTAACCATACGGATATCAAACCAATCCTTGAAGAACAAGGAGCAACTATAACAGATTAGATCTACTAAATAAAGAACAAGCAAGATGCTGCCCTTACACCTAAAATAGGTGTAAGGGCAGCTAGATATCGAGGGGCAGCGTAGCTAAACAAGTACATCGTGAAAGCATCGACATCAGCCCCAAAACACCTAAGATAAGGGTGTTGCTCGCCATCAAAAGGCTTCAAGACGAGCAACACCAATAACGAATAACCGATACTTCCTAGATCGCAAGATGCGATCTAGGCGAGCATGTTGCTTACCCGGGAGAAACCCTCGAAACAAGGGGTGGCGATGCGCCTAGATTGATTTGTTGTGAACGTGATCGTCCTCCTTTCTCAATAACCCTAGATACATATTTATAGTCCGTAGACTTTCTAACTTGGGAATAAACCCAACCGTGTACGAGCTAAACTCTATCTCTTAATTCTAACCGACACGTAACCTACTATAATTTACAGATACACGGGCAATCTTGCCCAAACTTCTTGTACAAGGCCGGTTCGGGAATATTTTCCGTGCATATCCTCTAAGCCCATTTAATCACGGCCCATCTCCAAACTTGGTTAAATTCTGGTGATAACAAGAAGAAAGTCTGTTGCCACTTCCGGCAAGATTCTAAGCCGGAGAGCCTATAATAAGGGCTCCCCCTGGCGGGGCGTGAGTATGCACGCCCCGCACCGCACTATGGGTTTGGGAAGAAGGAGTTTTGGATCCTGGATTGAATTGATCTGGAGGTTGTAGAATCGAGCGAAGGTTTCGATTGTAGGCCAGAGGCCGACGAATCCTTCCATAAAGGAAACAAAAGAAGAGAGGTAGAAAACGGCATTGTTGGGAAGATAGTGGTTTGAAGCCGGTAGAAATCAAGAAACCACCGGAAGAAATCTGACGCCGAAAGGCCAAAACCGCGCTCGAAGTGGGCGGTAAAAACCACCACTTCACCTGAATTAGGCACAAGCTCGCACTCATCACCCGGAATCCGACAAAATACTTCCTCCGGTATCCTCCGAGACTGGTACAGCCAGTCTATTTCGGCTTGGCTCACGTCGGAGCCCCTCCAGGAGCCGCGCGTGTAAACCGCGGGGTTCGGGCCAGCTCCTTGATCGTGCTCGCCGGCTTCTTCCTCCAGCCCGTCGATTTCTTCTTCCAGTCCACCGGCTTCTTGATCCACGGCATCCTCCTCGCCCAAGATATCTCGGGCTCCTCACTAACCCAGGAGCTACCGGAAAGCCCTAAGTCAGATTCTCCGGATGCCATTGGACAAAGGTACCGGCATGTTACCTAACAACAAGTTTCACGACGTCTATTCGCTCGCAAAGATCTAAAGACAAGGAAAAAGAAGAGAAAAAGGTGTAAATAAATCTACCGCATCTATGATGAACACGAAGAACGCGAAGGAAGAAAAAGAGGGTCGATCGAGGCACACTGACCGTAAATGAGCGGCGGACATTCCCTGCGGCGGAGCGGCAGAGGTTCGTCGGAGGAGGTGGCTTCGGCGGCGAGCGGCGGTGCGGAAGTTCGAGAAGCAGTGCTTTGCGGAGGCGAAAATGGCGAGAGTGCGATGGGGACGAGGCCGAACCGTCGCCCATTATATAGGCGCGGGGCTTAGTGGGCCGAAAACCGCCCGGCCCACGTCCCTTCGGCGGCTGGGCCGCCACGTGGCGCCGCGATACACGCGGGTTCTACAGCGGCCACATGGAAGGCCACACAGATCAGGTGCGGTGTAATAAATGTGCGCGGGAGACGAGGGATTTGACCCCGTTGACACTGCGGCGTCAGTTACAGTGCGCATGTCACTGACAGGCGCGGATATCGAGATATTCTCGATTTCGCTGAGGAAAACTTAATGACAAAGAAACCGTCGAAAAGAAGTCGGAAGGGTTTCGAGGAATTCGGTTTATCGGTATGAGTCTGATATGACACCGGTTAAGTATAGTGGAAATCAGAATGATTAATCCGGTACGCTAGGAAAGGGAACCTGGCATGGTCTGTCGGATGAATCAGCCGGGCCACACCAGCTTCGGGGACTAATGTCGGGTGGATGACCCCCGGTAGGTCAAGACTATGGCAAATATGCCATGATAAACTATCTGTATACCGGATTAAAGATTAATCCGGATCCTGAGAGTTAAGTTTAACAGTGCTAAGTTGGTACAGTCCGGTATACCAGGAGGGGTATGCCGGAGCACGGGAAACAGAAGATATTGAGCTACAAATGCAAAGAAGCCGGAGCTCACAGCTAAAGATACCGGAGATCCGGCATAGGCTCAACTGTAGCATGTCGGCACCCCGGTCAAAGATTCCCTCAAGGACTAAACTTTAGCTTTAATCGAAGCCCTAACGCCAAAGCGGAAGATGACGTAAAAGAAGCCGGGCGAGGTCATCAACCCTCTGATTAAAGACAGAAGCGTCATCCCTGGAGCCAAAGAAGCTTTATAAAGTAGCTTAGGTCACCAAAGATACCCCTAGGGTTTCTTCCCCTCTAAGCCTCCTCTCCACTATATAAGGAGAGGAGAGGCACCCCTGTGCGGGACGATCGATTCTTGGGTAGTTCTGCAGTAGGAGATAGGCGAGCTGCCGTACATCTTCAACCTTCGGCCAGAGGCCAGGTTCTGTAGTTCCCCTTTGGTTCTTCGCGAAATACAAACCCTGAGATCTCCCTTTTACTCTAAACCTTCCCCTCACCCAGATCCTCAAGTGTACATCTGGCCCCTAACTTAAGCCTACCCATGGCATATGTTGTTACACCACGACGACACCGCGCACGGTACAATGCTCATGCCTCCGCCACCGTGAGGCTGCCACGCCCGAAGCCCTTCGCGGCGAGGATATTCTTGCGGGAGGACGACATTGAAACGTGGCGAGAGCAAGGAAGGAGGCGCGGCGAGATTGGAATGTGGAAGCGACGAGAAGGAAGGAAGGTGGGAGCGCTTTTTATTATACATCGGCGCCAGCGGGGCGTTCCGCAATAAATGCCGGCGCGGATGGCCACGTGGCCATCCACGACGAAACGCTTCTCTGCGTCGCCTGGAAAAGCCTGAGCGGCATTAACGTCGCTTGATCAGAGGTAGGCGACGGGTTTTAGACTTCCGTCGGGTCCACCACTCCCTGCGTCGTTTCTCACTGTGTCCGGCGCGTCCGAAGCATCCCTGTGGAGTGGGGACAGGCTCGAGGGCGTCGAATACCGTATTGAGCCATGCCGGGTGAAAGAAAGTTTTGGGACGTCGACTGGGAACAAAAATATGTCTAGTGCGCCCAAAAACATGACTGAAAATGCTCTTTTAAAATCGAGCTCGGTTCGAACGGCAGGCTTCCCATGGCAAGGGCGGTCGGACAGGCTGCGGCGGCCCCTTCTCCCTCCAAAACTTGAAAACCCGCCTATCTTATCCAAAACCCTCACTCCACTCTGTCCTCTCCACTAAACCCCGGTCACCATGGCCACCCCCTCCACCTCCGCCTCCACGCCCGCCTCCTCCTCCGCCTTCCCCCTCACAACCGCCGCCCGCTTCCCCCGCGCCTCCACATCCGGCACGCGCACTCCCGCCGTCGCCGAGCGGCGCCGCACGCGGCGGCGCCGGCTGTCCGAGGGGAGCGGCGGCGACCGCTCGGCTGCAGCGGGGGCGGTGGAGAAGGGCCTGCGCCTTGCCTTCCTGGAGCAGCTCGCGGAGCGCGCTCGTGCCGCCGATGCCCTCGGCGTTGCCGACACCATCTACGACATGGTCGCCGCTGGCCTGTCGCCTGGGCCCCGTTCCTTCCACGGGCTCGTCGCAGCACACGCCCTCGCTGGCGACGCGGACGGCGCTGTAAGTGGCTCTGCCTCTTAAATTTTGGTTGGGATATACTGCACGGTGAGAGACCAGGGAAGTCCGCATGAGGTGTTCGATGAAATGCGCTCGCCTCTTTGGGAGCTAAGTTCCTTTTCTAATGCAGATGCAAGCTCTTAGAAGGGAGCTAAGTTCCGGTGTGCGTCCTTTACACGAAACATTTATTGCTTTGGTCCGTGTCTTCGCCAAGAAGGGCCTTTCTACAAGGGCCATGGAGATTCTTGCTGCTATGGAGAGATATAAGTATGATATTCGCAAGGCTTGGCTAGTTCTTGTAGGTATGTAGTTTGACTTGTGTTGCATGTTCAGTTTGTTCATTGGATGGTTATTCTAGTCTTCTGTGAGCAGAGGAGCTAGTCAGGAACCATTATCTGGAGGACGCCAATAAGGTATTTCTCAAAGGAGCAAAAGGTGGTTTACAAGGAACTGATGATCTTTACGATCTTCTGATTGAAGAAGATTGTAAAGCTGGAGATCACTCCAATGCTTTAACAGTTGCATACCAAATGGAAGCTGCTGGAAGAATGGCGACCACATTCCATTTTAACTGTCTTCTAAGTGTGCAGGTGAGACCTTGATTTACACCATTTATTTGCTATTTGCTTTCCCCCCCTTATTTCCTTTTAGTTGTTCAGTTAACCTACTAGCAGAATATATAGATGCCAGGGATTATTTTCCATCATTAATTTGACCAAGGGAAGATAATCTATACTGATTAATTTATGAAAAAAAATGGATTTTGCACTCCCAGAATTGCAGAACATCAAGCAGCTTATGTAGCCCAGTAATGTGGTTCATGAAATATGAGTTAAGTACTAATGCTTCGACCATTCTCATCGTCACCACAGTGTGAGTTTTACTTACACCAATAGTGTTCTAGGGCTGTGTAACTAACTTGCAGACACCGACATATCAGCTGTTCAGTATCCATGTATATTTAGTACTGAATTTGTTAACTATTTACATATTAGTTGATTCTTCCTGGATTTGTTGGCATGGATCTGTCTCTTAACACATCACATGGTGGTAGACTGGTAGTAACATATGTAAAATTCTTAATTTGTTTGGACAGTCATTTGCATATTTGAGTATGTGCAATACTGGTTTGGTTAGTCTTAACTTGCTAACATCAGCTGTTTGAAGTTGAACTAGCGTTAGACTAAGAACTCCTCAGACAATATATCATCTGCTTTAGAAAGATGGTTTGTTGCATGTGTTTATGCCATCTTTACATTTTTTCACAAATATGATCAGTTTTTTTAAAGAAGTTCATTTTGTTCAGGCTACGTGCGGAATTCCTGAAATAGCCTTTACAACTTATGAAAACATGGAATATGGAGGTGAAGGTATGCCTGTTATTTTCAACAATTTTCTGCTATGTTTTTTTTTTTTGTTTTTCGTATGATTCTGTGCAAACTGTAATGGTACATACAAGTACTACCCTTCTTGTACAAGGGAAAAAAATCTGGCTAACTTATGCCATGCTTGCTATCATGACGTTCTCATGTAAACTAGATGCTGGTTCCTCCCTTTTGTTGGAACTTAAATTAAATTTCATACTGATTTTTCCTTCTCATTGTAGATTACATGAAACCTGATACCGAGTCTTATAATTGGGTTATACAGGCATTTACTAGAGCTACATCCCATGACAGGTATGCCTAATGTATATTTCCACCTATGTTTCTGCCATATATGTTGCTTTGTTCTATTTTCCTATTTAAACCAGTCAGGTTGTGAACACAATCATGTGTATTTGTATGAAACCTGTAATTTGAAAAGATGACTCAAGGTAAAAGAAACAAATGGATATTGGATAGTTATAGCTCCATGGCACATGCAAGGAATGCTCTAAAAACTGTAACGGTATCTCATGATGCTTGCTCATGGCACATGTATCATCGCTACCTACTATTTCTTAAACTTGTGCAAGCATCGAAAAGAAGCATGCCATGTTGACTGTATTAGCACTTCTTAAACTTGTGCAAACATCGAAAAGATAGGTCATTCAGTATTTGATTTAGGCAGCAGGCACTGTATCTAGGCCTTTCTTAAGAAGCTGTATTAGCATTTCTACTCTCCTCTTTTGAATGGAAATATGTGCAAGTCTCATCCATATTCTTCACGAAAATGTTTTTGCAGCTTTTGGTTCTTCTGTTTTTGCGAATCTTTCACCTAGTTTTCCGTTTAATCTTTCATGCTTTTGAAAGATCAAGGTCCATCGACTAGTGGAGGGCGAATAGAAGATTATCGCATTTTAACAAATTATATCTACTAATACTGAAGCAACAAGCAAACTTGCAAGGTCTAGCAAAAAGCAAGAACAAAGTAAAGCATGCAAGTGAAGAGCTAGATGTGAATACACAGGATCTATTCTGAAGTTCAAGTCGTTGGCGCTTCATCTTCGTTGGACAAGCTTAGGCCTGTAGCCCCAAAATCACTTAGACTTCACCGTCTCCTTGAGCTATGTTCACGAAGAACTCGCCCAATCACTCACGGGGGATCTTGGGTGCACGTTCCACACCTACAGAATGCATGGAACGTGCACTCGCATTCCACACCACATATAACACAACAATAGGAGCGTTTCCCTGAAGCACCGGCCTCAAAACCGCTGTATTCGAATGCACAACACCCAGGGCATCCCTGAAGGACAGAGTTCCCTAACTCCCAACAAAACAGTGGAATTTCTCGGTACCACCAGTTTTAACATCGGTGATACTGCTATTGAAGCGTTACCATGATGAAGCAACTTAGCCTAGCTAAGTATCAACCCTCGTAACAGAGGCCTACCTCGCTACATCCGGTATCAATACCGGTATCACCAAGAAACACAAATTCCATGTCCTGAAGAGATTTCAAAGGATATATGCTGGAAAACGTCTGAGTCCTAACTGAGCAACATCAAGATTCATCCACCAGCTTAGGTATCTTACCCCTCCTAATAGTATGGCTTTGTCTTGTACTACTCAATATGTGATTCTTGGAACCACCAAAAGGACTAGAAAACTATCTATAATCTTCTAGCTTCAAACCATCCTTCCACATCAACTTTTTAGGGATCAACAACTGCTGGCTAAGCCAATGCATTTGGACTAAACACATGTATACGCCCGCTAAATGTCCTTTAATCGTTCGTCATTAATCATCAAAACCCAATAGGGTGTACTAGATGCACTTTCACTTTTCTTTCTTGGCAATGAATCTTGGAATAATCATGATGTTACAATCTTTTTTGTGAAAACATGTTACATTCTGATACATGTTTGAGATCTTTTCATGACTTTTACTGCTATGAAGTATTACTCTTTTCTTTGTTGTCATTATTTATGGTGTTTTATCGTCTGCAGGGCACCGGATGTGGCAGAACTACTCGGGATGATGGTGGAAGACTACAAACGTATTCAGCCTAATGCAAGAACTTACGCGTAAGAACTTCTATTGTAGAATAGCCAGTATTTTAAGAGCTTACGTGTCTCAAAGGAAGCAAAGTGTGTCTATGTTTGGTTTCTGAATATCAATAGTAATGTTCTTGTTTCTAGTTTGTCGATTATCTTTTTTTAGTATTATATGTTTTTCTAAAGCAGTGACTTGATGATCAGCTACAATTTTCAGGTTGTTAGTGGAATGCTTTACAAAGTATTGTATGGTTAATGAAGCAATCAGACATTTTCGTGCTTTACGGAGAATTCCTGGAGGAACAAAAGTTCTATACAATGAAGGGAATTGCGGTGATCCACTTTCTCTCTATCTACGCTCACTGTGCCTTGATGGTGAGTTTGTACCCTTCTTTTTATTGCTTTGACACAACATGCATACTGTGCTAAAAAATATCTACTTTATGTCTTCTATACTTCTAGGAGCATTTGCATTATTGTGAACATTTTAGTACTTTCCTGAGCAGGTAACTTATTTTTATAACCAGGAAGAGCTGATGAGTTGCTTGAAGCATTAGAAGCAATGGCGGCTGACAACCAGACTATTGCACCCCGAGCAATGTTTTTAAACCGAAAATACCGCACACTGGTGAGCTCTTGGATAGAACCATTACAAGAAGAAGCTGATGTTGGCTTCGAAATTGATTATGTAGCCAGGTATGACTTTGAGACTTTTTTTTTAACATGACTTTAAGATGTTTGGGTTCTTACCTTTTAATACCCCTCCGTCCCATTAAAGATGTCTTAGATTATTTTGTCTAAATTTGGATGTATCTAGGCTCCAGCCTGCCCTACAAAATTGGGTAAAAGAACATCCACTGGCCTGTTGTACATACTCTTCAGTAAATAGCTTGTTACCTTTTAATACATTTGTTGCCAACCTGCCCTACAGAGTTGGTCAAAAGAACATCCACTGTGGCCTCACAAATCAGTGCGCGACTTTAAATTTGCATGTAGCTTGTGTGTTTTTGACACCTATTAAGCACTTAATAGTAAATCACTTAACGTTCTAGTCCTTTCGTGGGCCAGAATGTCGAGACTAAATGTACCCATAGATTGTGTTTTCATGTTACTAATGATACTAAAGTTTACGCTGCATGAGTAACATGAGTGTCGATGGAGTAGGGTACCATATGGTGAGAACACAAGATCGAATAAAGGTTTAAAATGTTAATACTCCCTCCGGCCCAAATTAATTGGTGCAGCCATGTACTAAATCCAGTACAAGTGTACTCTTAAGCCGTGTCAATTAATTTGGGCTGGAGGGAGTAACATGTATTGCTGTTGGACTGGAAATCTTTGTGGCTGCAACTCTGCAGAGATTTTATACCTGCAACTGCAAGTTTTGTTGTATACTCCTTTTCATTTTAATCTTACAATATTTGTTCCATCTGTGTTGGTTATGCAGATATATTGAAGAAGGAGGTCTTACAGGTGAGCGCAAACGCTGGGTGCCTCGCAGAGGGAAAACTCCTTTGGATCCAGATGAATTTGGATTTGCCTATTCAAATCCAATAGAGTCATCTTTTAAACTGCGGTGCTTTGAGGAATTGAAGTTATATCACCGCAGACTCTTAATTACATTGCGGAATGAAGGTCCTGCTATTTTAGGTGATGTATCTGAAGATGATGTACGGAGAGTAGTCGAAAGATTAAAGAAATTAGTTGTAGGGCCAAAGAAGAATGTTGTTAAGCCCAAGGCAGCCAGCAAAATGGTAGTATCTGAGTTGAAAATTGAACTGGAAGCGCAAGGGTTGCCTACAGATGGAACTAGACAGGTCCTTTACCAACGAGTTCAAAAGGCCAGGAGAATCAATCGTTCACGTGGTATACCACTTTGGGTTCCTCCTGTGGAAGATGACGAAGAGGTATGGAATGTGAACAATATATTTGGTACTACCTCTGATCCAAGTTAGTTGTCGCAGGTTCATTTAACCTAGATAGATTTAGGCAACATTTTGCCTAAATCTGCGATAGTTAATTTGGATCGGAGGGAGTAATTGTTGTGGCTGTTATCGTTACCACGTGACAGGCTGACACTGTTATCAGAAAATTGTGTCAATTTTTCTATATAGTCCTTTAATATCACTCTTGATAGGTCGACGAGGAGTTAGATGAAATGATCTCACGGATCAAGCTAGAAGATGGAAATACAGAGTTCTGGAAACGGCGTTTCCTGGGAGAAACTCGAAACCATCTTTGTGAACAAGATAGCAAAGAAGAAGAGCCAGATTTAGATGACGAGTTAGATGAGGAGGACGACGATGATGACGATGATGATGACGCCAAAGAAGCAGAGGAAGATGAGATAGATGATGAGGAGGTCATTGAGCGAACAAGAAATCAAGCTGGTGACGATGAGACTAAGGACAAACCAGCAAAAGGACCAAATCAGCATCTTCAAATGATAGGAGGCCAGTTATTGAAGGATCTAGAGAAGACTTCAGGTTCAACGAGGAAGTTGAAAAAAATACCCGAGGTAACTCATGTTTCCACGTGTTTTGAAGTATGTGCAACTTTTCTTTGAATTTATAAGCTTTCGATGTTGTAGGCTTTCAATATAGGAATAAGGCTTTCCCTGGACCTTCCAGCACATTTTTTTTTATTACCTATTGAACTGAAACTTTTCAATCATCTCAATAACGTCAAATGAGGCATAGCATTGCAACAAATAAGACTGCATTTTATATTTTGTATATGTATTCTCATCTTGACGTATCAAGAGTTAAAATAAGGTTTGGAAAGATATACCCAGGGAACTTGTAGGCTTTAGTCAATAGATTATAGCAAAACTATATTCGCTGTTTCCTCCAATCTGGAAGTTCATATTTGTAGCATTTGTTAGATACAAGTTGTGTCCATCTATTATGTAAGTTGGAAATAAGCAGTAAGAATTATTTTTCAGTGTCGGTTACAGTTTCTGAAGCATTTCCCCCGTCTCTGTAGATTGATGATGACGAAGATTGGTTTCCTGAAGATCCAATGGAAGCTTTCAAGGTTATGCGCGAGACAAGAATGTTTGATGTAGCAGATATGTATACTACTGCAGATGCCTGGGGATGGACATGGGAGAGAGAACTAAAGAATAAGATGCCACGCAAATGGTCACAAGAATGGGAGGTTGAGTTAGCTATTAAGATAATGAATAAGGTATTTTGGGTTCTCTATCCGAATTTTTAGAGTTGTTTACCCTGACATGATGTTGTGCCGTTGACTCCATGGCTTTCTTTGGCTAACCATCTTCTCTCACAAAGCTGTGGGCCTCTGCACTGCAGTTCTGCAGACTATGGGGCGCGATGAACATATTCTTTGTGTTACTGGAGTATCTTCAAGTTCAATACATTGATCTATTTACCAATATAATGTTTTTTCTTGGTTTCTAGGTTAGCCTGATTAGTGATATGGTATTGTGTCCGTGTTTTGGGCTTCTACAATTTTTTATAAATTTAGAACTGTGGAATATGACTTTTTTTGTTGAATTTCAGGTTATAGAGCTGGGTGGTACTCCGACTATAGGAGATTGTGCAATTATACTGCGTGCAGCGATGAAAGCTCCAGTCCCTTCTGCTTTTATTACAATATTGCAAACAACACATAGCCTGGGCCATAAATTTGGAAGGTAAATGTTAAATTTCTGCTCTTGCATTTTTTGTGAACCATTCAATGATGGTGATTGCTAATGCTGCATTGAATAAGTTACATCTGTGAGTTCTTGCCCACTTCATATTGGAACTTTAGTTCTTTATCCCTCTGACAAGGATTACCAACTTTTTTCTGATAATGCAGAACTAAGTGTTGTCTACTGCATTGTTCAGTTTCATATTTTCATTTGGAAGATATCACTATGTTTCCTACCATGATTTCATATTTTACTCATGGCCACCCACGTAATCTAGTGAACTGGAACTATGAGATTTTTTTTTTTTGTATGTGTGCCATGGTGTACTCTGTATGACTGACATACCTTCCCTTCTTTTGCACTGGACTCAGCCCGTTGTATGACGAGGTAATCTTGTTGTGCCTTGAGCTGGAGGAGATCGATGCGGCTATTGCTGTCGTCGCAGAAATGGAGACGAATGGAATCAAGGTCCTGGACGAGACCTTGGACAGGGTTCTTGCAGCCAAACAGTCCGGGAATGTGAACTCTGCAGTCCAACCACCAACCGAGTAGCATCCCTGTTTAAACTTGAACTCGGAAGCCCTCAGCAGCCGTGATCTGATATATCAGACGGAAATCACTCGGCTCCTTAGCAATGATAGGCCTAAGCTTGCCTTTACAAATTTTGATGGCGATTGGAAGCTGCTGCATGTGCAGATGGGGGAAAGATCAACGGACGTTTTTGCCATCCCCGTCCGTGTTAGCTTCGGTTTAGTCTGCACGTGTTGTATGATGTATCTAGAGATAACAGTCAGTTTTGATGGACGAAATGGAATGTGGCTCTTTTTCTGACACTAGTTTTTATTGTTTTACTTGGCATGTTTTGAAGCTCGGAATTTTCACAACCACTATTTGCTCCCTCCGTTTATATATGCAGGGCCAACTAGACCAACTAGAAGAGAGTTGTATGCCTCAAAGAAGTATGCAGTCAAGCTCATGTTTCTAAGATGTTCCAGTGATATACTTTTAACTCAATTTTCTTAGTTAGATTATTAGTCAAAGTTAGACTTGATTTCTTAGTTAGATTATTAGTCAAAGTTAGACTTGAAGCGACATTGTAAAAAATGAAAGCCAGTAGTTATCCTATTCCTAGGGGCTTATTTGGTTGGTCGCGAAGTGGTTTCCTAGTTTAGCTCATGCAAAAATCGGCAGTTTGGATGCTCACGCTTTTCCGCTTTGCATCGTACGATTCTTAAAGCACGTAGAACCTGTATGAGGAGGCATGCTTGGTTTGAGCGTTCCTGGCGAGCCAAGCTCTTCTCGCACTCGTGAGGGGAAATTTGCGTCGAACTTGTGCGAGCGAGAGATGGCGGGAGCTCGCACGCATAGGGGAAAATCCCGCGGGAGAAATTCGCTCACCTCCCGTTGAAACTCCACCCCTATTTACACCGCTGCGCCTTATCGGAAAATCCCCTGCCATCATTTCCCCCTTTCGAGCTCTCCATCCAGGGCAGCTGCTCACGGCTGACAAGTAGGTAAGCGAGCGCGTCTTCTCCGGCCGGTGTAACCTCGCCACGGCAGGTCATCATCTTCTTCCTCGCTAGCATGTCGACTTCCTCTGCCTCCTCGGACTGTCAGATCCACATGAGTAACATAGAACCCTAGCTTAGATCTGTTTGCCTAGATTTGTTTGCTTAGATCTGGCTAGTTTGTTAGATCTAGAGGTTGTTAGTTCATGCAAGATTTGTAGTTTCTTCATGAAGCATCTGGTAGTGGCAGATCAATGTCTTCTGCATATTTTCGTTGCTAAGTGTGATCTTCATTGTTGTGTAGGCCACGTAGAAGTGCAGTAGTTGGTACGAGGATTGCTTCTACACCGTATATGTCCTCTCCTTGTACCAACTTTGGACTTATACATGCCATCAAGCAAGCAAGATTATTGTAAGTGCTTGTTATTGTTCTTGCATGCAAGGTGTTTGATGTGTGCTATGTTGTAAGACCTTGTTAGTATGCTTTCATGTGAGGTGATTGATGCATGCTATGTTGTAATAGCTCATAAATATGCTTGCATGTTAGGTGTTTGATGCATGATATGTTCTAACAGCTCGTAAATATGCTTGCCTTTTAGGTGTTTGATGCATTCTATGTTCTAACAGCTCGTAAATATGTTTGTCTGTTAGGTGTTTGATGCATGCTATGTTCTAAGAGCTTGTTAATGTGTGCTCTCGTATTTTCATTTGTGCTGTGGGAAAGGAAAACTCGCCAGATCTATCTGCGAACTCCGTGTTGCTGGCGGAAGCGGCGGTGCCGCTCCGTTACAGGCCGGTGCCTCACAAGTGTTGCCCGCTGACGAAGAAGAACATCATGACATGACCACTAGCTTTGTCCACGTTCGTTCTAAACATGGTGTGTGCTCTCATCAAGAAAGGGGTTAGAGTGGACCTTTGGATTCATGTGAGCATGGTCAAACAGCATGAGGGCGTTCGCTGGGTGGAAGAGACCACATCAATCATGATGGACGACGCTTCCTACTTTGCCCACTTCAAGGTTCGATCAATGCACCTAATTTTTCAGTCATGCACTCAATCATAAGGTATGACAAGACGAACTAACTATCTTCTTGTTTGCAGAATCACCCGAAGGACGGTGATCTCACCAACTAGCCCATCGTGAAATATGCTACCAATCTCTCCCACTGTGATCCACTGCGCTCTTAGCCACCTCATGGAGCACAAGGCACATGCCACCAGGTACCTTGCGATGAGCCCTGAGTGCAGGATGCCATGGTTTATGTCTTCCTGAGGAGATATTACCTTTGAAGACCCCGAGTAATGGGTTCTTGTTGTGGTGCTCATTCTGGTGCTGATGACAATGATGTATATTTTTGGTGGTATCTAGGTGTGACGAGGAGGTATGTACTAACCCTCGGTTGATGAACTTATGTTGCATCACAAGCAGTTGTTCGTGGACTCATGGTGTAACAATCTAATCCACTGCTAGAACTATGTTTATGTTGCTCTGCCTGAAATGATACTTTTTCGAATACCTTAGGTGCAGTGCTGGTCGTTTTGGTAAGGTCACCACGAAGCGGGCATGGTAACCGTATGCGGGAAATGACTCGTAACCAAACGCAGGCCAAAAGCGCGAAAAAGGGCAGAACCAAACAACGGGGCATGGGCTTCTACTAGGATGCTCAAAAGGCCTTGCTGGCAACCAATCTAGTTGCACAACTTGTCGGTGAGGTCACATTACCTCCTATAGCTTCTACGGAGCTAAGTTTCACAGATGCAGCGAAAACGTGTGAGCAACCAAACGGGCCCCAGGATGCAAGAATTTTGGTGGTAGAGCATGCAACATTAGTAAGCATGGAACAACATGTAGTGTCTCCATGAAGATGAGAGAAATTTTACATTAAAAAAAGACGAGAGAAAGAGGTAGAGTTATTCTCATACTTTATATATGGTCCACGATCTCCTCACCTCCTCACACATGACTCTGATCAACAGATGAGCCGTTTCGATTACCGTCCAGGACGGGCTTTCACTCCTACGTCTAAAATTTAGTGTGGGCTCAGCAGGTCCATAAATATTAGAACATTGGTTTTGATCTAAAATACTGGGAACCAAGCGTGGCTTGAAAAAATTAACATACAGGCAAAGACCTTGACGCAAAGTCTGAGAAATTAGGCACCGTTGTGTGCTATCGAAGGCCTGGGGTTCCACCTCGGCCTAACCCACCCGTTGATATCATGGAAAGGAATCTTATTTTTATCACCAAAACCATAATTACGTCGGCAGTTGCAGATTCTTACGCAGTGTGATCTCCAAGGTCGTTTGATTCTTCAATCTGGAACCAAATCTTTCGGATTTCCTTAAACGACATGGCGTTCACACACACCCTACGAATGATAGAGTTGGTAAGGTTCATACTATGATCGGAGTAGATCAATTGGTGAAATATCTTTCCTGCGGTGCGACTTCTTCAGGTCGGAAGTCAAGGAAATATCTTCCCGCACTGAGACATCTTCTAATCGAAAGTTGTAGTTCGGAAAATACATTGTCCACAGAAGAACCTTTTCAACATCCTTGGAACCACTTCTCCCGAAACTAACCTTTTCATGTCAAAGGCTTCATAACCCTATCCCATAGACTTAACTCTAAGTTATCGCAAG
The DNA here is from genome assembly GCF_022539505.1 of Lolium rigidum. NCBI lineage: Eukaryota > Viridiplantae > Streptophyta > Magnoliopsida > Poales > Poaceae > Lolium > Lolium rigidum. Next base: position 117,662,194 of record NC_061511.1, read on the forward strand.
ACCCATCAAGGTCAGATCAAAGCAACAAATTCATTGAGAACTCACGCGAGGCCGATATCTCATTATGGATGCTGGTCGAGGCTTGTTGACAATATATTGGGCAGCCCATATTTCTATGGCCTATGGTCCTATACACCATCCATCCCACGACGCACAAGGATGCAAGGTCACACCGAAGGCTGCACCGATCTAACCTTTCGTGTAATATTTGAATTTTAGAAGAAAAAATCATTAACATCCCACCCATCCTACTTTAGAAAAGAAAATTCCCAAAAATTCTTCCAGCATGACATTTGTCGTGCCACACATGCTGCAATTGGGGGAAGAGACAGAAAAAAACTTTAAAAGGAGTAAGGATGACAATTTTATCCACGACTACGGTTACCTCATGCATCTAAAATGCATATATATTATTTTTAGTTTATTATGCCGTATTCCATGTAGACATGAAAATCATGCTTTGCGTATTCTTGACTTTCAAGGACCTTCGCGAACTCAGAAAGACCTGAGATGTTTCCTATGGAAGTTTTATGTAAGAGGAAAACCTGGAGCACTTAGACCTCACATGGGCAAGCCATAGGGCCAAAAGAGGGTCCATGGCGCATGGGGATACCCCCTGCACACCATGGGGAGCACTTAGACCTCACATGGGCAAGTCATAGGGCCAAAAGAGGGTCCATGGCGCATGGGGATACCCCTTGCACACCATGGTTAGCACTTAGACCTCACATGGGCAAGCCATAGGGCCAAAAGAGGGTCCATGGCGCATGGGGATACCCCCTGCACACCATGGGGCCCACTTTCACCCTCGTGTCTCTAATGCCATCGATCTTTGCGCACTTGGATTCGTCTTGACCTAAAAACCCCTATATATCCAACCGCCTTCATGATCTTGAAGCACAACGCATCACAAATACATAAACATGAACATAGAAGGTCCAAGGAAGATTGGAAGGGGAAATGCCGCTGGAGCGCCATGAGCTCGCATTGTCAACCTCTCCAACAACATTTCCTTCATCTCAATGATGAAGAGGGAGTAGTCCACATCCGAACTATGGGTTTGTGGAATTATATTATTGTTTCTCTCTCTCATGCTATCAATGCTCTAGAGCCACACGAGCTACACTCATGTTTGTCGCTATCTATTTGTAACTACTTTGTGGTGGATCTTTTGCTTTTTATGAGATGAGTATTTTAGATTGTAATTTTCAGTTTATGTTTGATGAAGGAGTAGATCTTTATTATATACCATATTCTTGATTACAAGTTTTGATCTAACTAGTATGATGAGGGAAAGAGAGGGGTAACGTGTGCAGTAATTGAAATAATATGGTAGTATAGAACTGGACAGTGACCAGAAAGTTTGGGGTCCTACAATAGCTTTTACATTCCGCTGTTACCCCATTAGGGATAAATGAATGCATGTATCTTTCAAGTTAGCATATTTGATATTTAATATCATGTTATGCATAGAAGTAAAGGCAATACTCGGTTTATCTTAAATATGGTTATATGGTTTGTGGAGTAAACGCAATATCATGTTATGCATAGAAGTAAATGCAAACCCACATGGGCATGGCATGGCACGATTTTATACCCATAGGTTGTACATGTATCCTACCCGTTAAGTCGTTGGTAGGGCATAAGTATAGCCTTATATTAGCGGGTATATCCATACCCTACATGTTTATACTAACATGCGGGCCTTATTTGTGCAGCTCCAACTTATGCAGCTTCACTTAGGCCTAGCAGGCAACAACCTACCCATGGTAGTAGCGCAAGGGTTGGTAGCGGTCAATGAAGCTGAGATATATAATTGATTTTTTTATCAAATGTGATATCAATGTAATTTTTGAATGATGTGTGTACCATTTGGTCAAACCACTGGGTACCCAATAAATACGTGTATGAGGTACCTGTTGGGTATGTATATGGATGTGGGTAAATATACCCGTATGCGCAGGTATAGATAAAATTTTATACCCACTTGATATACAAGTATGGATAGGCTAATAATATACCCATACCCTATTGCAACCCTAGATGCTCATTTGATTCATAGGATACGAAAAGCATAGAAATAGGACAAACATAAGATTGAAATGCCATGCCTACCTAAATCCTATGAATTGATTGTAGCAAAGGAATTTTCCATGAGGTATGGCTTATTGTTTTTTCTATAGAATTTACACTGCAAGATTTCAATAGAATTAGTTTCTGTATGATATGTTCCTATAAATCAAACAGATTGTGTAGAATTTTTTTCCCACATAATCCAAATCCTACATAATTTATATACAAATTCTATGAATCAAAGAAGGCCTTAACCTGGATTGGTATTTTTCTAATGGGCACCTAATTTAATCCTTTAACTTCTTTATGAAGACTCTAACCGTTCAACTCTTTTTTTTTTGAGGGTTCTCTAACCGGTCAGCCATTCCAAGGATTTTCACGACACAATGCCACTTATTGGTTTAGTTCACATTCACCACTATCCGAGAGAAGCAAACCTACTTCTCATGAATTAGCTAGGACTAGTTTCCTTGATAAGGTCTCGCATAATTCGTTTCTGAGCTAGCTGAGGCTCCCGTTGGATGAGCTCCCTGCCGCCGGCCATTCCCCGCCCCTCCACCGCCACCTTCCCTTTCCAGGCTTCCCAAAACGCGGCAGAGGGTGCGGATGTCGTCACCAGGTAGGTCGCGCAGAGGGTCATCTTCTCGGGGCACCGCTCAGCCTCGCGAGGAGTCTCGTAGTGCATTGGAGCTAGATCTACACGACAAGCTGGTCCGCCGCTTCTACCTCCTCTACATCCTGCAAGCTTCGCTGGAGGAGCGCACAGCCATGTGTGAGCCCAATGGGTGGCGGCCCCCTCTCCCCCGAGATCTCCCGAGACAGATCCGATATCTGGAGGCGCGGATCGCGGCTGGAGGGGGTGGCGATGGTATCCCACCGCCCTGAGCCTCCCAACGGCGAGGCGCCGCCCATCTGCGCTTCTAGTCCAGGTGAAGGGTGGAGAGGAGGAGCACCATGCTCTGTTCACTGGTGCGTTCGAACCAGATGCGGGTTCCCAGGCGACGTGTCCGACCCGAGGTCCTGCTCATGGCGGAACCACCTCGGTGTTCGTGCACGCCACGCCACGCATCGGCGCTTTCTACACCGCCTCCAAGGTCTCCCAGGGCCACGCGTCCGTCCGCCACTCTCTCTGTTGGTCCGCTCAGGCTGGCTTTGCTTCAAGATGAAGCTCTCTCTCGCTACCCTTGCTCCCACTTCGCCGTGCTTCCACCCAGAGGCGCCCAACGCTGGTGCCGCTCGGTGGATATGGAGGAGAGGTTTCGGAGGGTGGAAGCGAGGTTCAAGGCCTGGCGCGACAAGGCAGCGAGCGGGGGTTCGGAGGAGAAGGAGGTGGCTCCATCTTCGCGAGCTTGGTGCCAGATCCATGTCGATCCGGGCCGCGGTTACCGCTTGCTGGATTGGGCGAGACGGGGTCCGAGGAAGGAGCGGCGCGCGGTCCTCGATCTGCGGCGGATTCGGGAGATTGCGATTTCACTCTCTGCATCAGCTCGTTTGGGCCGATCCTAATCCAAGTCTCGCAGCATGGAGGCTTCATCGTCTCCAGGCGGGCAGCGTGCTCGTCAGGCTGCTCCACCGGAGTTGGGGCCGCCTGCCATGACCCCCGCGGTGGTGAAGCCTGGGTGGAAGAGGAAATCTCTGCGGAAAATCTTCTGCGACGAGCTCAAGGGCAAGGAAGAAGTATCATCGGTGGTTCCGCGCAGCACCATGAGGGCCTCCCGCCAGCCAATCCGGCGGGTTGGGCAGCAAGGCCATCCCAGGTAGGGATGGCAATGGGTACCCATGACCCGCTTACCCGTCGGGTAAAAACCCAATAGGAATACGGGTATGGGATAAAATATTACCCATGGGTTTGTAAACGGGAAAATATCATACCCATCGGGTAGAGCGGGTACGGGTATGGGATTGTACAACCCATACCCGTGTACCCATTTACCCATATAAATTTGACAAGTGGGGAGCTGGAATGTTTTGAACTACTTACTTTTCCCTTAACCACGTCTTCACATTGCTTGGTTGAACCTCACGCTTTCTGATCTGACAATCGCTGGTAGGTTAGTGAGGATTAAACCACTATTTAGGATCGCTTAACCTCATTTCATATTTTTTGAACAACTTGATACGTTGTAAGCGCGGGTATTTTTTACCCGCGGGTACCCATTTACCCTGCCGGGTGACGGGTATGGGAAAAACTTGTACCCGTTCGCGGGTATGGGTACGGGTGATGGGTAAGATTGAAGGCGACGGGTACGGGTATGGGATAACTCTACCCGTACCCATACCCTGCGGGTGCCATCCCTAATCCCAGGCGTCCTCTCTCACCTCTGTCAATGGCCATGGTGGAAGCAAACCGCCAAATGCCGCCAATGTGGGACCCGATCAGCAAAGCAGACGGATGTTCGCGCAGGGATCGTATTGCGGCAACATCGCTTCTGGTTTTCAGTTACCAAGCCTTGCTGATGGAGAAGACTCTGCAAGTGCTGGTGGCAGAGAAGAAGGAGGGCTGAGGCTCCAGCCTCGGCGACAAGCTTTTGGGCTTTTGGCTAGTGTTTTGTCTGGGCGTTTAGCCGTTGACAGAGTACCCAGGGTAGGAGAGATAGATTACTTTTGGAACAACTTTTGCTCGGAGGTGGATGAGGTGGAAAGCTTCTACAAGCAGCTATGGCATATTCCTTCGGATCCTACCAAACCACTAGGGTAGAGACGTCCCTGTACAAAAAGGGGTGAACCTAGGGTTCGCGTCTCCCCCTTGAAGCCGCCGCCACCACTCACCCCTGATCGTCCAGGCTTGTGTGTGCTCGGTGTGGAGGACTTTGATCAAGAGGAAGCTCTGAGCATGGCTGATCGGGGGAGAGGTCGTGGTCGTGGTAACAGCGGCAGAGGAGATCGACAGCAACATCAGATTCAACAGTTTCAGCCGGACTACAACCAAATGCAAGGTTTTACCTATCCACCACAAGCTCCTTACGGTTTTATGCCTGATGCTATGCCTCCACCTTGGTTTGGAGGACCTTTTCCTCCCTACCCTCAGCAACCTTTTGGTATGCAACCAAACCAGTGGGTGAATCCTCAGCAAAATGGTGGTAAGGGGCAACAGATAGCTGGAGACTATGGTGGCAGGAACAATAACCAACATGGGAGATTTCAACAGAAGAAGAAAGGGCCTGCTCAGATAGAACATACTGGATCAAGTTCTTTGAACTATGAAGATAACATCTGTGAGGGGTGTGGTGAACCAGGACACCTGAAGGCTGCCTGCTCAAAAGGTGCTTGCTGCTTCAACTGCAAGGCAAGCAATCATGCAGTGGATGATTGCCCTGTGCTCAAGAGGCCTCACTAGATTGCAAGGTATATTGGTAGCTCTGCAAATGGGCTTGGTTTCTATCATATTGAAGCTCCTGAAGTTAGTGTTAACCCCATTAGTTCTACAAGGAATTGTGGTGTGGTGACTATTGAGGATGGAGAAATTAGTAGAGAGGACTTGGCTAGGGAGTTCTCCAACATATATAAGACAAATTGGTCATGGCAAATTAGAGAGCTTGGTGACTGGTCCTATCTTGTGAAATTCCCTCCTCACATCCATGTGGAGCAAGTGATTGGCTACCCTAGGTCTGGCCTAGCAAAAGAAGGGGTTACTGTCTCGGTCACTAAATGGTTTGATGACCCAGAGCCTGTGGAAACTTTAGCAGAAACTTGGATCCAGATAAGAGGACTGATGCCTCCATGGTGTGAGTGGAACATCATTGACCAAGATGTTTCAGTGTGTGGTTTGCTGAAAAAGGTAGATTGGCAAAGCATCTTCAAGAATTGTGCTGAAGTGGTTAGAGTAGAAATTCTCTGCAGAGATCCTAATAGAATTCTTGCTGGTAGATTATTCAATTTCCATGGGAAGCTCTTTCAGCTGCAGTTCACTGCTGAGTTACCAACTGCAAATGGAGTTCAGGGAGAAGTGCTTGCTGGATAGGACAGTGGTAATGTAGGAGGAGGACCTAGATTTGGGACCAATTGGATGGATACTGATGGGAGGTCTGAGGCAAACAGGAATACCACTAACTCGCAGTCTAGTGGTGGCTCAAACCAACAAGTAGAAACTGTCAATGCTTCTCATGGAAGACAGGTAACCTTACTTGCTGCTGACACAACTGAGGAGGAAGTGCTTCCAGGGAGTGAAGTGTACAAGTTGATGTTGGAAAAAGGGGCCATAGGAACAGATGGACAATTCATCTGGGATGATTGTAATACTACTGATGAGGGTGTGAGGTCTGAAATCACAAGCTTCTGGCAGGATGAGGGGCAGTCCTTTGCTGAGAAGATGGAAGAAGCTATTGCAGAACAACTCCACTTGCCAGAGGATATTATGCCAGCTTTTGATGGTCTGATGAAAAACAGAGAATCTCAGGGGGCTGGAAAGAAACAAAAAATGGCTTGGGGGCCTGTGCAACCTCTCAGACAAAGTGGCATAATTGACAGGTCCAAGAATGTGATGGACAAAGCTATGGTGCTGAAGGAGAAGAAGAACACTCTAGGAACTGCTACAAAAATGACAGGTATAATCGAATCTAATCCTTTTCATGTTCTGCAAGTAGATGAGTTAGGTGATATGGCTAGGAAAATAGGTATACATGTTGATACAACTGCTTTAGATGATGCAGTGGATTCAGATAGTTGTGGTAGTGCTAATGTTCAGGTGCTCCCATCTAGTAAATCTTTGGATAATTTTTTTAAATGTAGGACAATGTGAGAAGGTAGGGGTTTTGTCAGTTACAACTAACTGCCCAAAAAATCCTGATCAGTATAATAAAGATCATGAGTTTGATGATAAGGGTGAGAATGTGTGGGTGTATGTGACTAGGAAAAAACGGGGCAAGCACCCCAGGAAAATCTTTAGATGAAGTGTGGCTTTTGGAATGGTAGAGGGATTCAAGCCCTTGGTAGACAGAAATACATTGATGAAAATCTTGTTCCTTTGCAATTAGATTACATTGGCTTCCAGGAAACAAAAAGCAACAGTTTAGTAATTCCTTTCTAAAGTGTGTGTTAGGCAATAGAAACTTTGCTTGGAACCACCTCCCTGCAGTTGGATCTGCAGGAGGGATTTTGGTTGGGATTAATCTTGATCTTTCTGATGTTATTGCTTGGGACATTAGGAATTATTCTGTCAGTGTAGTGGCTAGGAATAAAATAGTTGAGGTTGTTGTTAGGATCACCACTGTCTATTGTTCTCCCTATGAAGAGAAAAAAGATGAGTTTATCTCTGAGTTACATGAGCTATTCCTTCATTGGGAAGGAGCTGCTATTATTGGTGGTGATTTTAATCTTGTTAGATCCCAATCGGATAAAAGTAATGGTAACATTGATCATAGATGGGCTGACAAATTTAATGCATGGATAGATATTTGGGCCTTGGTAGAGATTGGGCTATCCGGAAGGGCTTTTACTTGGGCCAATAACCAGGAAAACTTGATCATGAGTAGAATTGATAGAATCTTTTGTACAAGCTGAGTTTGAGGAGAGATTCCCTCTAGCTCATGCTAGAGCTTTGCCCGGGGTTGGGAGTGATCACACCCCCATTGTCCGGGATTACGGATGTGATCAAATACCAAAGAAAAGTGGTTTTAAATTTGAGAAGTGGTGGATATCTAGGCCTGACTTTAAAGATCTAGTGATCAAGGCCTGGAGTTTAGCTAGGGGAAACAAATCTGATATTGATAGTTGGCATGACAAATGTAAATACTTTAGGAGACTAGCTAGAGGCTGGAGTGCTAATCTAGAGGTTGACATTAGGAAACACAAAAAAGAACTTATGGAGGAATATGATACCCTTCATATTTTGGCTGAAACCCAACCTCTAGATGAGTTGAGTAGGAAAAGATTAGATGACATCTTTACTGAACTTAATACTTATTGGGTCATTGAGGAAACTAAGGCTAGGCAGAGATCTAGAGATAGGAATATCCTGGAGGGAGATAGAAATACAGCCTATTTTCATGCAGTTGCTAATCAGAGAAGGAGGAAGAAAAGAATTAACAGTTTAGAAGGGTCTGATGGGCCTGTCAATGATCAAAAAGGCATGCTTAGGGTAGTGACATAGGCATCCCCAATGGGCCTGCCGAAGATAGTACCCAGGGTTTACTGAAGGCCCACGACTCGAAGAATAAGAAGAATCGGAAGCCCAAGTTGATATTAAGGAAAGTTAGAATTGTATTAGGAGATGATGTTTGTAATCTTGCGGGATGAGTTGGAAACCCTCTCGGACTCTGTAACTTGTACAATATGAATCCCTCGGCTCCACCTCCTATATAAGGGGGAGTCGAGGGACAAAGAAAGCATCGAATCATTGTCTCTCAAACCCTAGTTTTCATAATCGTCGAGTACTTTTCGGCTGAAACCTTCGAGATCTACTTGCCCTCTACTTCCAACTAAACCCTAGTCTACAACCCGTAGGCATTGATAAGTTAATCCCTTGTCAGGTAGCAAATGAGTTTTATAAGGAGCTGTTTAAAAAAGAAGAAAGACCTGATATTAGATTACTAGATGACTTCTTCTCCATAGAGGAGAAAGTCACTCCACAGGAAAACATAGATTTATAAAAAAAATTATCTGACAAAGAGATTAAGGAGGCAGTTTTTGGTTCTTATGCTGAAGGAGCTCCTGGTCATGATGGACTATCCTTCCTTTTCTTTCAAACCTTTTGGGAGATTATTAAGGAGGATCTCCTTGAGATTTTTGATGTTTGGCATAATAATAGACTAGATATATATAGATTAAATTTTGCCATGATCACTCTGATACCAAAAGAGGATGATGCAAAAGAGATGAGGAAATTTAGACCTATAAGTCTGTTGAATTGTGTGTTTAAGATTTTTACCAAATTTATTACCAGTAGATTCTCCTTGTTGATTGACATATTGATTTCCCAACAACAATCTGCTTTTATTAAAGGGAGGTTTATTTTAGAAAGTGTTGTCTCAGCTCATGAGATCATACATGAGGTATATAGGAAAAAAATATAACGGTTTGGTTTTTAAAATAGACTATGAAAAGGCATATGACAGGGTAAACTTAGATTTTCTGTATGAAATTCTGCAACTTAGAGGGTTTGGTGAGAAGATTATCTCTATGATCAAACAAATAACCCAAGGTGGGTCTGTTGGGGTTAAGGTTAATGATATTGAGGGGGATTTTTTCTTACTGGTAAAGGCTTAAGACAGGGGGACCCCTTTGCTCCCCTGTTGTTTAATTTCGTGGTTGATGTTTTCTCCAAAATGGTGAATAAAGGAGCATCATGTGGCATGATCACATGGTTGTGTCCACATCTAGTTCCTGGTGGGGTCATTAGTTTGCAGTATGCAGATGATACCCTGCTCTTCTTGCAAAACAATGAAAGGAATGCTACAAACCTTAAATGGACACTTACTTGTTTTGAACAAGTGTCAGGGATGAAAATCAACTAACACAAAAGTGAGTTGATGGCTATAAACATGGAAAACTCAGAACTTGCTCCTTTTTTAGATATTTTCCAATGTGTGGCTGGGAAGTTCCTGTTAAATATTTAGGTCTTCCTCTGCATTTTAGTAAACTTGAAAGGGAAGACCTGCAACCTCTGGTTGATAATCTTCTTAGTAGAATGGCAGGGTGGAGAGGGAAACTTCTGTCCTTGGAGGCAAAGAGGATTCTCATGCAAACTGTCTTATCTAGTATTCCTATATACATGATTTCCTTCTTTAAATTTCCAAAATGGGCTCTCAATCTTATTAATACCCAGATAGCTAATTGTATGTGGTATGATGTAGATGGAAATAAGAAAATGCATTTGGCCAATTGGCCTTCCATTTGTATGAAGAAAGAGTATGGTGAGCTTGGTATACCTAATCTCCAAGACTTAAACATTTATTTAGTGGGCTCCTGGATTAAGAGATACATTTATGGGGAGGGTAGCTTATGGAAGAAAATTGTAGATGCTAAGTATAATACTAGAAACCCGAATATCTTTTGCTGCCACGACATAAATCCTTCAGTCTTCTGGAAAGGTTTAATGTGGGCATCTAGAGCAGTTAAATTCGGTTATAAATGGAAGATTGGTAATGGTAGGACTATTAGATTCTGGGAAGATACTTGGTTTGGTAATGCACCTTTATCTATCCAGTACTGGGATATCTACTTTGTAGTTAATCAGCAGATGAAATTTGTTGTTGATTTGTGGGATGGTCAACAACTAAAGTGTGACTTTAGGAGAACCTTTACACCACAAATGATGGAAATGTGGTTTGAGTTAGTGGAGGTTTCTCATACTATTAATTTTTCTTTAGAAGAGGATCAACCTATTTGAAAATATGAATCCAAAGGGGTCTATTCTTCTAAATCTCTGTATGCTGTCATTAACTTTAGAGCGATCCAACCAGTTTTCCTGCCTTCTATCTGGGAGTTAAAAATCCCACCTAGAGTGCAGATCTTCCTCTGGTTACTATCCCAGAACAAGATCATGACTAGGGATAATCTTAGACGCAGAGGCATCCAAAAACCCCTATATTGTGAGCGCTGTAGTGAATTAGAATCTGTTAAGCACTTGTTCTTTGACTGCTTAGTGTCTAGATTGCTTTGGGTTGTGGTGCAAGAGATTTTTGATATAGAAATTGTTGACTACTTATCACTTGCATCAAAATGGCTTTGCAATAAAAAAAAATTGAGCAGTTTAATGTTGTTTCATCTGCTGTTATGTGGTGCATTTGGAACAACAGGAACCAGTTGGTGTTTAACAGAAAATCTTGGATTTCTATGAAGCAGGTGTGGGGCCTACTCCTATCTTATCTAAAGATTTGGCAGATTCCATTCAAAACCATGGAGTGGGATCTGGTGGAAAAGTTCAAAAGCGCCCTGGTGAGAAATTTGAAGATGACGCAGACGCTGATGCCAGACTGAAGTGCACATCCTTTGACTGGATTTCGACCTGGAAGTTTTCTTCGACTTCTCTCCATCAAGGACGCGCCTCTGAAGCTTACCTGCTGAAGAACCCATAGGATGCTGACAACATCAATGTGGTGATCTGAAAGGGCATGGTCTTAGCGTGAGGAGGCGGTGCGTTAATGCATATATCATTGCTGGTGTTGTTCTGCTTTCGGAGCTTAGTTTTAGCTGGACTAATATGTGCTGCTTTTTTTTGAAATAGAAATATTAAGCTAGCAAGCCGCCTCATTAAAAACCTTCCAGTCCCCTTCGGTACCCTGGTAAGGAAAAGAGTGCGTCTGAAACTTGCTGCTACACAGTTAAATTATGGTTACATCACTTAGAATCTTATCAAGGAGGAAGCTAGGGGGATCATCGTCCCAATTACAAGAGATCTTATTACTATAACTATAACTAGCTAACTCATGAGCCACTTGATTTGTTTCCCGAGGACAGAATTTGAAGCAGACATTTCCAATATTTGAGGCTTTATTGATACAATCTGCATAGACCGCCGCTGAGTCATTCCACCACCTGTGCTCTCCAGTACAAGCTTCAATAGTTTCCAAAGAGTCTGATTCAGCAATAACCTTGTTACAACCCAATCTCTCTGCCAAAGCTAGACCATGTTTCATTGCATGGGCCTCAGCCAGCGCCACTGAGGAGACATGTGATAGAAAGGAACAGCTAGCCGCAACGAGGCGGCCTTCATAATCCCGGATCACAGCACCCACCGCCCCAGCACGGTCATGTACATGAAATGACGCGTCAACATTGAGTTTAAGAACTCTAGCCTCCGGCCTAGTCCATCGCTCGGACCTCGGGTCGCCTTTACCTTTGCTCTTGCTTGCATTTGCTGTAATTGTTAAAATCGACATTTTGCATTTGTATATAGGAGGCACATCCTCATTATGCGTACGACGTCTTCTAACCACCACAAATACCAAGCTGCCACCGCAACAGTTTCCTTCAGCTTCACTATTTGGAGACCCAGGTGTGCATTATCTGGAAGACATAGAATATGTTCAAGGATAGCCGATCCTGCCCTATCAATAGACTGAGCTGCCTCCATGACCTCACATAATCCAAGGTGGTTCCATATTTCATGTGTCGTGTCGCATGTAAATAAAAGATGGTGAATATCTTCTGCGCCCCTATGGCAAATGGGACATTCTCAACTTGTCCCAACATGTCTATTAGCCAGAATACTTTTTAGAAGAAGGATTCCATGTAGAGCTCTCCATATGAAAATTTTAACCTTACCCGGTATTTGTAGCTTCCAAAGAATACGCCAGACAAGGTTCGAAATTGAGGTTCCTGGCAGAGCCAAATGTGCAGCCTGGTGTCCAAATAGGTGATGCCATTGCTTATGATAAGCTGACCGGACGGAAAAAAATCCATGCTTCGTGAGTGACCAAGAGATGAAATCATTGAACCCATTTAAATTCACCAGTATTTGAAAAATCCGATTTGCATCCACCGTATTAAAAATTAACAGAACAAGGTCTTCATCCCATTGTCCGAGTGATTGGACCGATCAATTGGCAAACTCTTATCAGGATAGTATTACCTCGGCTAGTAGTCACCATCCTACTCGGACTTAAGGGGATCCAAGGGTCATTCCAAATATTTATATCATCGCCATTACCTACCCTCCAGATATAACCTCTTTTGAAGGTGGTCAATCCCGCGAGGATGCTTTGCCAAGTGAAAGATGACCCCGCCTTTGGCCCTGCGTTAGGATATTCCCTTGAGGATAATACTTTGCTTTCAGAACTTTAGCACAGAGAGAATTCAGATCCTCAATTAGTCTCCAAACCTGTTTTGCCAACATTGCCAGGTTGAAGCTCTGGAAGTCTCTGAAACCCATGCCACCCTCATCCTTTGGGTACCATAGCTTCCACCATGCGAACCAATGCATTTTATTACTATTCTCATCATCACCCCACGAAAATTTAGCTATTGCATCCATCATACTCTTGCACACCCCCTTAGGAATCTGAAATACAAACATTGCATACACAGGTATTGCTTGATCCACGGCCTTTAACAAAATTTCTGTTCCTTTAATAGACAATTGCTTTTCCTTCCACCCATTAATTCTCTGGATGATCCTTTCAATAAAATGTTTGAAACAGTCACTTCTATCCGCCCCCACCAATGCTGGAAGGCCAAGGTACTTATCTGAAAGAGCTTCAGTATCTATATGTAGCACTTCACAGATTTCTGATCTCAACAATGCATTTGTGTTAGGAGAAAAGAAAATACTAGATTTTTCTAAACTCACCATCTGTCTCGAATTAGCACAGTAGGTATCAAGAACTTGCTGCAGTGAAGTTGCATTAGTCATATCCGCTCTCGTGAGAAACAAGGAATAATCAGCAAATAAAAGGTGTGAAACTGATGGTGCATTTCTGCGCACCCTTATCCCATCAATGCCACCAACTTCCTCTTCATACAGCAAAAGACTCGATAATCCTTCAGCACATAACAGGAACAAATAAGGTGATAGAGGGTCCCCCTGGCGAAGCCCTCTTGTAGGTGCAAACATATCAGTTTCCTCAGAATTAAACCTCACCTGATATCTGACAGTCCTAATACAAGCCATCATCAAATTGATCCAATTCTCATCAAAACCAAGCTTCCTCATACTATTTTCCAGAAAAATCCACTCCACTCTATAATAAGCTTTATGCATATCCAGCTTAACAGCACATAAACCAGTTGCACCATTTCTCTTGTTCTTAATTGCATGAATACTTTCATATGCTACAAGCACATTGTCTGTTATAAGTCTTCCAGGTACAAATGCACTTTGCATGGGAGAAATAACTTCAGGAAGAATTCCTTTCAGCCTTAAAGCAAGAACATTGGAGATAATTTTATATAGCACATTACAAAGACTAATAGGGCGAAACTGGGTAATAAGCTCTGGATCATCAGTTTTAGGGATAAGAACAACAGTTGTATCATTCCAACCAGCCGTAATTGTACTTGAGTTGAGTGCTTGCAAGACTTCTTAGGTAATATCTACACCACGTCCCAGAAGCGCTTATAAAATACCGCATGAATTCCATCAGGGCCCGGTGCTTTGAAGTCACCAATACTGAAAGTCGCTTTTTTAACCTCTTCAGCAGTAAACGGAGCTCTTAATTTGATATTCATCTCCTCTGTTACCCTGGGTAGGATTTTCTCCAAAAGTGTTGGGTCCACAACCTGGACCTCAGAAGTAAAGAGATTAGAAAAATAATCGAAAACAATAGGCTTCAACATATTCGTACCTTCTACCCATTGGTTTGCTTCATTTTTTAGTCTCTTAATGAAATTCTTTTTCCTTCTAGCCGATGTGAATTTATGAAAGAAAGAAGTGTTCATATCTCCCTGTGATAACCAATTCGCTCGTGCTCGCTGAAGCCAATGGATCTCCTCCTGTTCCAACAACATTTCAATCAAATTCACCATCTCCAAAGCCCTAGCTTCGCTTGCATCCGTGATGGCGCCAGAGACTGCTTTTTCAAACTCTCATTGGGCTTTGCGTAGACGCTTCTTGGGCTTTTTTAGGACCGTATTGCTCCACTCATGTAGCTCGTCATGGACCCGGCCCAATCTATTCAGAACCCCGCCATTTTCTTCAGCCTCGCCAGCTTTCACCCAGGCCCTTTCAACAATCTGCTTGAAATTTTTCTCCTGGAACCACTTCGCTTCGGAACGCCGTAGACCGCGAGCTTGACCTGGATGGTTCTGAAACTCAGTGTCGAGAAGAATAGCCCGGTGATCACATTTGCAGTAATCCAAATGTTGTAGCACAGCTCCAGGGAATAGATCAGACCATGCATTATTTGCTACAACTCGATCAAGCCGTTCCCGTATCCTTCCACGCTTCCAGGTAAACTGATCTCCTATATAACCAATATCCTCCAGACTACAATCAGATAGAGCGTCCCTAAATGCTTGCATATACCTCTCTGGTCTTGGGTTTCCTCCATCCTTTTCATGTGAAAAGAGAATTTCGTTTAGGTCTCCAATGATCACCCATGGAAGATTATACTGTCCGTTCAACTCTCTCTTTTTATCCCAGGTTTTGTACTTATCTTGCCACTTAGGTTGCCCATACAAACCAGTTAGCCTCCATTCCGTGCCATCACTGCCTATTATCTTGGCGTCGATGTAGTTTGGAGCGGAGTAAAGTTGTTGCACATTTACCTCTTTTTTCCAGAACAAAGCCACTCCACCACTTCTTCCATTACTGGGATTAACAATTTTGAATTCCATGTTTAACTTCTTTCGCAAACACTCTACTGGGTAAGTCTCTAGGCGAGTCTCTGACAGAAATATCACCTCTGGATCATATCGCTTCCGAGCATCCGAAAGCGCACGAACTGTCGGGGCATTACCCAAACCCTGACAGTTCAGGGCTAGGGTTTTCATTGCGACCGGGCGAGCTCCTCGCGGGAACTCGCCGATCCTATTGAGGAGGAGTCAGCTCCATCCTTTTTTGAACGCTTGGATTTATTTGTTTTTGTTGCATCTCCCTCATCTGTTTATGCGCCAACTGGTGGCAGTAATGTCTCTATCACTGCTAAATTGCCTCCTGCTGTATTATCCATTGTACCGTCTTCTTCAGAGAATTCATCTAGCAAGTTTCTCTTAGCCCCCGCTATGCCATTCCCATCATGGTCAATCTCCATGTCCCTGTCCTTGAGAGGACTGGTGGCCGTATCCCTTAGTGAAGGATCTAAAAGAGTAGTCCCATTCACATAGGGTATAGCATTATGTCTCCAACTTCCTGCCATATGGCCACTTCGTGCACCAATATTCGCCCGGCCACCATCAAAGGCATCAGGTGCCCTTCCACCCCTGGTACCTCTTCCTCATCCCCTAGCACCAGCCATACCCCGACCATGCCAGATTTCCTAGTCCGCTTTTAGCCAGTCGCCCCACTTAAGGTCAGTCTCCACATGTTCTCCATTGCCACACTCAAGGTGTGAATGCCCAATAAGTCCACAAGCGCCACAGAAGCGTGGCATCTTTTCATATTTCAGCCTGAATATCTCTCTCTGACCACTTCTGCTCATCGACACCCACCGTTCCAGACATTTCCTAACATCGAGACAAACTTTAACCCTGACAAAATTACCTGCACCTTGGACATTCGTTTGGATCTCCTCCACTTTTCCAACTTTATTTTCCATCAGATTCCTTATTAAAGTATCATTGCGATATCCAACAGGAAGTTTCTGAATCTGAACCCATGTGCTAAAGAAGTTGAGATCGATCTGATCAGTATCCATCATGCCATCGTATGGTTCAATACAGACAATAGCTTGTCTAAATAACCAAGGCCCTCCTTTTTCAACTTTCACCCAATCTCCTAGACAGAAGCACTGGACAGTGAATAAATTACCTTCCAGATGGTTGAATTTAATTTCCTTTACAGGGCTCTGATGGCGTGTAACTCACACGTTCATTGGGAACCCCAAGAGGAAGGTATGATGCGCACAACAGCAAGTTTTCCCTCAGAAAGAAACCAAGGTTTATCGAACCAGGAGGAGCCAAGAAGCACGTTGAAGGTTGATGGCGGCGGGATGTAGTGCGGCGCAACACCGTAGATTCCGGCGCCAACGTGGAACCCGCACAACACAACCAAAGTACTTTGCCCCAACGAAACAGACGAGGTTGTCAATCTCACCGGCTTGTTGTAACAAAGGATTAGATGTATAGTGTGGATGATGATTGTTTGCAAGAACAATAAAGAACAAGTATTGCGAGAGATTGTATTCAATGTAAAAGAATGGACCGGGGTCCACAGTTCACTAGTGGTGTCTCTCCCATAAGATAGCATGTTGTGTGAACAAATTACGATCGGGCAATTGACAAATAGAGAGGGCATAACAATGCACATACATGACATGATGAATATTGTGAGATTTAATTGGGCATTACGACAAAGTACATAGACCGCTATCCAGATTGCATCTATGCCTAAAAAGTCCACCTTCAGAGTTATCATCCGAACCCCTTCCAGTATTAAGTTGTAAAACAACAGACAATTGCATTAAGTATGGTGCGTAATGTAATCAATAACTACATCCTCGGACATAGCATCAATGTTTTATCCCGAGTGGCAACAATACATCCATAACCTTAGAGGTTTCTCGTCACTCCCCGCATTCACGGAGACATGAACCCACTATCGAGCATAAATACTCCCTCTTGGAGTTAAGAGCAAAAACTTGGCCAGAGCCTCTACTAATAACGGAGAGCATGCAAGATCATAAACAACACATAGGTAATAGATTGATAATCAACATAACATAGTATTCTCTATCCATCGGATCCCGACAAACACAACATATAGAATTACGGATAGATGATCTTGATCATGTTAGGCAGCTCACAAGATCCGACAATGAAGCACATGAGGAGAAGACAACCATCTAGCTACCGCTATGGACCCATAGTCCAGGGGTGAACTACTCACTCATCACTCCGGAGGCGACCATGGCGGTGAAGAGTCCTCCGGGAGATGATTCCCCTCTCCGGCAGGGTGCCGGAGGTGATCTCCGGAATCCCCCGAGATGGGATTGGCGGCGGCGGCGTCTCGGAAGGTTTTCCGTATCGTGGCTCTCGCATCGGGGGTTTCGCGACGAAGACTATATGTAGGCGGAAGGACAGGTCAGGGGGCCACACGAGGGCCCCACACAACAGGCCGACGCGGCCCAGGCCCAGGCCGCGCCGCCTTAGTGTGTGGCCGCCTCGTGGCCCCACTTCGTCTCTCCTTTGGACTTCTGGAAGCTTCGTGGAAAAATAGGCCCCTGGGCGTTGATTTCGTCCAATTTCGAGAATATTTCTTTACTAGGATTTCTGAAACCAAAAACAGCAGAAAACAAAGAATCGGCTCTTCGGCATCTCGTTAATAGGTTAGTGCCGGAAAATGCATAAATACGACATATAATGTGTATAAAACATGTAGATATCATCAATAATGTGGCATGGAACATAAGAAATTTTCGATACGTCGGAGACGTATCAGCATCCCCAAGCTTAGCTCCTGCTCGTCCCGAGCAGGTAAACGATAACACAGATAATTTCTGGAGTGACATGCCATCATAACCTTGATCATACTATTGTAAACATATGTAATGAATGCGGCGATCAAAACAATGGTAATGACATGAGTAAACAAATGAATCATAAAGCAAAGACTTTTCATGAATAGTACTTAAAGACAAGCATCAATAAGTCTTGCATAAGAGTTAACTCATAAAGCAATAAATCAAAGTAAAGGTATTGAAGCAACACAAAAGAAGATTAAGTTTCAGCGGTTGCTTTCAACTTGTAACATGTGTATCTCATGGATAATTGTCAACATAGAGTAATATAACAAGTGCAATATGCAAGTATGTAGGAATCAATGCACAGTTCACACAAGTGTTTGCTTCTTGAGGTGGAGAGAAATAGGTGAACTGACTCAACATTAAAAGTAAAATAAAGGTCCTTCAAAGAGGAAAAGCATCGATTGCTATATTTGTGCTAGAGCTTTTATTTTGAAAACATGAAACAATTTTGTCAACGGTAGTAATAAAGCACATGTATCATGTAAATTATATCTTACAAGTTGCAAGCCTCATGCATAGTATACTAATAGTGCCCGCACCTTGTCCTAATTAGCTTGGACTACCGGATCATCGCAATACACATGTTTTAACCAAGTGTCACAAAGGGGTACCTCCATGCCGCCTGTACAAAGGTCTAAGGAGAAAGCTCGCATTTTGGATTTCTCGCTTTTGATTATTCTCAACTTAGACATCCATACCGGGACAACATGGACAACAGATAATGGACTCCTCTTTAATGCATAAGCATGTAGCAACAATTAGTGTTCTCATATGAGATTGAGGATATATGTCCAAAACTGAAACTTCCACCATGATTCATGGCTTTAGTTAGCGGCCCAATGTTCTTCTCTAACAATATGCATGCTCCAACCATTAAAGTGGTAGATCTCTCTTACTTCATACAAGACGGACATGCATAGCAACTCACATGATATTCAACAAAGGGTAGTTGATGGCGTCCCCGTAAACATGGTTATCGCACAACAAGCAACTTAATAAGAGATAAAGTGCATAAGTACATATTCAATACCACAATAGTTTTTAAGCTATTTGTCCCATGAGCTATATATTGCAAAGGTGAAGAATGGAAATTTTAAAGGTAGCACTCAAGCAATTTACTTTGGAATGGCGGAGAAATACCATGTAGTAGGTAGGTATGGTGGACACAAATGGCATAGTGGTTGGCTCAGGGGTTTTGGATGCATGAGAAGTATTCCCTCTCGATACAAGGTTTAGGCTAGCAAGGTTATTTGAAACAAACACAAGGATGAACCGGTGCAGCAAAACTCACATAAAAGACATATTGTAAACATTATAAGACTCTACACCGTCTTCCTTGTTGTTCAAAACTCAATACTAGAAATTATCTAGACTTTAGAGAGACCAAATATGCAAACCAAATTAGCAAGCTCTAGGTGTTTCTTCATTAATGGGTGCAAAGTATATGATGCAAGAGCTTAAACATGAGCACAACAATTGCCAAGTATCGAATTATTCAAGACATTGTAGAATTACTACATGTAGCATTTCCTGATTCCAACCATATAACAATTTAACGAAGAAGATTCAACCTTCGCCATGAATACTATGAGTAAAGCCTAAGGACATATTTGTCCATATGCAACAGCGGAGCGTGTCTCTCTCCCACACAATGAATGCTAGGATCCATTTTATTCAAACAAAACAAAAACAAACCGACGCTCCAAGCAAAGTACATAAGATGTGACGGAATAAAAATATAGTTTCAGGGGAGGAACCTGATAATGTTGTCGATGAAGAAGGGGATGCCTTGGGCATCCCCAAGCTTAGACGCTTGAGTCTTCTTAGAATATGCAGGGGTGAACCACCGGGTCATCCCCAAGCTTAGAGCTTTCACTCTCCTTGATCATATTGCATCATTCTCCTCTCTTGATCCTTGAAAACTTCCTCCACACCAAACTCGAAACGACTCATTAGAGGGTTAGTGTACAATAAAAATTAACATGTTCAGAGGTGACACAATCATTCTTAACACTTCTGGACATTGCATAAAGCTACTGGACATTAAAGGATCAAAGAAATTCATCCATCATAGCAAAAGAGGCAATGCGAAATAAAAGGCAGAATCTGTCAAAACAGAACAGTCCGTAAAGATGGATTTTATTGAGGCACCATACTTGCTCAAATGAAAATGCCCAAATTGAATGAAAGTTGCGTACATATCTGAGGATCACGCACGTAAATTGGCATATTTTTCTGAGCTACCTACAGAGGGGCAGGTCGAAATTCGTGACAACGAAAGAAATCAGTCATCGCGCAGTAATCCAAATCTAGTATGAACCTTACTATCAAAGACTTTACTTGGCACAACAAAACACAAAACTAAGATAAGGAGAGGTTGCTACAGTAGTAAACAACTTCCAAGACTCAAATATAAAACAAAAATACTGTAGTAAAAACATGGGTTGTCTCCCATAAGCGCTTTTCTTTAACGCCTTTCGCCTAGGCGCGTAAAGTGTATATCAAGTATTATCAAGAGACGAAGTATCAACATCATAATTTGTTCTAATAATAGAATCAAAAGGTAACTTCATTCTCTTTCTAGGGAAGTGTTCCATACCTTTCTTGAGAGGAAATTGATATTTAATATTACCTTCCTTCATATCAATGATAGCTCCAACAGTTCGAAGAAAAGGTCTTCCCAATATGATGGGACAAGATGCATTGCATTCAATATCCAAGACAACAAAATCAATGGGGACAAGGTTATTGTTAATGGTAATGCGAACATTATCAACTCTCCCCAAAGGTTTCTTTATAGCATTATCAACAAGATTAACATCCAAATAACAATTTTTCAATGGTGGCAAGTCAAGCATATTATAGATTTTCTTAGGCATAACGGAAATACTTGCACCAAGATCACATAAAGCATTACAATCAAAGTTATTGACCTTCATATTAATGATGGGCTCCCAACCATCCTCTAGCTTTCTAGGAATAGAAGTTTCAAGTTTTAGTTTCTCTTCTCTAGCTTTTATGAGAGCATTTGTAATATGTTTTGTAAAAGCCAAATTATGGCACTAGCATTAGGACTCTTAGAAAGTTTTTGTAAGAACTTTATAACTTCAGAGATATGGCAATCATCAAAATCCAAACCATTACAATCTAAAGCAATGGGATCATCATCCCCAATGTTGGAAAAAATTTCAGCAGTTTTATCACAGGCAGTTTCAACAGTTTTAGCAGTTTCAGGCAATTTTGCACGCTTTGCACTAGGAGTAGTAACATTTCCAACACCAATTCTTTCACCATTATTAGTAGGAGGTGCAACAACATGTGAATCATTAACATTACTAGTAGTGGTAATAGTCCAAACTTTAGCTACATTATTCTCTTTAGCTAGTTTTTCATTTTCTTCTCTTTCCCACCTAGCATGCAATTCAGCCATCAATCTTATATTCTCATTAATTTTAACTTGGATGGAATTTGCTGTAGTAACAATTTTATTTTCAATATCCTTATTAGGCATAACTTTCGATTTCAAAAGATCAACATCAGAGGCAAGACTATCAACCTTAGAAGCGAGAATATCAATTTTATTGAGCTTTTCCTCAACGGATTTGTTAAAAGCAGTTTGTGTACTAATAAATTCTTTAAGCATAGCTTCAAGTCCAGGGGGTGTGTTCCTATTATTGTTGTAAGAATTCCCATAAGAATTACCATAACCGTTACCATTATTATAAGGATATGGCCTATAGTTATTACTAGAATTGTTCCGATAAGCATTGTTGTTGAAATTATTATTTTTAATGAAGTTTACATCAACATGTTCTTCTTGGGCAACCAATGAAGCTAACGGAACATTATTAGGATCAAAAATAGTCCTATCATTCACAAGCATAGACATAATAGCATCAATCTTATCACTCAAGGAAGAGGTTTCTTCGACAGAATTTACCTTCTTACCTTGTGGAGCTCTTTCCGTGTGCCATTCAGAGTAATTAATCATCATATTATCAAGGAGCTTTGTTGCTTCACCAAGAGTGATGGACATAAAGGTACCTCCAAGCAGCTAAATCCAATAGGTTCCGCGAAGAGAAGTTCAGATCCCGCATAAAAGGTTTGGATGATCATCCAAGTAGTCGACTCCATGGGTTGGGCAATTTTTAACCAAAGATTTCATTCTTTCCCAAGCTTGAGCAACATGTTCATTATCTAATTGTTTAAAATTCATTATGCTACTTCTCAAAGATATAATTTTAGCAGGGGGATAATATCTACCAATAAAAGCATCCTTGCATTTAGTCCATGAATCAATACTATTCTTAGGCAGAGATAGCAACCAATCTTTAGCTCTTCCTCTTAATGAGAAATGAAACAATTTTAATTTTATAATGTCACCATCTACATCTTTATACTTTTGCATTTCACACAATTCAACAAAATTATTGAGATGGGCAGCGAAGATCATCGAACTAACACTGTAAAATTGCTCTCGGATAACAAGATTCAAGTAAAGCAGTGTTTAATTTCAAAGAATTCTGCTCGTAGTAGCAGGTGGAGCAATAGGTGTGCATAAGAAATCATTATTATTTGTGGTTGTGAAGTCACACAACTTAGTATTTTCAGGAGTGGCCATTTTAACAAGTAGTAAATAAAGCAAACTAGATAAAGTAAATGCAAGTAACTAATTTTTTTGTGTGTTTTTGATATAGAGTGCAAGACAAGAAATAAAGTAAAGCTAGCAACTAATTTTTTTGTGTTTTGATATAATGCAGCAAACAAAGTAGTAAATAAAATAAAGCAAGACAAAAACAAAGTAAAGAGATTGGATTGTGGAGACTCCCTTGCGAGCGTGTCTTGATCTCCCCGACAACGGCGCCGTAAAAAGAGCTTGATGGCGTGTAACTCACACGTTCGTTGGGAACCCCAAGAGGAAGGTATGATGCGCACAGCAGCAAGTTTTCCCTCGTAAAGAAACCAAGGTTTATCGAACCAGGAGGAGCCAAGAAGCACGTTGAAGGTTGATGGCAGCGGGATGTAGTGCGGCGCAACACCGGAGATTCCGGCGCCAACGTGGAACCCGCACAACACAACCAAAGTACTTTGCCCCAACGAAACAAGCGAGGTTGTCAATCTCACCGGCTTGCTGTAACAAAAGATTAGATGTATAGTGTGGATGATGATTGTTTGCAAGAACAGTAAAGAACAAGTATTGCAGTAGATTGTATTCAATGTAAAAGAATGGACCGGGGTCCACAGTTCACTAGTGGTGTCTCTCCCATAAGATAGCATGTTGGGTGAACAAATTACAGTCGGGCAATTGACAAATAGAGAGGGCATAACAATGCACATACATGACATGATGAATATTGTGAGATTTAATTGGGCATTACGACAAAGTACATAGACCGCTATCCAGATTGCATCTATGCCTAAAAAGTCCACCTTCAGGTTATCATCCGAACCCCTTCCAGTATTAAGTTGTAAAACAACAGACAATTGCATTAAGTATGGTGCGTAATGTAATCAATAACTACATCCTCGGACATAGCATCAATGTTTTATCCCTAGTGGCAACAAGTACATCCATAACCTTAGAGGTTTCTGTCACTCCCCCAGATTCACGGAGAAATGAACCCACTATCGAGCATAAATACTCCCTCTTGGAGTTTAGAGCAAAAACTTGGCTAAAGCCTCTACTAATAACGGAGAGCATGCAAGATCATAAACAACACATAGGTAATAGATTGATAATCAACATAACATAGTATTCTCTATCCATCGGATCCCGACAAACACAACATATAGAATTACGGATAGATGATCTTGATCATGTTAGGCAGCTCACAAGATCCGACAATGAAGCACATGAGGAGAAGACAACCATCTAGCTACCGCTATGGACCCATAGTCCAGGGGTGAACTACTCACTCATCACTCCGGAGGCGACCATGGCGGTGAAGAGTCCTCCGGGAGATGATTCCCCTCTCCGGCGAGGTGCCGGAGGTGATCTCCGTAATCCCCCGAGATGGGATTGGCGGCGGCGGCGTCTCCGGAAGGTTTTCCGTATCGTGGCTCTCGGTATCGGGGGTTTCGCGACGAAGACTATATGTAGGCGGAAGGACAGGTCGGGGGCCACACGAGGGCCCCACACAACGGCCGGCGCGACCCGGGCCCAGCCGCACCGCCTTAGTGTGTGGCCGCCTCGT
>NC_061511.1:117686618-117716369 GCF_022539505.1 Lolium rigidum
CGTGGCATCGCCGAAGACCGCGCTCTGCTACTTTTATCCGTATCAACGTATACGAAGAAAAATCCTAACGGACGCGTTAGGTACTCGATAAATTTGACTGGGACTCGACGGAATGGTAAGACCTTAAGCGGCACCTGTCGAAGTTTGCACCCAGTATCCCGAGATCATGTCCAGGGACGTGATCTTGAAGTAGGTTTTTGCGGATTGCCACTAGAGCAGCTTAACTAGTACCTGATCCGTCAGATGAACTAGCCCCAACTACCAATATCCCTGTACAATATAGAAATTTATATAAAGAAATATAGAAAAGTTTAAATTGTCGAATAAAAATAAACATTGGAGATTTTCCCTGACTCTACGATTCAAGCAAAATCTCGGGGCTATCGACATAGGCATCCCAAATGGGCCTGCCAAAGATGGTACCCGGGGTTTAATGAAGGCCCACTACCCGAAGAATAAGAAGGTTCGAGAGCCCAAGATATATTAAGGAAAGTAGAGTTGTAATAGGAAGTGTTGTTTGATTTCTGGTGGGATGAGTTAGAAACCGTCCCGGACTCTGTAACTTGTACAAAACGAAACCCTCGGCTCCACCTCTTATATAAAGGGGGAGTCGAGGGACGAGGAGATCATCGAATCATTGTTCACAAACCCTAGTTTTCGTAATCGTCGAGTACTTTTCGGCTGAAACCTTCGAGATCTACTTGCCCTCTACTTCTAACTAAACCCTAGCCTATAACCCGTAGGCATTGACAAGTTGATCCCTTGTCAGCAAGCACCCCAGGAAAATATTTAGATGAAGTGTGGCTTTTGGAATGGTAGAGGGATTCAAGCCCTTGGTAGACAGAAATACATTGATGAAAATCTTGTTCCTTTGAAATTAGATTACATTGGCTTCCAGGAAACAAAAAAGCAACAGTTTAGTAATTCCTTTCTAAAGTGTGTGTTAGGCAATAGAAACTTTGCTTGGAACCACCTCCCTGCAGTTGGATCTGCAAGAGGGATTTTGGTTGGGATTAATCTTGATCTTTCTGATGTTATTGCTTGGGACATTAGGAATTATTCTGTCAGTGTAGTGGCTAGGAATAAAATAGTTGATGTTGTTGTTAGGATCACCACTGTCTATTGTTCTCCCTATGAAGAGAAAAAAGATGAGTTTATCTCTGAGTTACATGAGCTATTCCTTCATTGGGAAGGAGCTGCTATTATTGGTGGTGATTTTAATCTTGTTAGATCCCAATCAGATAAAAGTAATGGTAACATTGATCATAGATGGGCTGACAAATTTAATGCATGGATAGATATTTGGGCCTTGGTAGAGATTGGGCTATCTGGAAGGGCTTTTACTTGGGCCAATAACCAGGAAAACTTGATCATGAGTAGAATTGATAGAATCTTTTGTACAACTGAGTTTGAGGAGAGATTCCCTCTAGCTCATGCTAGAGCTTTGCCCAGGGTTGGGAGTGATCACACCCCCATTGTCTGGGATTCTGGATGTGATCAAATACCAAAGAAAAGTGGTTTTAAATTTGAGAAGTGGTGGATATCTAGGCCTGACTTTAAAGATCTAGTGATCAAGGCCTGGAGTTTAGCTAGGGGAAACAAATCTAATATTGATAGTTGGCATGACAGATGTAAATACTTTAGGAGACTAGCTAGAGGCTGACATTAGGAAACACAAAAAAGAACTTATGGAGGAATATGATACCCTTGATATTTTGGCTGAAACCCAACCTCTAGATGAGTTGAGTAGGAAAAGATTAGATGACATCTTTACTGAACTTAATACTTATTGGGTCATTGAGGAAACTAAGGCTAGGCAGAGATCTAGAGATAGGAATATCCTGGAGGGAGATAGAAATACAGCCTATTTCCATGCAGTTGCTAATCAGAGAAGGAGGAAGAAAAGAATTAACAGTTTAGAAGGGTCTGATGGGCCTGTCAATGATCAAAAAGGCATGCTTTGGGTAGCAACTGAGTTTTATAAGGAGTTGTTTAAAAAAGAAGAAAGACCTGATATTAGATTACTAGATGACTTCTTCTCCATAGAGGAGAAAGTCACTCCACAGGAAAACATAGATTTATAAAAAAGTTTCTCTGACAAAGAGATTAAGGAGGCAGTTTTTGGTTCTTATGCTGAAGGAGCTCCTGGTCCTGATGGACTATCCTTCCTTTTCTTTCAAACCTTTTGGGAGATTATTAAGGAGGATCTCCTTGAGCTTATTGATGTTTGGCATAATAATAGACTAGATATATATAGATTAAATTTTGCCATGATCACTCTGATACCAAAAGAGGATGATGCAAAAGAGATGAGGAAATTTAGACCTATAAGTCTGTTGAATTGTGTGTTTAAGATTTTTACCAAATTTATTACCAATAGATTCTCCTTGTTGATTGACATATTGATTTCCCAACAACAATCTGCTTTTATTAAAGGGAGGTTTATTTTAGAAAGTGTTCTCTCAGCTCATGAGATCATACATGAGGTATATAGGAAAAAATATAAGGGTTTGGTTTTTAAAATTGACTATGAAAAGGCATATGACAGGGTAAACTTAGATTTTCTGTATGAAATTCTGCAACTTAGAGGGTTTGGTGAGAATATTATCTCTATGATCAAACAAATAACCCAAGGTGGGTCTGTTGGGGTTAAGGTTAATGATATTGAGGGGGATTTTTTCTTACTGGTAAAGGCTTAAGACAGGGGGACCCCTTTGCTCCCCTGTTGTTTAATTTCGTGGTTGATGTTTTCTCCAAAATGGTGAATAAAGGAGCATCCTGTGGCATTGCTTGTGACGGTAAAACACACGTCCGTTGGAAACCCCAAGAGGAAGGTATGATGAGTACATCAGCGAGTTTTCCCTCAGTAAGAAACCAAGGTTATCGAACCAGTAGGAGATGAAGGCCACGTGAAGGTTGTTGGTGAAGGAGTGTAGTGCGGCGCAACACCAGGGATTCCGGCACCAACGTGGAACCTGCACAACACAATCAAAATACTTTGCCCCAACTTAACAGTGAGGTTGTAAATCTCACCGGCTTGCTGAAAACAAAGGGTTAAACGTATGGTGTGGAAAATGATGTTTGCTTGCAGAAAACAAAACAGAACAATGATTGCAGTAGGTTGTATTTCAGATGTAAAAGAATGGACCGGGGTCGGACCGGGGTCCACAGTTCACTAGTGGTGTCTCTCCAATAAGATAAAAATCATGTTGGGTGAACAAATTACAGTTGGGCAATTGACAAATAGAGAGGGCATAACAATGCACATACATATCATGATGACTACTATGAGATTTACTTAGGGCATTACGACAAAGAACATAGACTGCCATCCAGCATGCATCTATGCCTAAAAAGTCCACCTTCGGGTTAGCATCCGCACCCCTTCCAATATTAAGTTGCAAACAACAGACAATTGTATTAAGTAGTGTGCGTAATGTAAACAATACAAATATCCTTAGACAAAGCATTGGTGTTTTATCCCTAGTGGCAACAGCACATCCACAACCTTAGAACTTTCTGTCACTGTCCCAGATTCAATGGAGGCATGAACCCACTATCTAGCATAAATACCCCCTCTTGGAGTTACAAGTATCAACTTGGCCAGAGCCTCTAGTAGCAACGGAGAGCATGCAAGATCATAAATAACATATATGATAGATCAATAATCAACTTGACATAGTATTCCACATTCATCGGATCCCAACAAACACAACATGTAGCATTACAAATAGATGATCTTGATCATGATAGGCAGCTCACAGGATCTAAACATGATGGCATAATAGGAGAAGACAAGCATCTAGCTACTGCTATGGACCCATAGTCCAAGGATGAACTACTCACACATCAGTCCGGAGGCGGGCATGGTGATGTAGAGCCCTCCGGTGATGATTCCCCTCTCCGGCGAGGTGCCGGAGGAGATCTTCGTACCCCCCGAGATGGGGTTGACGGCGGCGGCGTCTCTGGAACTTTTCTCGTATTTTGGCTCTCGGTACTAGGGTTTTCCGATACGAAGGAATAAATAGGCGAAGGGGCAGCGTCGGGGGAGTCCCGAGGTGGGCTCCCCACACCTCGGCGCGCCTGTGGGCCCGGCCGCGCCGCCCTATGGGGTGGGCCCCCTGCTGGCCTTTTCCGACTCTTCTTCGATCTTCTGGAACACTTTGTGGAAAATAGGGCCGTGGGCTTTTGTTTCGTCCAATTCCGAGAATATTTGTAAACTAACTTTTCTGAAACAAAAAACAGCAGAAAATAGGAACTGGCACTGCGGCATCTTGTTAATAGGTTAGTCCCAGAAAATGCATAAAACATTATAAAGTATGAATAAAACATGTAGGTATTGTCATAAAACTAGCATGGAACATAAGAAATTATAGATACGTTGGAGACGTATTAAGCATCCCCAAGCTTAGTTCATCCTCGCCCTCGAGTAGGTAAACGATAAAAAGAATAATTTCTGAAGTGACATGCTACCAACATAATCTTGATCAATACTATTGTAAAGCATATGAGATGAATGAAGTAACTCAAAGCAATGGTTTATAGTTTGCTAACAAAAAGATAATGACTAAACAATTGAATCATATAGCAAAGACTTTTCATGAATAGTACTTTCAAGACAAGCATCAAAAAGTCTTGCATAAGAGTTAACTCATAAAGCAATAGATTCTTAATAGAAGGTTTTGAAGCAACACAAAGGAAGATTTAAGTTTCAGCAATTGCTTTCAACTTTCAACATGTATATCTAATGGATAATTGTCAACACAAAGTAATATGATGAATGCAATAAGCAAGCATGTAAGAATCAATGCACACAGTTGACACAAGTGTTTGCTTCTAAGATAGAAAGAAGTAGGTAAACTGACTCAACATAAAGTAAAAGAAAGGCCCTTCGCAGAGGGAAGCAGGGATTAAATCATGTGCTAGAGCTTTTCAAGTTTTGAAATCATAAAGAGAGCATAAAAGTAAAGTTTTGAGAGGTGTTTGTTGTTGTCAACGAATGGTAGTGGGCACTCTAACCCCCTTGTCAAACAGACTTTCAAAGAGCGGCTCCCATGAAGGACGTTATCTCTACCAGCAAGGTAGATCATCCCTCTTCTCTTTTGTTTACACATGTACTTTAGTTTTATTTATGGATGACACCCCTCCCAACCTTTTGCTTTCACAAGCCATGGCTAACCGAATCCTCGGGTGCCTTCCAACATTTCACATACCATGGAGGAGTGTCTATTGCAAAATTAAGTTGCTTACTGATAAATCAGGGCAAAACATGTGAAGATAATTATTAATGAAAGTTAATTAATTGGGGCTGGGCACCTCGTTGCCAGCTCTTTTTGTAAAATTATTGGATAAGCGGATGTGCCACTAGTCCATTGGTGAAAGTCTGCCAACAAGATTGAAAGATAAAACGCCACATACTTCCTCATGAGCTATAAAACATTGACACAAATAAGGAGTAATAAAGTTTTGAATTTCTTAAAGGTAGCACATGAAGTATTTACTTGGAATGGCAGAAAAATACCACATAGTAGGTAGTTATGGTGGACACAAAAGGCATAGGTTTTGGCTCAAGGTTTTGGATGCACGAGAAGCATTCCCTCTCAGTACAAGGCTTTGGCTAGTAAGGTTGTTTGAAGCAAACACAAGTATAAACTGGTACATCAAAGCTTACATAAGAACATATTGCAAGCATTATAAGACTCTACACTGTCTTCCTTGTTGCTCAAACACTTTTACCAGAAAATATCTAGACCTTAGAGAGACCAATCATGCAAACCAAATTTCAACAAGTTCTACGATAGTTCTCCACTAATAGGTTTAAACTACATGATGCAGGAGCTTAAACATGATCTACTTGAGAGCTCAAAACAATTGCCAAGCATCAAATTATTCAAGACAATATACCAATTACCACACGAAGCATTTTCTGTTTCCATCCAAATAGCAATAAGTGCAGCGGCTTTCAGCTTTTGCCATGAACATTAAAAGTAAAACGAAGAACACCAGTGTTCATATGAAAAAGCAGCGTGTCTCTCTCCCACACAAGGATTGCTAGGATCTGAATTTATTCAGAGAATGAAAATAACAAAACGAAAATAAAAGCACACAGACGCTCCAAGTAAAGCACATAAGATATGACGGAATTAAAATATAGTTTCACTAGAGGTGACCTGATAAGTTATTGATGAAGAAGGGGATACCTTGGGCATCCCCAAGCTTAGACGCTTGAGTCTTCTCGAAATATGCAGGGATGAACCACAGGGGCATCCCCAAGCTTAGAATTTTCACTCTTCTTGATCATATTATATCATCCTCCTCTCTTGATCCTTGAAAACTTCCTTCACACCAAACTCAAAGCAATCTCATTAGAGGGTTAGTGCATAATCAAAAATTCAAATGTCCAGCAAGGACACAATCATTCCCAACACTTCTGGACATTATCCAAGGTTACTGAAATTTAATGGAGCAAAGAAACCCACTCAAACACAGTAAAAAAGGCAATGTGAAATAAAAGGCAGAATTTGTCAAAACAGAACAGTCCGTAAAGACGAATTTTTTCGAGGCACTTAACATGGTCATATGGAAAAGCTCCAGTTGAATGAAAGTTGCGTACATATCTGAGGATTACTCATGAATTTTTTCAAGATTTTACGATTTTTCTACAGAGAGAACAACTCAAATTCGTGACAGCTAAAAATCTGTTTCTGCGCAGAAATCCAAATCTAGTATCAACTTTCTATCAAAGACTTTACTTGGCACAACAATGCAATAAAGTAAAGATACAAAGCTATTGCTACAGTAGTAACAAGCACCTTGACTCAAATATAAAACAAAAATTGCAGAAATAAAATAATGGGTTGTCTCCCATAAGCGCTTTTTTAACGCCTTTCAGCTAGGCGCGGAAAGTGGAAATCAAGTAACATCAAGAGAAGAAGCATCAACATAGGAGTTGGGAGTTTTCTCAACGATGCATTGTATCTTATCTATGTAAGTTTCAGAAGCTTCTCTTTCATTACTTTTAGGCTCACTATCCTCCTCAAAATTCCTTTCTAGTGCCTCATGCATTTCTATGAGCTTATAAGGTATTGGTACTTTAGTCTCCCCTTCACAATTGGCTTCATTAGTGTACTTTATCCTATCTTTTTCCATTCTTTCAAGGGTATTTGCAACATTGATATAAAAGCCAAGCATCTTATGTTGAATAAAGACTTTTCTAGCTTCTCTAGCTACATCACCAAATTCTTTAAGAAGGGTTTCTTAGACAAAATATTTCTTCTCCCCTTCTTCCTTATCACGGAGTGTAAGAAACATATATTGCATTATAGGATTAAGATTAACAAATCTAGCTTCCAACATGTGTACTAAAGAGGCATTAGCAATTTCATAATTAGGAGCAAGTTCTACCAAGGATCTATCTTCAAAATCTTCAACCTTACTAACATGATTGAAAAATTCTTCTATATTATCTCTTCCAATGATAGACCCACTCCCTACCGATATATCTTTCAAAGTGAACTTAGGGAGAAGCATGATGAAATAAACAAGGGTAAACCGATAAAGTAAATGCGAGTAACTACTTTTTTTGTGTTTTTGATATAAAGAAAGCAAACAAGACAGAAAATAAAATAAAGCAAGACAATAAACAAAGTAAAGAGATTGGGTGTGAGAGACTCCCCTTGCAGCGTGTCTTGATCTCCCCGACAACGGCGCCAGAAAAGTAGCTGCTTGTGACGGTAAAGCACACGTCCGTTGGGAACCCCAAGAGGAAGGTATGATGAGTACAGCAGCGAGTTTTCCCTCGTAAGAAACCAAGGTTATCGAACCAAGTAGGAGATGAAGGCCACGTGAAGGTTGTTGGTGAAGGAGTGTACTGCGGCGCAACACCAGGGATTCCGGGGCCAACGTGGAACCTGCACAACACAATCAAAATACTTTGCCCAACTTAACAGTGAGGTTGTCAATCTCACCGGCTTGCTGAAAACAAAGGGTTAAACGTATGGTGTGGAAAATGATGTTTGCTTGCAGAAAACAAAAGAGAACAATGATTGCAGTAGGTTGTATTTCAGATGTAAAAGAATGGACCGGGGTCGGACCGGGGTCCACAGTTCACTAGTGGTGTCTCTCCAATAAAATAAAAATCATGTTGGGTGAACAAATTACAGTTGGGCAATTGACAAATAGAGAGGGCATATGTAGCGACCTCACCTTTCAAGGTGCCGATCTCTGTGTGTATATGTGCTAGTCCCTGGATCAATCGCTAGCGCACACAGTACAAGATGTAATACCAAGAAACAAGGGTCTTTATTACATCGTATGATCCAGAATTTACATAAAGGATTACAAATTGCATAGCACAAGGCTAGCATATCATCAGAGTTTCACAACGAATAAACATAGACAGGCATGGAGTCCTTTGTCTTCATGTGCCACAGAGCGAGCATGTTGAGGATAGACTCGTAACCCTAATCATCGTAACTCACTCGTCTTTCAAAACATCTGCAACATGAAAAGTTACAGCCACGAATGGTCAATACTTTGAATGTATTGGCAAGATGACACTATAGTGGACTCAAAAGGCATCCTACACCTACGTGCACATCTGGCTGGTAGAGCTCAGGTTCATTTTGCATAAAGCCAATTTTTCCCTATCATTTATCAAAACATTTTCTTTCAATCTAATTAGCAGTAACATTGGTAAAACCCCAATGTACCAAATTAACGATAGCATTGGTAAAGCCCCAATGTACCTTCCTACCCTTGTTCACCCATCAAATTTTATTTTAAGAAATTGGGATGAGGAGATCTTCGAACAAGGACTTGTCAGTTCGCTCAAGTTGTCCATAACCGGGGACACGGCTAAGTACTTAGATTTTACACTCTCGAGAGGTTGTACACCTTTACCCACATGGCCAGGTCAATCCTTCTACCTCGTTGCACATTTTGCTTAAGGACAGGTGTAGACCGTGGCCGAGACCTTCGTGTGTAATCGCCCGAACCATTCCCTAAGGGCCACGCCCCCACCTACGATATCCCTCTACCACCACCTGGCCCCTAGGATCCGGGTTCATACAACATACTTTGTCAAGCCGAGCCATAGTAGCATGTGGTTGTACGGAAAGCTAATGAGCAAGATTTGTCTACAATCTCTTTAAGCCCGGGTGACTTTCCGCAAGTGTGCACTAGCACCGTGGTCTTGCCCCCGATACAGACCCACCCTCTCCATAACTCCACCATTCACCCAGGTAATTCATTAAACTTAGTTGTTTTTCCTTAACCTCTATCAAAACCTTTTCCCTGGCATAGCAGGTAACAACTAAATTTAATGGCGGCTAAGGGAGTCTAGAAGTGGTGTAGCTAAACTACTAGGATTTATTAGCAGACATAAAGCATAAACCCTAGACATGTCTACTATAAAAACACTACAGTGCAAGAATTAAAACTGGGACTTTTGGTGTGTGTCACTTGCCTTGGTGAGAGGACGAGTTGGTACACTCTTCGCATAAACACTCGTTGCAATCAGCACAACCACAGTCTACAAACAAATATTTTCATTCCATAAACACATAGCAACACATATACAATCACAAATAAAAATATGGATGCAATATGTGGATTAAACATGAACAACACACTTAATATGTTATCTAGTTGTCAACTATATGCATGATGTCATGGCAATATTTTAGTGTTGAATTAATAATTAAAAACATTTTCTATCATTAGAAGAGATCTACAACACTAAACAAATGCTACAAGGGAATTGTATAGGTCATATTTTTCTTTTCCCATGCTACTGTACAGGGGGTTCAAAACTTTGTTAATAGTAAAAGGAATTACTCAAAAATAATTTGCAGACCTATTTATAAAGCCAAAATACTCTATTTAGGTTTCTGCAAAAACTGTGTATAAATATGACGTAAAAGTGCAATATCATGTGTCTACTGTATTCTACACGTTTTTATGAATCCAGGGACACGAAGTTTGCTAAATTTGGATGAACGGAATTAAAGATATGATTTTTACAAGATTGGAGTAAATCCTGTCCAGAAAATTCGAAAATTAGAACACATATGACAAGTGGCATGTTTCTATTCAGGGATACCCCTTCGTTTAAGTGATCAGATTCTGGTCTTAGGATCAACATCCTGTGGTTGCAAGTGAATTGAACAAGGTGAGAGAAAAAAAAACAAGAACGTAGCTGTACAGACTGGTTCCTGAAACATGACATTAACAAATTCTGGCCTCTATAGAAAGATTTGATCGCGGTGGGTTATACCCGATGAAGTGCGTCGTCGAGAAGAGATGGTGAACGTGGACGTCAAGACGCACTGGTTCGCCGGAGTTGCTCGCCGGAATCGCTCGCCAAGAATTCTTCCCGCGGACGGTGCACACAGATGAAAATGGCGCCATCACTGTGGTGCACCAAAAATTTCGAAACAAAGTCTCAAAGATGCGCAATGAAGAAATAGGAAGTTTGGAAGAAACTAGAGATCAAAAGATGGACCGTGCTCACCGCAATCGACGATTTATCGCGACGGTACTGCGGACATACGAGGCAAAATTCGAGCAGCCTGGAGGCTCTCAGGATGTGCCGTTTGGGGGGAAATGAAGAGGAGGATGTGGGGCTTAAGTAGCAACAAACGGTGTATCA
The DNA here is from genome assembly GCF_022539505.1 of Lolium rigidum. NCBI lineage: Eukaryota > Viridiplantae > Streptophyta > Magnoliopsida > Poales > Poaceae > Lolium > Lolium rigidum. The sequence goes on from NC_061511.1 coordinate 117,697,270, forward strand.
AATGGTGGCTTAAAACGCCCGGAATCAATTGGAGAGGAAATGCACAGAAACTGAAAAACGTAAGCTGTCGTGCGTGCATTGTCTCTTCGCTGGAACTTGAAGACGATGGTGATGTGGCAGTGGGGCCCGCACGTGAAGAAGACGAAACGGAAAAAAAGAAGGGAAACGCGAACCTGGACGTTCGATTGCGTAACTCCACTACGCATACGTACCTGGGAATGTCGCCTGGCTGGGCTAACTCAAAAGAGTTGGCTTGGCCAAGTCCCGCTGGCTTCTTTTTTTTTTTTACCAATTTTCTTTTCTTTTTCTTGTTTTAGTATTTGGAAAATAATTTGACAAATCGAATTTGATCAAAAGTGACTCAAATTAAGTCAGAAAAATTCATATAAAATATCAGCGGATTCCTGATTCAATAAAGAATATTTTGGAACCACTTTTAAAACATTTTGAAAATTTTGTTTTTCGCGCATAGGCCTATATGGCTTTATTTGCATTACTTCGGGTTTTAAGTTTCTTTAACAAAATTTAAAATTTCATTCAAGTTTTTCCTAGGGAATGCAAAGATGCCATGATGCTTATGAATGCAATGCATGTTTTTGAAAACTCCATTTTTGGAAAATAGTTTTAATTAGCACCAAAAGTTTTATTTCATTGTGAATTTTAAATCAAGACAAGCAACCAAGCTTAAATTTTATTTTTATTTTACATTCCAAAATTTAGAAAATTTTGGGATGTGACAGACTACCACCCTTAAAAGGAATCTCGTCCTCGAGATTCGAGAAAGGCTAGAAAGAAATATGGGTTTAGGATATGTTGGGGTGGGCTACCACCCTTAAAAGAAACTTTTGTAGCTAGACTAGGTCTTAGGTTCATGCTAGGTTCATCCTAGGTATGACTTGGCATTGGGTCGTCTCTTGAAATATCTATGGCTTCTGACCTCCAATAGGGGTTGTTTATTTATAGTGAACAACATATCTATTCAAGGTGACCTGAGCAGGTTTCCTCATCATTGGGTTTCTAATTCATATGGGCTGGCTGTTGACTACTTTTGACACGGAGGGTTACTCTTTGGGTCAAACGGAAAACAAAGGTGAGAGTACTTCAAGGTATCCTTCTTCTTACTTGAAGGTCTTCCATTATCTAGTAGTTGGGTCTTCAAACTCACCGTAGTCCTACGTTTGGCAACACTTGCCATATTATAAGGGTATAATATTTATTCACCCTAGGGTTCAGGCTTAATCGCCGACATCTCTTTTGTAGGTATGTCTCTGTAGATTCGTAAAGTCAACATTACGAAAGCGAATAATAAGAGTAGTAGGAATGGTGATCAATCCATCCTGCACCCAGATCATTACTCCGTATTTGATTTATTGAATCTCGTATTCTAACACTTGGTCAACCTCACCAGTTTGATAAAATTTTCCATGGAGAATTGAATCAATGTTTCAGTTCCCATTATTAAACTATGATGAAAACATTTCTATCGATCATTAACTAAGGTTTTGCGTATCTCACACTCCTCGGTTCTTCATCTTGATAGGGACATCAAGGTTGGTTTGGCTAAGGTTGTCTTCATTACGATTTTTCGAGAAGACACTTGCTATGTTGGGGTATAGATGAGAATGGATAGAAGGATCTAAAGAAGATTCCTACCCTAACACAGCAGATCAAAACAATTCAGCAAACAACAATCATCTAACAAACATCAAGAAACATGGTTCAAACACAAACAAACTAGTATGGTCATACCACAATTTGGTAAGATCAATACTTTATTAGGATATCGCTGGTTCAATAAAATAGAAAATTGGTGGTCTGGTCTATTTCTATTTTGGATGTTTCAAGTTTCTATTCTACTCCATCAGTGTATCTTCGTGTGTTGTGAAGTCTACATCGAAGTCTTATTGAAGTTCTTCATTGGTCTCCCATGCAACACTTCTAGCAAATTCGAAGAATGTCACATGAAGCAGCAGTCCGTCACTTCAGGCACAAGGTCACCATCTCTACTTCCTTGATGGTTTCATAAGGTAGGTCATCTAAGGTAAGAGGAAAACATTTTTGAAGATGGAGTGGGTGAGAATACTAGAAGTTCACAAATCAACCGTCTTTTTCATAGAAGTAGGATTAGATAGATTTTTCATCCTAGGGTCTTCCTATTTTCTAATCCAAACCTAGGGTCACGAACCTACGGTCAACACAATGCTCTGATACCATCTGTAGCGACCTCACCTTTCAAGGTGCCGATCTCTGTGTGTATATGTGCTAGTCCCTGGATCAATCGCTAGCGCACACAGTACAAGATGTAATACCAAGAAACAAGGGTCTTTATTACATCGTATGATCCAGAATTTACATAAAGGATTACAAATTGCATAGCACAAGGCTAGCATATCATCGAGTTTCACAACGAATAAACATAGACAAGCATGGAGTCCTTTGTCTTCATGTGCCACGGGCGAGCATGTTGAGGATAGACTCGTAACCCTAATCATCGTAACTCACTCGTCTTTCAAAACATCTGCAACATGAAAAGTTACAGCCACGAATGGTCAATACTTTGAATGTATTGGCAAGATGACACTATAGTGGACTCAAAAGGCATCCTACACCTACGTGCACATCTGGCAGGTAGAGCTCAGGTTCATTTTGCATAAAGCCAATTTTTCCCTATCATTTATCAAAACATTTTCTTTCAATCTAATTAGCAGTAACATTGGTAAAACCCCAATGTACCAAATTAACGATAGCATTGGTAAAGCCCCAATGTACCTTCCTACCCTTGTTCACCCATCAAATTTTATTTTAAGAAATTGGGATGAGGAGATCTTCGAACAAGGACTTGTCAGTTCGCTCAAGTTGTCCATAACCGGGGACACGGCTAAGTACTTAGATTTTACACTCTCGAGAGGTTGTACACCTTTACCCACATGGCCAGGTCAATCCTTCTACCTCGTTGCACATTTTGCTTAAGGACAGGTGTAGACCGTGGCCGAGACCTTCTGTGTGTAATCGCCCGAACCATTCCCTAAGGGCCACGCCCCCACCTACAGTATCCCTCTACCACCACCTGGCCCCTAGGATCCGGGTTCATACAACATACTTTGTCAAGCCAGAGCCATAGTAGCATGTGGTTGTACGGAAAGCTAATGAGCAAGATTTGTCTACAATCTCTTTAAGCCTGGGTGACTTTCCGCAAGTGTGCACTAGCACCAGGGTCTTGCCCCCTGATACAGCCACCCTCTCCATAACTCCACCATTCACCCAGGTAATTCATTAAACTTAGTTGTTTTTCCTTAACCTCTATCAAAACCTTTTCCCTGGCATAGCAGGTAACAACTAAATTTAATGGCGGCTAAGAGAGTCTAGAAGTGGTGTAGCTAAACTACTAGGATTTATTAGCAGACATAAAGCATAAACCCTAGACATGTCTACTATAAAAACACTACAGTGCAAGAATTAAAACTGGGACTTTTGGTGTGTGTCACTTGCCTTGGTGAGAGGACGAGTTGGTACACTCTTCGTATAAACACTCGTTGCAATCAGCACAACCACAGTCTACAAACAAATATTTTCATTCCATAAACACATAGCAACACATATACAATCACAGATAAAAATATGGATGCAATATGTGGATTAAACATGAACAACACACTTAATATGTTATCTAGTTGTCAACTATATGCATGATGTCATGGCAATATTTTAGTGTTGAATTAATAATTAAAAACATTTTCTATCATTAGAAGAGATCTACAACACTAAACAAATGCTACAAGGGAATTGTATAGGTCATATTTTTCTTTTCCCATGCTACTGTACAGGGGGTTCAAAACTTTGTTAATAGTAAAAGGAATTACTCAAAAATAATTTGCAGACCTATTTATAAAGCCAAAATACTCTATTTAGGTTTCTGCAAAAACTGTGTATAAATATGACGTAAAAGTGCAATATCATGTGTCTACTGTATTCTACACGTTTTTATGAATCCAGGGACACGAAGTTTGCTAAATTTGGATGAACGGAATTAAAGATATGATTTTTACAAGATTGGAGTAAATCCTGTCCAGAAAATTCGAAAATTAGAACACATATGACAAGTGGCATGTTTCTATTCAGGGATACCCCTTCGTTTAAGTGATCAGATTCTGGTCTTAGGATCAACATCCTGTGGTTGCAAGTGAATTGAACAAGGTGAGAGAAAAAAAAACAAGAACGTAGCTGTACAGACTGGTTCCTGAAACATGACATTAACAAATTCTGGCCTCTATAGAAAGATTTGATCGCGGTGGGTTATACCCGATGAAGTGCGTCGTCGAGAAGAGATGGTGAACGTGGACGTCAAGACGCACTGGTTCGCCGGAGTTGCTCGCCGGAATCGCTCGCCAAGAATTCTTCCCGCGGACGGTGCACACAGATGAAAATGGCGCCATCACTGTGGTGCACCAAAAATTTCGAAACAAAGTCTCAAAGATGCGCAATGAAGAAATAGGAAGTTTGGAAGAAACTAGAGATCAAAAGATGGACCGTGCTCACCGCAATCGACGATTTATCGCGACGGTACTGCGGACATACGAGGCAAAATTCGAGCAGCCTGGAGGCTCTCAGGATGTGCCGTTTGGGGGAAATGAAGAGGAGGATGTGGGGCTTAAGTAGCAACAAACGGTGTATCAAATGGTGGCTTAAAACGCCCGGAATCAATTGGAGAGGAAATGCACAGAAACTGAAAAACGTAAGCTGTCGTGCGTGCATTGTCTCTTCGCTGGAACTTGAAGACGATGGTGATGTGGCAGTGGGGCCCGCACGTGAAGAAGACGAAACGGAAAAAAAGAAGGGAAACGCGAACCTGGACGTTCGATTGCGTAACTCCACTACGCATACGTACCTGGGAATGTCGCCTGGCTGGGCTAACTCAAAAGAGTTGGCTTGGCCAAGTCCCGCTGGCTTCTTTTTTTTTTTTACCAATTTTCTTTTCTTTTTCTTGTTTTAGTATTTGGAAAATAATTTGACAAATCGAATTTGATCAAAAGTGACTCAAATTAAGTCAGAAAAATTCATATAAAATATCAGCGGATTCCTGATTCAATAAAGAATATTTTGGAACCACTTTTAAAACATTTTGAAAATTTTGTTTTTCGCGCATAGGCCTATATGGCTTTATTTGCATTACTTCGGGTTTTAAGTTTCTTTAGCAAAATTTAAAATTTCATTCAAGTCTTTCCGAGGGAATGCAAATATACCATGATGCTTATGAATGCAATGCATGTTTTTGAAAACTTAATTTTTGGGAAATAGTATTAAGTAACACCAAAATAATTTTAGTTCCTTGTCAATTTTTCAACCAAGACAAACAAACAAGTTTAGATTTTATTTTTATTTCACATTCCAAAATTTGGAAAATTTTGGGATGTGACAGCATAACAATGCACATACATATCATGATGAGTACTATGAGATTTACTTAGGGCATTACGACAAAGAACATAGACCGCCATCCAGCATGCATCTATGCCTAAAAAGTCCACCTTCGGGTTAGCATCCGCACCCCTTCCAATATTAAGTTGCAAACAACAGACTATTGCGATGAAGTGCTGTGCGTAATGTAAACAATACAAATATCCTTAGACAAAGCATTGATGTTTTATCCCTAGTGGCAACAACACATCCACAACCTTAGAACTTTACATCACATCGTCCTGATTCAATGGAGGCATGAACCCACTATCTAGCATAAATACCCCTCTTGGAGTTACAAGTATCAACTTGGCCGAGCCTCTACTAGCAACGGAGAGCATGCAAGATCATAAACAACACATATATGATAGATCAATAATCAACTTGACATAGTATTCCATATTCATCGGATCCCAACAAACACAACATGTAGCATTACAAATAGATGATCTTGATCATGATAGGCAGACTCACAAGATCTAAACATGATAGCACAAGAGGAGAAGACAACCATCTAGCTACTGCTATGGACCCATAGTCCAAGGATGAGCTACTCACGCATCGATCCGGAGGCGGGCATGGTGATGTAGAGCCCTCCGGTGATGATTCCCTCTCCGGCAGGGTGCGGAGGAGATCATCGAGAACCCCGAGATGGGGTTGACGCGGCGGCGTCTCCGGAACTTTTCTCGTATTTTGGCTCTCGGTACTAGGGTTTTCCGATACGAAGGAATAAATAGGCGAAGGGGCAGCGTCGGGGAGTCCCGAGGTGGGCTCCCCACACCTCGGCGCGCTGTGGGCCGGCCGCGCCGCCCTATGGGGTGGCCCCCTGCTGGCCTTCTCCGACTCTTCTTCGATCTTCTGGAACACTCTGTGGAAAATAGGACCGTGGGCTTTTGTTTCGTCCAATTCCGAGAATATTTGTAAACTAACTTTTCTGAAACCAAAAACAGCAGAAAACAGGAACTGGCACTGCGGCATCTTGTTAATAGGTTAGTCCCAGAAAATGCATAAAACCATTATAAAGTATGAATAAAACATGTAGGTATTGTCATAAAACTAGCATGGAACATAAGAAATTATAGATACGTTGGAGACGTATCAGGCATGATCACAGGGCTGTGTCCACATCTAGTTCCTGGTGGGGTCATTAGTTTGCAGTATGCAGATGATACCCTGCTCTTCTTGCAAAACAATGAAAGGAATGCTATAAACCTTAAATGGACACTTACTTGTTTTGAACAAGTGTCAGGGATGAAAATCAACTACCACAAAAGTGAGTTGATGGCTATAAACATGGAAAACTCAGAACTTGCTCCTTTTTTAGATATTTTCCAATGTGTGGCTGGGTAGTTCCTGTTAAGTATTTAGGTCTTCCTCTGCATTTTAGTAAACTTAAAAGGGAAGACATGTAACCTCTGGTTGATAATCTTCTTAGTAGAATGGTAGGGTGGAGAGGGAAACTTCTGTCCTTGGAGGCAAAGAGGATTCTCATCCAAACTGTCTTATCTAGTATTCCTATATACATGCTTTCCTTCTTTAAATTTCCAAAATGGGCTCTCAATCTTATTAATACCTAGATAGCTAATTGTATGTGGTATGATGTAGATGGAAATAAGAAAAGGCATTTGGCCAATTGGCCTTCCATTTGTATGAAGAAAGAGTATGGTGGGCTTGGTATACCTAATCTCCAAGACTTACACATTTGTTTAGTGGACTCCTGGATTAAGAGATACATTTATGGGGAGGGTAGCTTATGGAAGAAAATTGTAGATGCTAAGTATAATACTAGAAACCCGAATATCTTTTGCTGCCACGACATAAATCCTTCGAGTCTTACGGAAAGGTTTAATGTGGGCATCTAGAAGCGATTAAATTCGGTTATAAATGGAAGATTGGTAATGGTAGGACTATTAGATTCCGGGAAGATACTTGGTTTGGTAATGCACCTTTATCTATCCGATGCTCGGGATATCTACTTTGTAGTTAATCAGCAGATGAAATTTGTTGCTGATTTGTGGGATGGTCAACAACTAAAGTGTGACTTTAGGAGAAGCTTTACACCACAAATGATGGAAATGTGGTTTGACTTAGTGGAGGTTGCTCATACTATTAATCTTTCTTTAGAAGAGGATCAACCTATTTGAAAATATGAATCCAAAGGGGTCTATTCTTCTAAATCTCTGTATGCTGTCATTAACTTTAGAGCGATCCAACCAGTTTTCCTGCCTTCTGTCTGGGAGTTAAAAATCCCACCTAGAGTGCAGATCTTCCTCTGGTTACTATCCCGGAACAAGATCATGACTAGGGATAATCTTAGATGCAGAGGCATCCAAAAACCCCTTGTGAGCGTTGTAGTGAATTAGAATCTGTTAAGTACTTGTTCTTTGACTGCTTAGTGTCTAGATTGCTTTGGGCTATGGTGGAAGAGATTTTTGATATAGAAATTGTTGACTACTTATCACTTGCATCAAAATAGCTTTGCAATAAAAAAAATTGAGCAGTTTAATGTTGTTTCATCTGCTGTTATGTGGTGCATTTGGAACAACAGGAACCAGTTGGTGTTTAACAGAAAATATTGGATTTCTATGAAGCAGGTGTGAGGCCTGCTCCTATCTTATCTAAAGATTTGGCAGATTCCATTCAAAACCATGGAGTGGGATCTGGTGGAAAAGTTCAAAAGCGCCCCGGTGAGAAATCTAAAGATGATGCAGACGCTGATGCCAGACTGAAGTGCATATCCTTTGACTGGATTTCGACCTGGAAGTCTTCTTCGACTTCTCTCCATCAAGGACGCGCCTCTAAAGCTTACCTGCTGAAGAACCCAGAGGATGCTGACAACATCAATGTGGTGATCTGAAAGGGCATGGTCTTAGCGTGAGGAGGCGGTGCGTTAATGCATATATCATTGCTGATGTTGTTCTGCTTTCGGAGCTTAGTTTTAGCTGGACTAATATGTGCTGCTTTTTTTTGAAATAGAAATATTAAGCTAGCAAGCCGCCTCATTAAAAACCTTCCAGTCCCCTTCGGTACCCTGGTAAGGAAAAGAGTGCGTCTGAAACTTGCTGCTACACAGCTAAAGTATGGTTACATCACTTAGAAGCTTATCAAGGAGGAAGCTAGGGGGATCATAGTCCCAATTACAAGAGATTACTATAACTATAACTAGCTAACTCATGAGCACTTGATTTGTTTCCCGAGGACAGAATTTGAAGCAGACATCTCCAATATTTGAGGCTTTATTGATACAATCTGCATATACCGCCGCTGAGTCATTCCACCACCTGTGCTCTCCAGTACAAGCTTCAATAGTTTCCAAAGAGTCTGATTCAGCAATAACCTCGTTACTGACCCAATCTCTCTGCCAAAGCTAGACCATGTTTCATTGCATGGGCCTCAGCCAGCGCCACTGAGGAGACATGTGATAGAAAGGAACAGCTAGCCGCAACGAGGCGGCCTTCATAATCCCGGATCACAGCCCCCACAGCCCCAGCACGGTCATGTACATGAAATGACGCGTCAACATTGAGTTTAAGAACTCTAGCCTCCGGCCTAGTGCATCGCTCGGACCTCGGGTCGCCTTTACCTTTGCTCTTGCTTGCATTTGATGTAATTGTTAAAATCGACATTTTGCATTTGTATATAGGAGGCACATCCTCATTATGCGTACGACGTCTTCTAATCCACCACAAATACCAAGCTGCCACCGCAACAGTTTCCTTCAGCTTCACTATTTGGAGACCCGGGTGTGCATTATCTGGAAGACAAAGAATATGTTCAAGGATAGCCGATCCCGCCCTATCAATAGACTGAGCTGTCTCCATGACCTCATATAATCCAAGGTGGTTCCATATTTTATGTGCTGTGTCGCATGTAAATAAAAGATGGTGAATATCTTCTGCGCCCCTATGGCAAATGGGACATTCTCCACTTGTCCCAACATGTCTATTAGCCAGAATACTTTTTAGAGGAAGGATTCCATGTAGAGATCTCCATATGAAAATTTTAACCTTACCTGGTATTTGTAGCTTCCAAAGAATACGCCAGACAGGGTTCGAAATTGAGGTTCCTGGCAGAGCCAAATGTGCAGCCTGGTGTCCAAATTGGTGATGCCATTGCTTATGATAAGCTGACCGGACGGAAAAAAAATCCATGCTTCGTGAGTGACCAAGAGATGAAATCATTGAACCCATTTAAATTCACCAGTATTTGAAAAATCCGATTTGCATCCACCGTATTAAAAATTAACAGAACAAGGTCTTCATCCCATTGTCCAGTGATTGGACTGATCAATTGGAAAACTCTTATCAGGATAGTATTACCTCGGCTAGTAGTCACCATCCTACTCGGACTTAAGGGGATCCACGGGTCATTCCAAATATTTATATCATCGCCATTACCTACCCTCCAGATATAACCTCTTTTGAAGGTGGTCAATCCCGCGAGGATGCTTTGCCAAGTGAAAGATGACCCCGCCTTTGGCCCTGCGTTAGGATATTCCCTTGAGGATAATACTTTGCTTTCAGAACTTTAGCACATAGAGAATTCAGATCCTCAATTAGTCTCCAAACCCGTTTCGCCAACATTGCCAGGTTGAAGCTCTAGAAGTCTCTGAAACCCATGCCACCCTCATTCTTTGGGTACCATAGCTTCCACCATGCGAACCAATGCATTTTATTACTATTCTCATCATCACCCCACCAAAATTTAGCTATTGCATCCATCATACTCTTGCACACCCCCTTAGGAATCTGAAATACAAACATTGCATACACAGGTATTGCTTGATCCACGACCTTTAACAAAATTTCTTTTCCTTTAATAGACAATTGCTTTTCCTTCCACCCATTAATTCTCTGTATGATCCTTTCAATAAAATGTTTGAAACAGTCACTTCTATCCACCCCCACCAATGCTGGAAGGCGAAGGTACTTATCTGAAATAGCTTCAGTATCTATATGTAGCACTTCACAGATTTCTGATCTCAACAATGCATTTGTGTTAGGAGAAAAGAAAATACTAGATTTTGCTAAACTCACCATCTGTCCCGAATTAGCACAGTAGGTATCAAGAACTTGCTGCAGTGAAGTTGCATTAGTCATATCCGCTCTCATGAGAATCAGGGAATCATCAACAAATAAAAGGTGTGAAACTGATGGTGCATTTCTGCACACCCTTATCCCATCAATGCCACCAACTTCCTCTTCATACAGCAAAAGACTCGATAATCCTTCAGCACATAACAGGAACAAATAAGGTGATAGAGGGTACCCCTGGCGAAGCCCTCTTATAGGTGCAAACATATCAGTTTCCTCAGAATTAAACCTCACCAGATATCTGACAGTCCTAACACAAGCCATCATCAAATTGATCCAATTCTCATCAAAACCAAGCTTTCTCATAATATTTTCCAGAAAAATCCACTCCACTCTATCATTAGCTTTATGCATATCCAGCTTAACAGCACATAAACCAGTTGCACCATTTCTCCTGTTCTTAATTGCATGAATTATAACACTATATAAAAGTAGGACTGTTTAAGGCTCCTGGGTTGATCGGAGCACTGTAGAAGAGGATTTTCTGTCCAATTACCACGCGACGCGTCCGTGATTGGCCATGTAAATCGGGTGCTCTTCTATCCATTCTTTTTTTTTTGACTCGCTTTGTTTCCTGGTCCCGGTTTCTTCCTTTTTTGTTTCCGGTTGCCGGTTGCTTTGGTCTGGTCAAAGCGGTGCACGTTCCAGTTGCTTTGGTCTGGTCAAAGCGGTGCACGTTCCAACGGCCCAAGAGACGACGCACGTCCTGTGTGGGCTCCACCCTGTACGGGAGTTCGGGAGAAGACTTAGGGTATGTACATTGGTTTAGATGGATGGTGTCTGTAGTATTATTTCATGTCATCTATAGACAATGATATAGACAGTGTATACAATAGTTTGTCTGTAAGTTGTCTATTTTTAGCCATAGCTATATGTGAGTATAAATTATAGACACCCTTCATACAACAACAAAAATGGTGTCTGTAAGCTGTCTGTAAAAAGCCTACGGACTGTCTGGAACTTTACAGACAGCCTCCTTCTCTCTCCTCATTCTCTTTCCTCCACATCACCAAAATCACCTATAACTACCTCTTACAGACAGCTGACTCATCACCATTGTACATGCCCTTATCCCCTCGGTCTCTCAACTCTCCCAGTTTCCCGAACCGTCCCCCTCGCTTCTCTCGCCTCCGCGTAGGTTTCCATCCTCATTCTCTTCCTCATTAATGTCCGGAGAAGATGCCGAGGAAGCACGTAGCGGTGGACGCGGGCCAGCGGCAGGGTTGGAGCGGCGCTTGGCCGACAGAACAGAGGCGTCCTGCGCTGGGCGCGGGATCCGGATACAGCCGTCCCTCTTTATCTTCTTCGCTCTTGGCCGGAGAGAGGTTCCGAGGGAGAGCGACCCTGGGCGAGCTCGGGGCGACGAAACGACGGCAGCCGGCGCTCGACGCGTGAGCCAGACATGGTCGCCGGCAGTCGGAGAGATCGTATAGGGTCCTCCCCGCGCTTGGCTCCCTTCAATCGGTGCATCAGGTGGTGCGGCCGGCACTCGACGCAGAAGCCAGACATGGTCGCCGGCAGCCTGAAGCGGTCGGAGAGACGCCTCCCCCTGCGCTTGGCTCCCTTTAATTGGCGCGGCCGCCATGGGTGAGAAACAAGAGGCCCGCCATGGCTGGCGCCACGGGCCATCAGTGCCTCAGGCACGGCAGACCTTGGGCGATAGAGGAGCTCTGCTCCGCGCTTCCGTGGTCATCACTGCGACTGAGATGGGTACGGCCACACACGCGCCTACTGCGGCCTGGGCGCCTGTCCTCCGGCGGAATGTGTTCGCCCCATCGACGAAGTAGTCGCGAGGCTCGCACTGATGCCGAGAACAGGTTCATAGTTCATTGTTTTTCTTGATTCGGGCCTTTAATGTTGGTGCCCGCCAATCACGTCGTGCAGCTTCTATAGTACAAAACTATGGAGATGGGCAATGCCGGATTCCGGCTGGATCTGCAGCACTACAACAATTTTCAGCGAGCTCTGTTTTGTATATTGTAGGTTTCGGTATATTTATGGTAAAAAAATTCCCTGGTTCTCCTACAAACTGATCTTTCTTTTATGGTGACCTTAGATTTTAAGCACCGGACAGAACAAGATCCATCCATAAGCCATTGCTCTGTTGGATTCAAGATCATAAACTAAGGAAAATCAACACCCTTGGTAAGCTATTTTCTGTTTTTCTTTTCCATATTGCAATGTTGGTGTATATATGTATTCCACTGTGCAGATAGTTTGTGCCTTTTTCCTTCCATCGTTTGCTCATATATGATTGCTCTGATTGTGAGACAATATAGAAGTGAATATCAAGTATGCATCGTCAAAGTCTAACAGCCTACTTTCTGTAATATGCGGGGTTCTATGAATTTGCAAACAGAAACTATACCTACGAAGGTAAGGAACACATTATCAAGCCCACCCCTCTACCTAAGTGGAGACCGATATGTAGTTTTCAAAAGTAGAGCTTATTCTTGATTTTTTTTTGCGAATCAGCTTATTCTTGATATGATTAAAGCTCATTTGATTTATAGGCGATCTCTGGAACCCAGGTAGCCAACATTGAGAAGATGTGAGAGGATAACGGCTAAACAAGAGAAGCGAAGCTAATGTAATAGTCTGCCTTTACATTCCTTGAACTACAGAATGGTAGGAAACGAGGGTTTTTATGGGAGGCATATCAACCTGGCATCTTCAAAGTACAATGGTGTACCTAAAATTACAACAGGTGTGCCCCTTTTTTTAAGGATAATGTTTCCTAGAGTCGTCCGGAGCACCTAACAAACTTCAAATTAAATCCTGAAGGTACTATCCATAATTAACAAAATAGAGAAATCAAATGTAAGAACTTCGGCTAGGACTGCTCCAAACTACACTAACAATATCTTCGATAGCACATTTCAGGTTATCACTATTACTCAAAACATCCAAACTAATAAATTAATTAATCAGCTTTAGCCCAAACAGTATCTTCTATTTGAAGCGATCAGAAACCAAAATCAAATTTTAGACTTTTTTATCATATCACAATAAGCTACTGTGTATTACTGAAAATTCAGGAGTAGTGTGAAAACATGTGCCTAGCACGATCAATGTTACTATTACAGGAGGAACCATGGAAATCTATGTAGAAATTGGAATTTATAGCACCTTTGTACCTTCTGATAAACTAATTGGTAAAATAGCAGCAATATATTTCCGTGTGTATTACTTTTCCCTTCTTACTTATTTTCAGCAACCAGTGCTATTTTGCTAGCGAGCATACAGGTCTTGAATCGATGATTTGATAATATTTGATGAGACCTCATCAAAGGTGGTCTTATCATTAATACTTTGTTCTTTCAGGAGTTTAACAATGTTTATGTATTTTATTGAAAGGTCTATGTTGCTTACATTGTAGTTGATTTTTCCCATTTTGGCAAAGTAGGTTGAAATAGTAAGCTGCTGTATTATGTTGTATTTCAGCTAACCAAGGCGGAAAGGTAGCTCTTCATTCCTTCACATTTTTCTTGCCAAATACAATACTACAGGAAAGGTAGTTCATCCATTCCTTTACTTTTTTCTTGCCAAATACAAAATACTACAGATTTATCAACAGCTGATTCTAATATAATTTTAGTGGACACCTCAAATTATTCGACACTATTATCTTAAATAAATTCTAAAAAAAACCAGTTAAGATGCATCTAGAATTAAGTATAATGTTAGAACTATAAAATTTATGATGGAAAGAATGTTGTTTTAAACAATTTCAGTTCTGATGTGCTTTTGTCTATTTGGTGTGGTTCAGAAACGAATTCTTCTTCAGAAAATAAGCTGGACAAGCATTGATATAATCTGGAACAAGGTGGTGGCAGATGTTAGAAGATGACCATTGCTTTCCAATCATTCTCACACTTCGGTGCTGGACACGAACCTGCTGTTGGTAGCAGAAACAATGAGGTGAATTATTGCGAATTGCCTACATATGAACTACATGAAGATGTTGGAGCAATCCCCTTTTCTAGATTAACTTTTCAGCTGGGTCTCCTTAAATCTCATGTGTGTTTTTCGCTTGATGGTTGAGCTTTAATCTCATGTGTGTTTTTCGCTTGATGGTTGAGCTTCAGATTTGTAACTGAATGTTGTATGAGATCTATTCTGGTTACATATCAATGGAACCTGGGGCAATCCCTATTCTAAAAGCACTGCTGGCCAAGATTTAAAGTGTCGATGTCATAACCATACAAATCTAACAACAACAATACATGTAAGTTAGAGAAACAGGGCACAAAAAGAGAGTACCTTCTGAATTGGTTTTCGCTGCTGTATGTTTTGGTTATCCATAACTCATGGTTCTGTGACTACATCACATCTCGGCAATCGCACTTGCAGGCTGGACTCGATTTGGGCTGCTGGTGACTGCCGGCGGCTGCCTATGTCCAGCTCTGGTGCCGCTTTTCTCTGCTTTGGCCTCACAAACAAGATGGCGTGCTATTGCTCTCAACGATGCCGCACCACGTCTCCCCGACAGCTGGATATGCGACGGTTGTCGCATGCAAGGACGACCGGCCACGCCGGCACGGCGCGCTCTACTTGGCCCTTGAGCTCTACACATCAATGCTGGAGCTGAGCTTTGGCATAGTAAGCCTTGCGGACACCATGCGTGCACGCTTTCAGCCACCCAAACATCCTGGCCATGGCCGCTGGCGCGCTAAGCCCATGACTGCCCACTCCCCACCATAGCCGTGGCTCACAACTCAGACTCCGAGCACATGCTCGACCACCGCTGCGCGAGTCCCGTCTGCTTGGACTGCCTCTCCAACGCCGCCATGCTATCCCTGTGGCAACAGATTTCGATGGCCACACCGCCGTCAGTCGGATCTTAGAGAGGAGAAATGGGATAAGGATGGAACAACAGCTAGACTGAGACATACAGTGATGGGTCGTTGTAGTGGCAGCACTCGCAACATACGGCCTCACGGACTCACAGTGTGTGCGTGACATCTGTAGGTGACATGGACCGGAGATTTAACATGTGTATGTAAATGTGTTACCCTATTTTTATCTTCCTATCCCTCCCTGACCCAAATAATGCAGTAAACATAGTTGAACAAAAATTAACCATGTTAACAAATTCATCTTAATTTCCGTTTTTGTATTAGCACTACCTGTTTATTAAACTTTCTCAAATATTGTTTTAACCTTTTTTATCGAAGGAAAAAATGTTCCTTCATAGGTTATATATAATCTATTTTTTTTCTTTCAACCTAATAGCTTCGAATATGCTAAAAAGACTCAACTGTTTGGAAGCAAATTACAAAGATTCGTATGTGAAATTAGGCATCCCTATGTGAATTTAAGCAAAGAAATATATGCAAAAAAAAGCTTAAGTTCAATATTCAGTTGTACAAATTGATTTACTTTACTCCATGTTCTGGTTTATTTAAAATATCATATGTTCGTGTGTTTTAATACAACAACTTCACAACAGATCACATAAAATTAAAAAGTGTGTTTTGCCTAATAGCCCAGACTTGCAATTTAATTTCACAAGTTTAAGAGAATCATATGTGCAATGTGGGCCACACAATTAACCGTTATATACTATTTCCTGTTCTGGCCTATCAAGCTCAACTTTCAAATTCCCAAGTCGAAATTGTAGATATAGTCTATTGATTACATTCAATCACTTTTGGCATGCATGTCGTTGCATTTATAACTGCTATTGTATTTTCAAATCTATTCCGTGCCACTAATGATTTCTAAGAGAAAGTATAATATTTCATAAATATTTGCAACTTCTAAGATATACGTCCAAACTCAAGAATTTAGCGCCTTCTCGAAAAATCGTAAAAAAAGTAATACCACGGACGTGGCGTGCCGCCGCGCCAATGCTTCCTAGTACTTTCATATGCTACAAGCACACTGTCTGTTATAAGTCTTCCAGGTACAAATGCACTTTGCATGGGAGAAATAACTTCAGGAAGAATTCCTTTCAGCCTTAAAGCAAGAACCTTGGAGATAATTTTATATAGCACATTACAAAGACTAATAGGGCGAAACTGGGTAATAAGCTCTGGATCATCAGTTTTAGGGATAAGAGCAACAGTTGTATCATTCCAACCAGCCGTAATTGTACTTGAGTTGAGTGCTTGCAAGACTTCTGAGGTAATATCTACACCAAACACGTCCCAGAAGCGCTTATAAAATACCGCATGAATTCCATCAGGGCCCGGTGCTTTGAAGTCACCAATACTGAAAGTCGCTTTTTTAACCTCTTCAGCAGTAAACGGAGCTCTTAATTTGATATTCATCTCCTCTGTTACCCTGGGTAGGATTTTCTCCAGAAGTGTTGGGTCCACAGCCTGGACCTCATAAGTAAAGAGATTAGAAAAATAATCGAAAACAATAGGCTTCAACATATTCCTACCTTCTACCCATTGGTTTGCTTCATTTTTTAGTCTCTTAATGAAATTCTTTTTCCTTCTAGCCGATGTGAATTTATGAAAGAAAGAAGTGTTCATATCTCCCTGTGATAACCAATTCGCTCGTGCTCGCTGAAGCCAATGGATCTCCTCCTGTTCCAACAACATTTCAATCAAATTCGCCATCTCCAAAGCCCTAGCTTCGCTTTCATCCGTGATGGCGCCAGAGACTGCTTTTTCAAACTCTCATTGGGCTTTGCGTAGACGCTTATTGGGCTTTTTTAGGACCGTATTGTTCCACTCATGTAGCTCGTCATGGACCCGGCCCAATCTATTCAGAACCCCGCCATTTGCTTCAGCCTCGCCAGCTTTCACCCAGGCCCTTTCAACAATCTGCTTGAAATTTTTCTCCTGGAACCACTTCGCTTCGGAACGTCGTAGACCGCGAGCTTGACCTGGATGGTTCTGAAACTCAGCGCCGAGAAGAATAGCCCGATGATCATATTTGCAGTAATCCAAATGTTGTAGCACAGCTCCAGGGAATAGATCAGACCATGCATTATTTGCTACAACTCGATCAAGCCGTTCCCGTATCCTTCCACGCTTCCAGGTAAACTGATCTCCTATATAACCAATATCCTCCAGACTACAATCAGATAGAGCGTCCCTAAATGCTTGCATATACCTCTCTGGTCTTGGGTTTTCTCCATCCTTTTCATGTGAAAAGAGAATTTCGTTTAGGTCTCCAATGATCACCCATGGAAGATTATACTGTCCGTTCAACTCTCTCTTTTTATCCCAGGTTTTGTACTTATCTTGCCACTTAGATTGCCCATATAAACCAGTTAGCCTCCATTATGTGCCATCACTGCCTATTATCTTGGCGTCGATGTAGTTTGGAGCGGAGTAAAGTTGTTGCACATTTACCTCTTTTTCCAGAACAGAGCCACTCCACCACTTCTTCCATTATTGGGATTAACAATTTTGAAATCCATGTTTAACTTCTTTCGCAAACACTCTACTGGGTAAGTCTCTAGGTGAGTCTCTGACAGAAATATCACCTCTGGATCATATCGCTTCCGAGCATCCGAAAGCGCACGAACTGTCGGTGCATTACCCAAACCCGACAGTTCAGGGCTAGGGTTTTCATTGCGACCGGACGAGCTCCTCGCGGGAACTCGCCGATCCTATTGAGGAGGAGTCAGCTCCATCCTTTTTCGAACGCTTGGATTTATTTGTTTTTGTTGCATCTCCCTCATCTGTTTCTGCGCCAACTGGTGGCGGTAATGTCTCTGTCGCTGCTAAATTGCCTCCTGCTGTATTATCCATTGTACCGTATTCTTCAGAGAATTCATCTAGCAAGTTTCTCTTAGCCCCCGCTATGCCATTCCCATCATGGTCAATCTCCATGTCCCTGTCCTTGAGAGGACTGGTGGCCGTATCCCTTAGTGAAGGATCTAAAAGAGCAGTCCCATTCACATAGGGTATAGCATTATGTCTCCAACTTCCTGCCATATGGCCACTTCGTGCACCAATATTCGCCCGGCCACCATCAAAGGCATCAGGTGCCCTTCCACCCCTGGTACCTCTTCCTCATCCCCTAGCACCAGCCATACCCCGACCATGCCAGGTTTCCCAGTCCGCTTTTAGCCAGTCGCCCCACTTAAGGTCAGTCTCCACATGTTCTCCATTGCCACACTCAAGGTGTGAATGCCCAATAAGTCCACAAGCGCCACAGAAGCGTGGCATCTTTTCATATTTCAGCCTGAATATCTCTCTCTGACCACTTCTGCTCATCGACACCCACTGTTCCAGACATTTCCTAACATCGAGACAAACTTTAACCCTGACAAAATTACCTGCACCTTGGACATTCGTTTGGATCTCCTCCACTTTCCCAACTTTATTTTCCATCAGATTCCTTATTAAAGTATCATTGCGATATCCAATAGGAAGTTTCTGAATCTGAACCCATGTGCTAAAGAAGTTGAGATCGATCTGATCAGTATCCATCATGCCATCGTATGGTTCAATACAAACAATAGCTTGTCTAAATAACCAAGGCCCTCCTTTTTCAACTTTCAGCCAATCTCCTAGACAGAAGCACTGGACAGTGAATAAATTACCTTCGAGATGGTTGAATTTAATTTCCTTTGCAAGGCTCCAG
>NC_061511.1:117716469-117731670 GCF_022539505.1 Lolium rigidum
ACCGTTCATCCTTGTGTTTGTTTCAAATAACCTTGCTAGCCTAAACCTTGTATCGAGAGGGAATACTTCTCATGCATCCAAAATCCTTGAGCCAACCACTATGCCATTTGTGTCCACCATACCTACCTACTACATGGTATTTATCCGCCATTCGAAAGTAAATTGCTTGAGTGCTACCTTTAAAATTCCATCATTCACCTTTGCAATATATAGCTCATGGGACAAATAGCTTAAAACTATTGTGGTATTGAATATGTACTTATGCACTTTATCTCTTATTAAGTTGCTTGTTGTGCGATAACCATGCTTCGGGGACGCCATCAACTATTCTTTGTTGAATATCATGTGAGTTGCTATGCATGTCCGTCTTGTCCGAAGTAAGAGAGATCTACCACCTTAATGGTTGGAGCATGCATATTGTTAGAGAAGAACATTGGGCCGCTAACTAAAGCCATGATTCATGGTGGAAGTTTCAGTTTTGGACATATATCCTCAATCTCATATGAGAATAATAATTGTTGCCACATGCTTATGCATTAAAGAGGAGTCCATTATCTGTTGTCCATGTTGTCCCTGTATGGATGTCTAAGTTGAGAATAATCAAAAGCGAGAAATCCAAAATGCGAGCTTTCTCCTTAGACCTTTGTACAGGCGGCATGGAGGTACCCCATTGTGACACTTGGTTAAAACATGTGTATTGCAAAGATCCGATAGTCCAAGCTAATTAGGACAAGGTGCGGGCACTATTAGTATACTATGCATGAGACTTGCAACTTGTAAGATATAATTTTCATAACTCATATGCTTTATTACTACCGTTGACAAAATTGTTTCATGTTTTCAAAATAAAAGCTCTAGCACAAATATAGCAATCGATGCTTTCCTCTTTGAAGGACCATTCTTTTTACTTTTATGTTGAGTCAATTCACCTATCTCTCTCCACCTCAAGAAGCAAACACTTGTGTGAACTCGTGCATTGATTCCTACATACTTGCATATTGCACTTGTTATATTACTCTATGTTGACAATTATCTATGAGATATACATGTTACAAGTTGAAAGCAACCGCTGAAACTTAATCTTCCTTTGTGTTGCTTCAATACCTTTACTTTGATTTATTGCTTTATGAGTTAACTCTTATGCAAGACTTATTGATGCTTGTCTTGAAGTACTATTCATGAAAAGTCTTTGCTTTATGATTCACTTGTTTACTCATGTCATTACCATTGTTTTGATCGCTGCATTCATTACATATGTTTACAAATAGTATGATCAAGGTTATGATGGCATGTCACTTCAGTAAATTATCTTTGTTATCGTTTTACCTCGCTCGGGACGAGCGTAACTAAGCTTGGGGATGCTGATACGTCTCCGACGTATCGATAATTTCTTATGTTCCATGCCATATTATTGATGATACCTACATGTTTTATGCACACTTTATGTCATATTCGTGCATTTTCTCGGAACTAACCTATTAACAAGATGCCGAAGAGCCGCTTGTCGTTTTCGCTGTTTTTGGTTTCGTAAATCCTAGTAACGAAATATTCTCGGAATTGGACGAAATCAAGACCCGGGGTCCTATTTTGCCACGAAGCTTCCGGAAGACCGAAGAGGAGTCGAAGTGGGGCCACGAGGGGCCGCCACCATAGGCGGCGCGGCCCGGGTCTTGGCCGCGCCGACTCGTGGTGTGGGGCCCTCGTGTGGCCCCCACGTTGCCCTTCCGCCTACTTAAAGCCTCCGTCGCGAAACCCCCGAGGCGAAAAACCACGATACGGAAAACCTTACCGAGACGCCGCCGCCGCCAATCCCATCTCGGGGGATTCTGAGATCTCCTCCGCACCCCGCCGGAGAGGGGATTCATCTCCCGGAGGACTCTTCACCGCCATGGTCGCCTCCGGAGTGATGAGTGAGTAGTTCACCCCTGGACTATGGGTCCATAGTAGTAGCTAGATGGTTGTCTTCTCCTCATTGTGCTTCATTGTTGGATCTTGTGAGCTGCCTAACATGATCAAGATCATCTATCCGTAATACTATATGTTGTGTTTGTCGGGATCCGATGGATAGAGAATACCATGTTATGTTAATTATCAAGTTATTACATATGTGTTGTTTATGATCTTGCATGCTCTCCGTTATTAGTAGAGGCTCTGGCCAAGTTTTTGCTCTTAACTCCAAGAGGGAGTATTTTATGCTCGAAAGTGGGTTCATGCCCGCATTGACACCGGGACGAAGTGACGAAAGTTCTAAGGTTGTGTTGTGCTGTTGCCACTAGGGATAAAACATTGATGCTATGTCTAAGGATGTAGTTGTCGATTACATTACGCACCATACTTAATGCAATTGTCTGTTGCTTTGCAACTTAATACTGCTAGGGGTTCGGATGATAACCTGAAGGTGGACTTTTTAGGCATAGATGCAGTTGGATGGCGGTCTATGTACTTTGTCGTAATGCCCAATTAAATCTCACTATACTTATCATGACATGTATGTGCATTGTTATGCTCTCTCTATTTGTCAATTGCCCGACCGTAATTTGTTCACCCAACATGCTTTTATCTTATGGGAGAGACACCTCTAGTGAACCGTGGACCCCGGTCCATTCTTTAATACTCGAAATACAAATCTGCTGCAATACTTGTTTTACTCGTTTTCTCTCGCAAATAATCATCTTCCACACAATACGGTTAATCCTTTGTTACAGCAAGCCGGTGAGATTGACAACCTCACTTGTTTCGTTGGGGCAAAGTACTTTGGTTGTGTTGTGCAGGTTCCACGTTGGCGCCGGAATCTCCGGTGTTGCGCCGCACTACATCCCGCCGCCATCAACCTTCAACGTGCTTCTTGGCTCCTCCTGGTTCGATAAACCTTGGTTTCTTTCTGAGGGAAAACTTGCTGCTGTGCGCATCATACCTTCCTCTTGGGGTTCCCAACGAACGTGTGAAATACACGCCATCAGTAGCCAGAAATAAGGGTGTCAAAAAATCCAAGAAAAGGAATATTTCAATTGGGCTGTTTCTAGCCATCTGGACCTTCAAACTATCCCGCTGGACGCCTTTTGATTCGTACAATTTCAGCCCATTCCAAAACAGGAAAGTCCTATGCCTCGCAAAAACAAAAAAAAAACAAGGAGATTCAACATATAAGTTTGTTTATGTAAAAATAAAGATTTAATTTATCCCTTTGCAATAGCTCAGAGCAAAATACACTGTTTATTGTCTGCAAAATAATCAAGATATCACATGTTTCTTAATACGGGGAGGCTGACATCGGGGACCCATGCGCCAGCAGCGTCGTCAACGTTTTAAAGGCGGCAGGGATGGAAAGAAAAAATAAACCAAAAATCTATTGGTACAAAATCCAAGAAAAGAAACATTTTTCGTTCTGAGAGGATAACATGCGAGACCCATGAGGCAGCAGCATCCTCAGCGTTTAATGTTAGAGGCTGACATGTGGGACCTGTGAGCCGCCAGGCGTCCTCAACGTTTTAAAGGCAGCGGGAGATCGAAAGAAAAAATAAGCCAAAAATCATTTGGTATTCAAAATCCAAGAAAATAAACATTTACCGTTACGAGGGGATGACATGCGGGACCCATGAGGCAACGAGCATCCTCAACGATTCCAAGGCTGCAGGGGATCAAAAGAAAAAAAAGGAAATATCCGGAAATTAATTAGGGGTTCAAAATAAATCCATCAAAGGAAAGTTTTATTGTTCATAGAGGATGACATGTGGGACCGACACCGCCAACGACGTTCTCATCGTTTCAAAGGGGGCATGAGATCAAAAGAAAAAGGCAAGTAGCCGTAAATTAGGGGTAAAAATAACTCCAAGAAAGGAAACTTCTATTGTTCGTAGAGGATGACATGCGGGACCCATGAGCCGCGACTTACTTAAAGTTTCAAAGGCGGCATGAGACCGAAAGAAAAAGGCAAGTGACAAAATATCAGGAGCCAAAGATAATCCAAGAAAAGAAACTTTATTTACATAGAGGATGACATGCGGGTCCCATTTTGCAGCAGCGGTCCCAACGTTTCAAATGCGGCTTGAGATCAAAAGAAAAAAAAGTAGCCAGAAATTAGGGGGTCAAAAAAATCCAAGAAAATAAAGTTGATGGACATAGAGGATGACATGCGGGTCCCATGAGCTAGCAGCTTACTCAATGTTTCCAAGGCGGCAGGGGATCAAAAGAAAAAGGAAATAGCCAAAAATCAGAGGGTGAAAAAAAACAAAGAAAATGAACTTTTATAGTACATAGAGGATGACATGCGGGTCCCATGAGCCAGCAGGTTCCTCAACGTTTCAAACGTGGCATTAGATCGAAAGTAAAAGGCAAGTGACCAAATATGAGGAGCCAAAAATAATTCAAGAAAAGAAAGTTTTATAGTAAATAGAGGATGACATGCGGGTCCCATGATCCTGCAGGTTCCTCAACGTTTCAAACGTGGCATGAGATCGAAAGAAAAAGGCAAGTGACCAAATATCAGGAGCCAAAAATAATTCAAGAAAAGAAACTTGATTGTACATAGAGGATGACATGCGGGTCCCATTTAGCAGCAGCGGTGTCACCGTTTGAGAGGCTGCACGGGATCGAAAGAAAAAGGCAAGTGACCAAATATCAGGAGCCAAAAAAAATCCAAGAAAAGAAATTTTATTGTACGTAGAGGATGACATGCGGGTCCCATTTTGCAGCAGCGGTCTCAATGTTTCCAAGGCGGCACAGAACCAAAAGAAAAATGAAGTAGCCAGAAATCAGGGGTGAAAAAAATCCAAGAAGAAAGATTTCAATTGGGCTGCATCTGGACATCTGGGCCTTCGAACTATCCTGCTTGGCCTTTTGACTCGTACAATTTCAGCCCACTCCAAAACAGGAAAGTTCTGAATTTTCTAAAAAAAACAGGAAAGTCCTATGCTTCGCAAAGACAAAAAAACAAGGAGATTCAACATATAAGTTTGTTTATGTAAAAATAAAGATTTAATTATCCGTTTGAAATAGCTCAGAGCGCAATACACTGTTTATTGTCTGCAAAATAATCAAGATATCATATGTTTCTTGCACGGGGAGGCTGCCATCGAGGACCCATGAGCCAGCAGCGTCGCCAACGTTTTAAAGGCGGCAGGGGATGGAAAGAAAAAATAAACCAAAAATATGTTGGTACGAAATCCAAGAAAAGAAACATTTTCGTTCTAAGAGGATGACATGCGGGACCCATGAGGCAGCAGCATCCTCAGCGTTTATTGTTCATAGAGGCTGACATGTGGGACCCGTGAGCCGGCAGCGTCCTCAACGTTTTAAAGGCGGCAGGAGATCGAAAGAAAAATTAGCCAAAAATCATTTGGTAAACAAAATCCAAGAAAAAAAACATTTACCGTACTGAGAGGATGACATGCGGGTCCCATGAGGCGACGGCATCCTCAACGATTCCAAGGCGGCAGGGGATCAAAGGAAAAAAAAAAGGAAATATCCCGAAATTAATTAGGGGTTCAAAATAAATCCATCAAAGGAAACTTTTATTGTTCACAGAGGATGACATGTGGGACCGACCTACCAACAGCGTCCTCATCGTTTCAAAGGAGGCAGGAGATCAAAAGAAAAAGGCAAATAGCCAGAAATTAGGGGTCAAAAATAACTCCAAGAAAGGAAATTTTTATTGTTCGTAGAGGATGACATGCGGGACCCGTGAGCCAGCAGCTTACTCAACATTTCAAAGGCGGCATGAGATCGAAAGAAAAAAGGCAAGTGAGAAAATATCAGGAGCCAAAGATAATCCAAGAAAAAAAACTTTATTGTACATAGAGGATGACATGCGGGTCCCAATTAGCAGCAGCGGTCTCAACGTTTCAAATGCGGCTTGAGATCAAAAGAAAAAGAAAGTTGATTGTACATAGAGGATGACATGCGGGTCCCATGAGTCAGCAGCTTACTCAACGTTTCCAAGGCGGCAGGGGATCAAAAGGAAAAGGAAATAGCCAAAAATCGGAGGGTGAAAAAAACCCAAGAAAATAAACTTTTATAGCACATAGAGGATGACATGCGGGTCCCATGAGCCGAGCGGGTTCCTCAACGTTTCAAACGTGGCATGAGATCGAAAGAAAAATGCAAGTGACCAAATATCGGGAGCCAAAAATAATTCAAGAAAAGAAACTTGAGTGTACATAGAGGATGACATGCGGGTCCCATTTAGCAACGAGCGGTATCACCGTTTGAGAAGCGGCAGGTGATCGAAAGAAAAAGGCAAGTGACCAAATATGAGGTGCCAAAAAATTCCAAGAAAAGAAAGTTTTATAGTACATAGAGGATGACATGCGGGTCCCATGAGCCGCAGGGGTCCTCAACGTGGCATGAGATCGAAAGAAAAATGCAAGTGACCAAATATCGGGAGCCAAAAATAATTCAAGAAAAGAAACTTGATTGTACATAGAGGATGACATGCGGGTCCCATTTAGCGAGCAGCGGTATCACCGTTTGAGAGGCTGCACGGGATCGAAAGAAAAAGGCAAGTGACCAAATATGAGGTTCCAAAAAATCCAAGAAAAGAAAGTTTTATAGTACATAGAGGATTACATGCGGGTCCCATTTAGCGACAGCGGTCTCACCGTTTGAGAGGCGGCGGGGGATCGAAAGAAAAAGGTAAGTGACCAAATATGAGGTGCCAAAAAAATCCAAGAAAAGAAAGTTTTATAGTACATAGAGGATGACATGCGGGTCCCATTTAGCAGCAGCGGTATCACCGTTTGAGAGGCGGCAGGGGATCGAAATAAAAAGGCAAGTGACCAAATTTGAGGTGCCAAAAAAACTCCAAGAAAAGAAAGTTGATTGCTCATAGAGGATGACATGCGGGTCCCAATTAGCAGCAGCGGTGTCAACGTTTCCAAGGCGGCAAGGAATCAAAAGAAAAAGGAAGTAGCCAGAAATCAGGTGGTCAAATCCAAGAATAGAAAGAATTTTGGTTCATAGAGGATGACATGCGGGACCCATGATCCTGCATCGTAAACGGCTCGATCGGAGAGCGTTGAACGAGATGGCGCGATCAAGAAAAAAAACAATGCCAGAGAGGCTGCCATCTGGGCCCTACATCCCTCGGCGGTGCGGATTTGCGTTGACTCGGCCGGTGAACCCGAGAATTCGAGATGCACCACGTCCCGGGCCACCATACGCAACGTTTTGGCCGTTTTCGTCGGGCTAGGTGGCCTCAAAAACGAGAAAAAAAACATTTTGACATGCACAACGGACAGACCCAAAATCGTCGGCCATGGTACACCAGCAACCACGGCGTGACTTCAACTTTGTCGACCATGGCAAATTTTCTTGTAGTGCCAACTAGGATATAGAAAGAATATTTCTTTTTTTCTACAGAATCCACATCGCTCATATATTGCCCATATTTCTTCAATATTTCAACTAACCAATTACTCTCAACTACTCTGTGTTATTCTTTTCTTAAAATGGACGGGCGCGGCAAAGCGCGCTTCTATGGTCTAGTAACAATGATAATAATGCAGCAACACTTAGCTCTAACTCACTTGCATGTAGGTGTCCGTTCCTAATATAGTTGTACATGCTAACAAGAGAACTTGCACAACATCTTTTATCATACCCTCCCATTTCACTAGGGTCTTATTAGGAACTAAGGATAATTGAGGATGACCCTTTCGAGACATCCGGATCAAAGCATTTACACTCCATGACCATACATAATCCTCAAGTTAAAACATGATTCCTTTGTTTCCCCCGAGTTATACCTCCAAGGGGTTCGCAGGTTTCACACAATAACATGTATAACATAGTGAAAATCAATAACAAACTCATACATATGATGGAGCAATATAAATTCATTACCAACATCATATTACCCGGGCCGTAACAAGCATTGCACGTAACACATATGCAATAACATTCTTGCACAAGTATTCTCAACACAAGCATCAGTCAATCCAATTGTGGTGCATTATTACATGATCAATCTCATCAAATTCCCATCCACCCCATATGCCTACAAAGGACTTCTCACACATGGTGATGTAGGATGAAGACATGTTGATGAAGATCGAAGTGGTAATGATGGTGATGATGATGACCTCCAATTTTCCTTTCTTAGACATGTTGATGAAGATCAAAGTGGTAATGATGGTGATGATGATGACCTCCAATTTTCCTTTCTTCGGGGTGGAGAAGATCAATTTGATCTCGACACCCTAGTTTTTGATCATGATGGCGCTCTCGACGCGAGAAGTTCTATGCCTCTAGAATACTTGGTTTTTCTCTATATGTAGGATCCTCATCAAAGGGAAGACTGAGGGGGAGGGGGCACATGGGCCAATAGGCTCACCATGGCACTGTCAGGAGTGGGGCCCGCACCATGGTGCCTCTTTGGCACCATGTTGGCCTTCTCATCCATCTCTTCGGCCCATACGGCTTCTTTCACATAAAAACTTCTCTAGTAATTCTCCTCGAGTTTAATCAGTTCCTTTCCTTGAAAAAAGACAAAACGAAGAATTTGCTAAAAAGCAGTTCCAATAGTTTAATTCCAAGTTAAGGTGTGATTTTGGATGAAACTACAAGAAAAAATACTTGGAAAAAAGATATAAATTTGAGATGTATCACCAGGGCGTTCATGTTCAACTCTAAAATTAGCAAGTACCTTACGTGTATGTATTTGTGATGTAGCGGTTTTGTGAATAACATCACACGTAGCACCCCCTCAACGGATTATCCTATCTATGTTGCTAATTTTTGTTTGCAATGTCCATGCACAACACCCAATGGCTACCCAAAAAGGATAATCCCAACAAAATTTCATGTTGCATTTCTTGGTTAAACTAGATATCCATTGAAATTACCAATGAAGACGGTTGAGAAAATACTGGCTTTAAAAATCCTTGACTCCATTACCATTACATAAAAGGATTGAAGAACCACTCTTTAGACAACAACTTGCCATTTATTTGAATTTAGGTGGTAATTTTATCCACCAAAAGGAATATTTTGGTGTTTAGCACGAGACATGGCATTTGCATAGTAGTACCCCTGGATCAGTTTAACCCAAGGGAAAACGATTAGCTAGCCTGGTTGAAGAATTTATCCAGAATCTTCATGATGAGACAATTATTTTGAACTTGAAGGTCAAGGATGACCAAACCACCTTTAGTCTCTCCTCTGCGCGCCATAGACCATGATACAAGATTGGTCCGTGTTACTTAAAACCCCTCCTCTCCAAAGACATTGTCTTATGTATTCTGCCCGATTGCTCAATAATCATTTTGTAAATCTTGATAATGTTAAGATAGAAAGTTAGAAATGCAAATAAGACTCAGTTAACCATCTGAAACTGGCCCCCGCATGTTATGAACTAGGACCAAATTTGAAGCCTCCTTTCAGTTCGTGTTACTATAGGCAAACAAAAGTTCTAGGGTTTAATTTAAACCTAGGGAAAGGTCTGCATGTGTAAAGGGAAAAGAACCAAGCTGACAAGACATGATAGTAGTGTGAACATCACAATTGTTTTCTAGAACAATAATGGTCTGAAGGAGGTTTGATTTATGATAATGAACTTTTATCAGAGTAGAGCTTGAGGTATGAAACTGGTGTGAGGACACAAGAGTACTAGGATCTTATAGAAGACCCTGGCGCAATGCATCATTGAGAAAAACTTGCACAAGATGAGCATGACGAACAAAACGAAGGGGGAGAGAGGTCCCTCTACCAAACACCCCGTGTGCATTTATACATTTTCCCTTGAACTTCATGTAGATTCAACCACACCATCTTTGTCCAAAGCCTTTGTACCTGACGATATACTTATAGGTAACTTAGTGCCCCCCCTTTATAGAACGACATGTCAAAATATAGCTTTAGCAACAAAACATCTTTTCTATGACATATGTGAATATAATCAAAAGCCCAATCAAGACAATCGTGATGCAATGACCTAGTTACGCTGTTTTCTGCCTGGGTGTTTGGTGTTTCTTATTCTATCATTTTGTTTGGAATTTGAGCAGAAGTTTCTTGTGAAACTCATTGCTGACTTCTACAAAGATAAGGCAAGTTATTTGGTGTAATCCCGGGAAAAGAGGCATCAGCAAATGCATTACTCGTATAGCTCCTGGCACAAGTTTGGAAAGAGACTAGCATGCAAGGAGTTACACACAAATGATCTCAAGATCCAAAAAAAAAACATTTGAAAAAAAAACACAATAGTAACATTTGCTATGCCACAAATAATTCAAGTCCAGAATTCATCCAAACATTAAAAATAAAAATAAATGTATGCATGTCGCTGCTTTTCACAGCACAATTAAATGCTCATAGCTAATTTTGCCTTTTTCGTGAATTTAGGTGTCGAAAATTTCAGTCCGGTCCCAATCAAATCGAGTCAAATTGTCATTCTGTCTCAAAGATGTTACTATCACATATATTATTGATCTCCAATTAACAACACACGAACACAAGTACACAACGCCACCATTCAAAACCGACCCGAGAACAGCGTGAACCACAGAATGCAGCAGCAAACCAAACAAGGCTAACGATCGACAATTAAACTGGTACTACTATGACTATCACGAAGCTAGAGTGTTGGAGTAGCTTGCTAGCTCTGGTCTGGTGCTCTCGTGAGACAGATGAATCAGTTCACGAGCCTGGCATCCATCTGGAGGACGGTGCTGAGGTTGAGCGGGCTGATGTAGTCGAGCGATCCGGTCATGAACTGGCTGACGATGATCCGGTTGGCGCGCTCCGTGGGGTGGTAGGCGTCCCAGAACACGTACTCGTCCCTGTCGGCGCACATGTTGGACGCCACCGTGCACAGGCCGACGCCGTTGTGCGGCCCCTGCCCGCAGCACGCCTCCTTGGCCGTCCTGAACCCGTACGCCGCCGGGTTGCTGATGAAGTCGAAGTGCACGCGCATGGAATTGGCGGCGATGTAGGTCCCTTCGCCGTACCTTCCGTTGAGCTCCGACAGCACCTGCGACAGCTGCGGGTTGAACAGCTCCGCCGCGCGCATCAAGTCCGTGTCGCACTGCCCGTCGAGGCTCCGGAGGGCGAGCTCTGCCGGCGCGCAGCCCAGCGGCCCCGTCCCCGTCACCAGCACCCGCCGCGCGCCCATCTCGTGCAGCCTCTGCATCCACGCGCCAGTTTCAGTTTGAGCTGGTGCGCGTCTACTCTGTTACCGCGGAAAAACAAATTAATGGGAGCTTACGACGAGGATCTTCTTGTACTCGGAGATGAGGTAGCGGACGAAGTCCGGGAGGGAGAACTGGCGGGAGCGGAGGGAGAAGGGGATGAGGTAGTAGTTGTTCACGAAGTCGTTGCCGCCCAGGGTGATGAGCACCAGCGCCCGGTTCACCACCTGCTGCGCCTGGGACGCGCCCACCAGGGCGCGCAGCTTCCACTGGTACTCCTGGAAGTACTTGAGCTGCTTGCTGATCCGCACGATGTTCACCTGCAAAATGTGCAACACACCCAACTTATATGCTCGCTCTTGCAGTACAAATTCACAACGATTAACTGAATTGACATTAAAACTGCATGCGGCCTTCATACAAATTGGATGCCGGTGTCGTTGAGGATCCCGACGCCGGCGGACGCGAAGTTGGCGCCCACCAGCAGCTTCGCGCCGTGGAGCTCCGGGGACAGGTACGGCAGCGTGGGCTCGGCGCCGAGCTGCTCGCTGATGATGTCCGGGATGTTGTGGCCGTTGGAGAAGCGGCCGGTGGCCCGGTGCGTCGGGTAGTCGATCCCGTACGGCGGCGAGTCGGCGCGCGCCGTCGTCAGCAGGTAGTTGTTGTTGCCGTTGTCCACCAGGGAGTCGCCGAACACGAAGAAGGCGCGCGCGCACTCCGACGGCGTCGCCAGCAGCGCGACGCCCAGCGCCACTATCGTCGTCAACAAACCGCAGCTGCTCAATGCACCACCGCTCGTCATCTTCGCGACCTCACGATCTTGCTGCACCGGTCTATCGATTATTTCACGTTTCGTGGGGAATGCACAAGACCTCAGGCTGAAGAGGGGCTATATATAGCGAGCGAGAGAGGAGTCGTCCAAGCATGTGCAGCCAGCAGAATGCGCCCCTTGCATGGAATTTATCAGGCCACCATGTTAGATACGTGCGCCGCATATCTGTAATGACAATTTGCCACTCCAACCCCCGGACCTTCAAAGCTGCTACTTTCTGCCCATGTTTCACTGTCAGTCTATCAGCGTCGACCAAGCTATTTTCGAATTTGGGTGCACCTACATATATCTCTGGCTCTTCATTGGCATGTGTGCAATTGCTAAAAAAAATGATCAGCGCCGAATCGTCAAAACGCTAGTCCTGACTTATCTTTTAAATTAACTTTCCATTTTCATTAACACCACGCTTCATCCTTTATTCTTGCGATGACAACATTTGCGAGAGAGGCATGATGCCTAAAGACCCTTGCGTTACGCTCCTTCCATAGATCCCATGGAACAAGCAAGATTGCAGATGTCGCTTCCTTCCTCGCCTTTCCATTATCAAGCGCAAGCTCCGTCCACCACTCATTGATGGATGTTTCATCAGCCCAAAGCTCCGGAAGGATATGGTGGCAACTACACCAAGCAAGGATCTCTTTCCAAATCTTCGTTCTAAAGCGACACTTGGAAAGAAGGTGACTCACCGAATATTGAACTTGGTTGCAAAAAAGGGTCATTTCCACAATTTTGCCAATCCCTATTTGGTAGGCGGTCAGCCGGCCAAATCGTATTTTTGCATCACCAATCAAACAACGAATTTGCATTTAGGGGGTGCCCAAGACCTCCAAACCGGAGCATTGAGAGAGAGGTGGGGATGATGACCTCAAATTGCATCTTGTAAGCCAACTTGACCGAGTAAATGCCATCACTTGTGAATTTTCAATGGATATTGTCGGGCGTATCGTGGGAGAGGTTTACACCGGAATTCAATTTCCAAAGCGTGACAAACTGTTGAATGTGATCAATGTCAAAACCATGTTGAATGTTGAGTTGGTTGACCCAAAAGTTGTTTTAAGCACCTTCTTAACCGTGCAATTCTTTCCTTTTGTTTTCTCAAAGAGCGCTTGGGTGTGTTGTCCTTTGTCCTAGATCCATCTAGCCATGGCGAGGTCCAAAATTTTGCCTTCTTAGTGTTTTCGACCGTCGGTATGGTAGCTGCCGCAAAGAGATCTCTATCATTTTCATTGCATGGTTTGCAAGGCCGATCCAAGGCTTGGTGTTGTCAACCCATTCAAGCCATAAGCTCATAACCATCTTTGTCAACGGTTGGAAGAAAACTTTTCAAGATTTGGGATGCCTAAGCCATCAAGTGGCAAATCGCCTCCCAATTGACCATGCATTTATGACTATTGTGTTTCAAAATTCAGACTTCACAATCGAACAACACGACTAAAAACATTGGGTGAATGCCAAAAAACTAAAGGGTCGATGAGTTTTTCTTTAAAGTAGTCAAGCTTTCTAGTGCTATTTGTTGAAAGCCAAACATGAAATGGAAATAACAATTTTTCAAAAAAGTAATAACTTGCATTTTAGATGACAAAATACTAAAGGGTCGATGAGTTTTTCTTTAAAGTGGTTGAGCTTTCTGGTGGTCAATTCACTACCCCGCTCTGAATGCATCTTCTCTACTAGCTGCAAGGCCAACAATCTGGATGTCGCTACCCGAGAACCCTCAAATAAGAATAGTATAGATATGTCAAAACGAGGTCTGCTTACACATCTTCCTAATCTTAAATGGAATGTAAGGAAGCTCTTAATAGACTTCGTTTACCTTAGTACCGAATGTGGTTTGTTAGATTCTGATTTATGTACGCTAATAATTATGCACTAACCAGACTCCATATCCTCTTATAACTATGTGTTGGTTGTTCAAGAAATCTAAGTGTCCGTGGTGTTAATCTTGATTTGGGCACCTAATCTTGCTTACTAAGTCCATCTTTAGTGTTATACTGAATTCCTAATTATTTTTTAGAACACCTAATTGTGTGAAACATATGAACTACCCTCACTTATAGACATTTCGGCGGAGGATTAAAATTTTGATATATGGCACGATGCACGTCTAGTGGAGCGAGGTGACATGAGTGTGGAACGTGACACTTTATGGAGACCCCTAAGTCACTAAATCGAAGGCCCACCCTATCCTAGTATGATTCAAATCTTGTGATAACAATGTATGGTTCCGTTCGGTATTGTTGACACTTGACAGTATCAGGTGTACTGTGCACAATGTAACATAGGCAGGTGTGCGAGGGGAATAAATGGATAAGTTTTCAGAAAAACTTACAAACTGCATGTGCGGAGTTTATATAGAGAAGAAAGATGACGAGGGTGTAGAGTGCACGACCATGAAAAGAGAAAACAAAGTAGGCCTATGATTTTCATAAATGTGCTAGACCTGCATCTTTCGTGTTCATGATTTAGAGCACAAAATCCATTGTAGTCTCACGTTGTCATTTACGAGGTTACATGAGTCGGGAAAGAGGCCGTAAAAAACAGGTAGAGATCCTCGCAACTTGCCAATAGAGGCACCGGTTCAGATGAGCTAGGTGCAAGCACAAGTACGGCAGCAGGAGCGATGCTGCTCTTCCAAAGGAAAAAAAAAAAAAAAACTTAGCCAAATGTGAGTGCGATTGATTGCGCCTGCAATGATCCATCTGCCTGCCTGCCTAGTTCACATCAGAAACCGACCTGAAAGCTGCGATCAGGTAGAGTTACATCCCAATACGTAGAAATTCCAGCTACCTCACGAGCTTCATTTAACCGCACCTGACGTGTTGGTGCCGTCCGATCTTAAACGGGCAATCTATGGCCCCCTCGCCAACTGTGAATGAGACAAGGCCAAGATGATCAAGGACTGCTGGCCAGTGCTCATCAGCCTCGAGCCTTCTTCTTTATCGAAAAATTACAGTGGATCCTCTCTAACAACCAGGTAGGAATTGAAAGTGAACAGAGAAGAACTTGACGACAATTTTCGTTCGGTAGTTTGCACCTCAATCGTGGACGAACATAATGGCTACCATATCAGTAAAAGGAGTTTGGTGAGGTGTGTGTAGTTACCCGTATGCGTTCAGTGACAGGAATGACAGACATGAGACACCCACCTGGTTACCGCCATCAGTCAGTAGGCCCGTGCAGTGCCTGAATCCACCATGAAGCGCCCCCTCTCCTTGGTTTCCCTTCCGCCTCCATCTCATTCTTCATGCC
>NC_061511.1:117731770-117799897 GCF_022539505.1 Lolium rigidum
CTACTTTCATATGTTGCTCAAAAGTAGAAGTACTGAAGTAGTTTTGTGTATGAACCCTAGCCAGGGCCATCCACTTGACACCCTCTTTCGACACCCCATCCAAATCTTCAAACAACAGGTCATCAAAGTCGTCATCTCCTATCCCCATACGATGGAGAAGATCATCAATAGCCTCCTCCTTGTGTTGTTCAGATCCTCCCAGCCAATTCCCAGAGTTTGCCGATGGCGCCGCCATACTAGTTTGGATGCTATCTCGGTCCAGGGACGAAACAGAAATCAAACAGAAAAACTGAGGACGAACAGACGAGATCGACACCAGATCCCACGAGCAGCCAACCTGGGTTGTAGATGGAAACCACGAGCAACCAACCTGGACGAAGAGCTCGTCCCTGATCCCTCCTTCCCGATCAGAGCCGGCGTCGGAGTCGTAGAAACCCTAGTCGTCTGGCTATTGCCAGAGCCCTAGGTAAAAAACACGAGTCGCTCCAACTTCCGTATAATATATACTTTGACTAATATGTGCTGCTAGCTTGTGTTGTGTACACTTGTTCTCTCCCTGGAGTTGTCAGGTGCTTAAGACCCCCAGAGTTAGCTGGTGGGCTGGATCTTTTTCCTTTCCTTGTCGTTAAAACGCTTATATGTTTCATTTTCAATGAGAATGGAGCTGGAGAGCGCTTCCTGTTAGTCTAAAAAAAAGTTTTCTTAATAAGGAATCTTGTAATTGGATTTATGAACCCCTAGCTTATGGTTGAAAAACTCGTTATTGACTGAAACTATTGTTGGCAATTGATAAAAGGCCGCAACAAGACTGAAAAAAAAAAGATTTCCAGGGTACTCTTAATCTGAACGGGCTAGATACGATGCTGGACCTTGAGGCCGGAGGCGGTCGTGTTGCCAATACCAAGTAACTGGTGGGAGGCCTGAATCCTAGCCCATTCTTTGTCACAGCTACTATCGCCGCCCCGAAAGCCCAGTAGTAAAACCTTAAACCCTAGCAGCGGATGGTTCTAGAGCCTCCTCGCCTCTTCTCCGTCTCCTCCCTCTAAAATCCGCCTCTCCCCTCCCATTCCCTTTCCCCCTTTCCAAGAAACCACCAGAGCTCTCGCCTCTTCCCACATCGCCTCCTACCTCCCAAGCACCGAGCCATCTCGTTGCCCCGCCATGTACCGTGCGGCCGCCAGCCTCGCCTCCAAGGCTCGGTGAGTGATCTTCTCCCCGGCTTCCCGCGATACGATCTGAATCTCTGCGCTGTTTTGTTTTGTGGCTGCTAACCTGTGTACGTGATTCTTCCTGCAGGCAAGCCGGGAGCAGCGCTCGTCAGGTGAGCTGATTTGTCTTCTCGAATTGTTGTTTGCAGTCCCCACCCTAGTGTTGTAGCTTGGTACTTGTAGAGGTCCAGCAGCACCGCTGGGCGTTTGGTCGCACAATTCAATTGAGATCCGGTAGCTTTCTTTAATATCGTGCTTGAGACTCGGTGGCGTTCCATTCGTGGTTCAGTTGAATCTATGAAAGCTTGAACTGCTTAGGTCCCGCCAGATTTGGTCTGTGAAATTTTGCCTGACACAGTCCATCTAGAAGCCTAGAGACCAACAAATATGGACTCTGCCTGATTGATGATCCACCGGAATATGTCGTTTCAGTGTTTGCTAGTGAAATATCTACGCTTCCACAAGTAATGTGCACTCGGTACTTGGTAATGTGGGTCCGTTGGGCATAGTAATTTTGCTTCAGTTGATAGCTCCTGCCCTGCTCATGTTTGTTGTGTCCTGAAAGATCTACGCTTCCGGAGTAGCTCTCGCCTCGGCATTGCTTGACTTGTTGCCGATGCTGTGTGTAGGTTGGAAGCAGGCTTGCCTGGAGCAGGAACTACGCAGCCAAGGACATCAAGTTTGGTGTCGATGCTCGTGCTTTGATGCTCAGGGGTGTCGAGGAGTTGGCAGATGCCGTGAAAGTCACAATGGGTCCTAAGGTATTACTATGTTCATATAAATGTGTAAAATACTAATCTTTAAGTATCTCATTGTAGTGGACTTTATATATACATATAAGGGGAAAACTATTGAATTGTCTTGTTCTTATTCTGGTTAGAGTTTTGATATCTCAGATTATTAACTTGTTTAAATGTATAGGGACGCACTGTCATCATTGAACAGAGCTTTGGTGCACCAAAAGTCACAAAGGACGGTGTCACTGTTGCCAAGAGCATTGAATTCAAGGACAGAGTCAAGAATGTTGGTGCAAGTCTGGTAAAGCAGGTTGCTAATGCAACTAATGATACTGCTGGAGATGGTATGACATGCTCGTGCCCTGCTGTATTATTACATGCAATGAAAAATGAGTCTGTTATGTAAAACCTTCGTGCTAGGCTTGTCTGTTGAGTATATCATAGTGTACTGTTCCTTCTTTCCTGGAGCATCAAGATTAAAAAAATTCTTCGCTCTTCAGTGTCATTGCAGTTTGATATATAACACCGAACAAATAATATATGTTAGTGCTTTTGTTCTATCCTATCGCATTCTTAAAAATTGGGGGTATCTGTCTTGAACTCTTCCTGATCTGTTTCTGTTCCAAAATTTCAGGTACAACATGTGCTACTGTTTTGACAAAAGCAATTTTTACCGAGGGTTGCAAGTCTGTAGCGGCTGGAATGAATGCAATGGATCTAAGACGTGGAATCTCAATGGCGGTTGATGATGTTGTGACAAACCTAAAGGGCATGGCTAAAATGATCAGCACATCAGAGGAAATAGCACAGGTAACACTTGAAGTGATTAATTGCAAAGTTCTTACTCTCTCCTTCGTTTCAGGTGCCTTATTTATGACTAATTTTGATTTTTAATCTTACAAAGGTGGGTACAATATCAGCAAATGGGGAAAGAGAAATTGGTGAGCTGATTGCTAAGGCTATGGAGAAGGTTGGGAAAGAAGGTGTAATCACCATTGCGGTAAGATTTTCATAGTTAAAACTTATCAAAGCTAAGTTGCTACTAATGTGGTAGCTTGACCTATGTTTTGACTTCCACTTTCAATATATTAGCAATACAGTTTGTCAGTTTTGTTCTATAGCATACAACTAAACAAGTCTGTACATCTGTACATTAACAATCTCACCTAGTCTATTTTATTATTTGCCTAGTTGAGTGCAAATCTGTACATGATGACTGAGAATAGCTTTCATCTTAATCTGTATTGAAGCCTGAGTGCAATAGATAATGCCAGATTGTAAATCTAGTTGTATGTTTTACTTGTATAGTTGCAATCCACATAATATTCAGTCCAGTAGTAGAAACTATTCGAAATTCCTGTATTTGTAAGAAATAGCTGAACAGAACAGTCAAGTGGATGTATCCTCAGTCCTTAATGTGTGTGATAGGGACATAGTGAGCTGTCTTAAAAAGCTAGTTTTTCTGCAGCAATGTGTGTATTTAGTTTGATTTTGTGTCATCATAACTTCGTATTTATGATTAGTACAAGCAAAAACCAGTCAGAGCTTGTTTAATTTAATTTGCTTACATGTAGGATGGTAATACCCTTCATAATGAGCTTGAAGTTGTGGAAGGCATGAAGCTTGACAGGGGTTACATCTCTCCATACTTTGTTACCAACCAAAAGACCCAGAAATGTGTAAGTACTACGTACTTATGTTGCTGCCAGTTGCTTCTTAGCCTCAGAATTTTGTTGTGTTCATCATACTAATCACCACAGTTATAAATGTTTTTATTCTACAGGAATTAGAAGACCCCTTGATCTTGATACACGACAAGAAGATTTCAAACATGCATGCAGTAGTGAAAGTGTTAGAGATGGCTCTGCAGGTACTTGTTTCAATTAAACCATGGCCAATATTGGCATCGTAGTTGTCTTTACTGCTAATAGCGACTAATATCTTTCCTTGAACAGAAACAAAGGTCTCTACTGATTGTTGCAGAAGATCTAGAAAGTGAAGCATTGGGCACTCTGATTCTTAACAAGCTTCGTGCAGGCATTAAGGTCAGTAAATTTTATCTGTTTTTCATTTCAATTTTGTAAGGTCTGTTGTCCTAATTGGATGTGTATTCAGGTCTGTGCTGTTAAAGCTCCTGGTTTTGGAGATAACAGGAAGGCAAATTTACATGACCTTGCTGTCCTTACTGGGGGAGAAGTAAGTTTAGAGTTACCAAATATCTAGATTTTGTGTGAGATTCAGAATTGTTTTTTAAATCTACATGTCTCATTCAGGTCATATCTGAAGAGATTGGGATGAACCTTGAGAACTTTGATTTTCAGATGTTAGGTACCTGCAAAAAGGTACGATTGCTAGAAGCCTTAGCTTTTTGTACCTTTGCACTTTGTTAATTTTAAGTGTAAATCTCTAACATCGTGCAGTATAGTTCTTGTCCCAAGGTGCATTATATTTTTGTCAAATTACTTTATTCATAGAATGTTCATTTCAGGTGACTGTTTCTAAGGATGACACTGTTATTCTTGATGGAGCTGGGGATAAGAAGAACATTGAAGAGAGAGCAGAACAGGTTCATGCAATGTCTATTTTATGTGCAGGCCTTGCGTTGCATCTTATATATCAATTATGATGACTTACATGAATATTGTGGTACAGATTAGATCTGCAATTGAGCAAACCACTTCTGATTATGACAAAGAAAAACTGGAGGGGCGGTTGGCAAAGCTTTCTGGAGGTGTTGCTGTTCTAAAGGTGAGGTTCATCTTCCTTGTGTGATACATGCATTTTCAGATAGAACTGTAAGTGCTTGTTCTATTTGCCACTCCCTCCTTGCTACATTGTAGTGCATATAAGGTTTTTGAAAAGTCAAACGATGTAAGATTTGTCCAAGTTTATTTGAGAAAATCATCTAATATCTGAAATATACATCATGATAAATCTAATGTCATTGTTTTGGTATTCTAGATTCTTGATGTTGATATTTTTCCCACATACTTGCTCAAACTTTACATCGTCCAATTTTTCAAAAAACTTACACGTGCTACATTTTGGCAAGGAGAGGGAGTATTTTGCAGTCATCAATTTTGATAAATGTACTAAAATCGTAAATGCTATCTTGGACTAGCATTTCATGCTGGTGTATTTATTGAAATTGAGTTTGAGACTTCTGACTATTAGATTAGTTTTGTCCAAATCTAAATGCAACACTATTGTCCCATTAAAAGTTATAGCTATGTTTGTGTATACCCTTAAATTGCTGATTAAGGTTTAGTATAATAGGTGCTTCCATTTACTGAATATCTGTTCTGGTGCTAATAGGCTTCCTGAAGTTTACTGCATGTTTTTACTTATGTGTACTGTGATCTATCTTACAGATCGGAGGAGCCAGTGAAGCTGAAGTTAGCGAGAAGAAAGACAGAGTTACAGATGCACTCAATGCCACTAAAGCTGCTGTTGAAGAGGGTATTGTGCCAGGTACTGTTTAGTGTGAACTTCAAAGATGGTCTGTTTGAATTCTTTTTGGTGTTAATTGTTCGTTGCAAATTAATATCCTACTATTGGCGTTCATTATTCTTATCAAATTGGTTATCTTATGCATTACTTTTCCCGAGAATATGGTTCATCTTTAATGGTTATGCGCTTATGCAGGAGGTGGTGTTGCACTTCTATATGCATCAAAGGCTCTGGACAAACTGCAGACTGCAAACTTTGATCAGAAGATTGGAGTACAAATCATTCAGAATGCTTTGAAGGTTTGGGAGTAAATAATTATCTCTGTTGTCATGATTTTTCTTTTTTCCTGTGTCCTGATTTCTGAAATACCATGCAGACACCAGTGTACACGATTGCTTCCAATGCAGGCGTAGAAGGGGCAGTGGTTGTTGGTAAGCTTTTGGAGCAAGATAACACTGATCTTGGATATGATGCAGCTAAAGGTATGATCTCCTCGACCACTTGCTCGCTTATTGTCCTATTAACCAATCTGAGTCATTACTGATAGTCTAAATGTCAATTATAGGCGAATATGTGGACATGGTGAAGGTCGGTATCATTGACCCTCTAAAGGTGATCAGAACTGCCTTGGTGGATGCTGCCAGGTACTGTCTAGTACCTTTCTGTGCTCGTGATTATTTTTCTTATCCACCAACAATGTCCGATGTCAAAGACAATGGTTCTGTTGGCATTCATTCCAAACTCGACACCAGCACTAATGTCCCTAAGCTGATTGTTTCTATAAATCTTGCAGTGTATCATCTTTGATGACCACCACAGAAGCCATCATAGTAGAGTCTCCTAAAGAGGAGAAAGAGGCACCTGCAATGGGCGGCATGGGTGGAATGGAGTACTAAGCCATCTTACCCACGGCATATGGAAGCAATCTGGGACATATTATAACTAGGATTTTTTTTTTGCGGTGTACTCCCATCTCTGATGTAATTCTATTTTCGGTGGGTTGTCGGACAGTTTTTGTTTCTGGGGACTTGTATATCTCAGTTCCAAACGGAACTAGTGTTGGGGTGAATAAGAGGTGAGCTAAAACTGTTCATCGGAATTGATCATGACACCTTCTGCAGAAGATCCAATCTTTTAAAAGAGTGCACTTTGTAACATGCAGTCCTGCTAGTATTACCAAATACTGTAGCGGGTCAGGCTCAACCTGCAGTCCCAGCAACTTGTGCACTACCTACGCCCTGGGCTCACCTCCACAGCGGTGGCGAGCCGGACCAGGTCTGTGCTGCAGTGGGCCTCCTACCAGACGATGTTGGCTCATGTAGAGATATTTTTTTTCTGTACGCGGTACTCAAGAATCAAGATCTATTGATACAGAACTTGGTGAAGCATCGGTAGTGCCATGCCCGACCCCGTACGATTCCATGCACACTTTGTTGGAATCACCCCTGTCTTTATCCGCATGAGGACGAGCACTGTCAGATTGCTAGGTCTGATATGATAGTTGGACTAGATCACTAGAGTGTGGAGGGCGCTAGGGTTTTCAACATATGGAAGTGATCTAACATTGCCCATGTCGCCACACTATATATATAGGGAGTAAGCATGAGCTTCACAACCCTAATCTGGTCACTACGAGTCCCCACACTATATATAGGGAGTAAGCGTGAGCTTCACAACACTTTTGGCCAACCCTAATCTGGTCACTACGAGTCCAAACCCAATGACCCAGTCCGTGTTATACTCACGTCTAACCTAAGCAGCTCACTCTTAGTCGGATCATATCTAACTTGCTCCAAACTCACACAGACTCAATGCAACACAAACCACCGTTGGAGTCTTGCTTCCAACCGATCAACCGACAACTAGTAGCAGAACATGGCGACTTCCAGATTCCATAGAGTTCATGGCAAAAATTTGAATTTTTTTAAAATATATTTCTCGAACATTTTAAATTTTGATTTTTCCCAAATTTGAACTTTATAAATTTGAAATATTTTAAAATTCTGTTATTTTCTAGAATCTGATGTTTTTTGAGTTCGAACATTTTTTCAATATGAACATTTTTTGAGTTTGAATATTTTATGAATCTGAACAATTTTTGAGTTTAAACATTTTTCAAATTTAAATGTCTTTAAAAACTGTACCTATTATTTTGGGCTGGATTGGTAGTGGCCCATGAGGGAGGGCTGCCTGAGCCCGCCCTACTCGCTCCCGTACTGGAGCCATAAGCCCAACCTCCGCCGAGCGCCGATACCCCCTCGAAAAAAAAAACCCTCGAATCCCCCGATACCCCAACTTCCAAGTCCGGCCTGGCCGCCGCCGCCGGACAAGAATCGTTGCCCTGAGAGATGGCGGGGTCGGGTCCAGCACCGTCACCAGAGGGGCCGTCGGCGGCGGTGGAGGGTGATCACCAGAAGGGTCCGCCCGCGCTGATGCTGTTCGACACGAGGACGAAGAAGACGGAGGTTTTCCGGCCGCTCGTGGAGGGCAAGGTCGGCATGTACGTCTGCGGCGTGACGCCCTACGACTTCAGCCATATCGGACACGCCCGCGCCTACGTATCCTTTGACGTCCTCTACAGGTACGCTCTCCCCGCCAACACACTGCCCCCACGATCCGTCCAACGACGCTCGCGTTGCCATCACCAGGGATTATCGCGAGCGCTTGCTCGAGTTGAACACTGACGCCGCCGCCAGCTGGCCTTCTGGGCAAGTTGTAATCAGGCACGTGCAATGCACGTGTTTACACTACATTCAATAAAGAAAAAAGGTTTAATGATTATATTAATAAACCATAGTGTGGATGTTCACCTGAATCGACGGCCCGTGAACATCCGATCATCAATCACAACTTGGAATACTATACTAAAGCTCGCAGATCCTTATGTTGCCTTCTAACAAGAACTCAACAATCTTCTCTTGATATGTTAACGCTACCAGTTACTAAGTACTACATGGCTATGAACTCTCCAGCTGATCTGAGGGTGAGAACAGAGACATGAGCAGTACATAGTAAAAATTTCTTTTCAAAGCACACGAAGTTAAAGATCAATGTGTTACAACAACCCTTTTCCTCTTATTTGGTAGAATCAATGAACTGGGTGAACATGCCCTCATCTTCCACTGCAGGTTAACTCCATGCAGGACAGACTATTCACCCATAGTATATGTACCACCTCTCTTTCCGGCGTCCATAGTATATCCATGTGTACATCATTACCTATACATGCATCACAAGGTATAAATAAGGATCAAACTGCACTCCTAAGCTAAACTAACAAAAGGTCTACGCCTGACTTGTCTCACGTAAATCAAGAGCACCCTGAACAAAAAAAAAAAGAGTACTCACTAAAGTAATGATGTAATCAAACATCAACGTCACAAGCTGGTGGTATGGTCTAAAAATATCTGTTCTTCCAAAATCAAGCATTTCCGGAGTATGACGGTAAGAAGGTTGTAACAACGGTTCAAGTTGCAATTAAGATTTGATTTGACAACACCTACCCAAGCAGCTGAAACTGCTGTTTGAACTCCAACGTACATTAATATGCAATTTTACTCGTTACGGAAGTAATCAGGCTATGGAAGCGGAAGTAGCCGTCTCTTTGATAAAAATATAACAACTGAGATTATGTGCATTTTGCTCCCACGTATATGAGATAT
Organism: Lolium rigidum; assembly: GCF_022539505.1. Lineage (NCBI taxonomy): Eukaryota > Viridiplantae > Streptophyta > Magnoliopsida > Poales > Poaceae > Lolium > Lolium rigidum. The sequence goes on from NC_061511.1 coordinate 117,740,828, forward strand.
GCATCTTTAATACCTTTGCTCCATGTATGTATCTAAGGATTAACCATCCTTGAGCCTTTATCAAGCTAAATTTTCTTTTCCGGACGAAAATCAAGCTGCAATCTAAAGATAAATGCAGTCGGTTATGTGCTGAGCAACTCATTTCTACATGTTGATACATTGCTCCTTATTTGAAATCTAGTTAGGTAATTCCATTATATCAACCTGCAAGGAAATGAGATTTAAACTACTTCCAAAAACGAAGAAACACTTGATCAGGCTCAGTGAGGTTGGAAACAATTGATAAAACCTACTTCAATAGCACATATTTTTCATGAACGATACATCATTCTGTTCTTGTACTATGCATGTTTAAAATTCACAGCAAAGCATAATGCTGATGTTACTGCTTCCACAAACAGAAACCCATTTAGTCAGTGGATCACTTAATCTAGCAGTAACCTACCAAAAGTATTAAATAGTCTACGAATTTTCTTTGCTCCAACTAAACTTTGAAGGTAAAAACAATCTTATGCACTTAAATAACTTTTCCAAAAAAAAGTCATGGTCCTGAAAGAACGACAATATAATCTCTCTAGGTTTCACCTAAATTTCCTCAAAGTTAAGTATGAAAAAATAGATCAACGAAAACTGAACATGCAAATTATTTCATAATTTTAGCAGAAAAATCGGAGTGTACCAGTTTGGTTTCATATGTTGATGTAATTTGATCTTGGCTGCTAGAAACATTTATTTCTCTTGGTTGCTGGATAATTTCAGATTGTTCTCCAGTAATATTACTTTTGCTTCATCTATTTATTTAAATTCACATTACTACACTCTAGAATTAGTGATCGTGCACAAGTAAACTTGTACATCACTATTCACTGAATAATGCCTGGTTTTCAGTTCAATTATTAATCCATACATGTGCCTCATTAGTACGTGTCCCATCGATTACAGATATTGCATCAAAGTTTATGTACGTCAGTTTTTATATTGCACAAATTTGGGTAAACTTTATTTGAAGATGTACTTTTCAAAACAACTTTTGAGTGTATTTGGCTTAACGGTATAATTTTTTTTTCCGCAAGATATGCAATGCATATAAATCCTTTAAAAGGTGATCCTGCAATTATCTTAGCGGGTAAAGAAAACTTTGCATGTCAATCTCGTATACTCGCATATTCATATCTTGCAGCTCAATGGAATCGTGTGTCCACCTTACAAAAAAATTATGCCTGTATTTTCCTCAAAGAGCATGATTACATAAGTCAAGTGAGATCAGCTGCACCTTTGTGACAACTTTTGTTGACTGTGAAGCCTGGAGGGAAGGACATACCTCTATTTCATCACACCAGCAGGTTCCTTTTAAAAACACATAAAATTTGATGTTCTTTCTACTTTCCTAGGATCTTCACCTGGAGGTATATTTGCACATGAAAGCTTTGCTAGGCCAAGTTGCAGTCTTGCAAGTGACAATGGCTGGTTTACAAATTTTTACGGGGTTACTGACCTTTTTATTATTCAAAATGTTCTAACTGAAAACGACTGACACATGTAGACTTTGGCTAACTGTGCCCAGGTTTAAATTATGTAATAGTAGAAATGTATTTTTTGCGGTAATATAACATCAATTGACAATCAGTTATTAGCCTGGTTGGAAAAATCTACTAATAACATCAATTGACAATCACAGAGTAGCATGGCGTACACTTGAGTGGGACATTGACAATTCAACCATTGTGGTTTACAGTAGCATGACTACGATTTCTAATATAATACCAATCAAATTTCAAGATTCAAGAAAAGACATCCAAAGATATCATAAGAACACGACAGTATAGTTCAGAGTATGAAAATAAAGAGTCACCTTCAAGGCTTGGAGGAGTGGAGGACACGGCCGAGCACGCCATGGAGGAGCTGGATGCGGTCCACCTGGGTGGATGGAAGGTGCAGCTGAGGTGACGGTGTGGGGCCCTGCCCAAATCCTGTTAGGCGAGGCGTGGTCTGCGGGGTGCCCTGGGATGCGGTTGGCGGCGTGCTGGGAGTGCGACGACACCGAACGATGCGGTGGTTTCTGCGATAGACATGTTTTTTTTCTTTGTCAATTGCGATTGGGCGTGGGATTGGCCGCGTCTAACCATGTTTTAGGCGTAATCTAAACTGGTGATTTTGTTGATTAGAAGGCTGGGATGATTTGGATCTGCCACTCTCGCTCTTTTAATAGTAGTGTAGATTTCCAAACAGTGTTAGTTTTATTTCTTTTGGCAGCGCAATCGGATGCTTTGTCGTTTGAAGTGCTGCTAAGCTAAATCCATATTACTAACCTATGTTCTTATTTGGTTGTCTTGTATTTCCCTTCCAAAAGGGACAATGTAGTGCATTTTTATTATTTCATTGTTCTATGCTTCACTTATGCCTTTTTATTTATTTTTTCAACTTCCCTGCCCGATAAGACTTCTTACGGTGTTGATTAAAAAAAAGACTTCTTAGGGTTGAACTCAGATGCTCCTATATGTTTTTATAGCGGAAGCTGGAGCATTTTGCTTAGAAACAACAACAAAAATTATGCTAAACTTCTAATGATACAACTTTATTAATGCTTCATATCTTATGCTTTGAGGTAATAATTTCATGTGAGTTCGCTATATCATGCACTTGCCATATTGATTCGATTTTCATTCTCAGGTACCTAAAGTTCTTGGGGTATGAGGTTGAGTATGTGCGCAACTTCACTGATATCGATGATAAGGTAATAGTCACATGGTTAAGAAAATGATAGGCTTTAAATACTGATAAATTTTGAGGACACATTTGAGTAGAATGTCAAATATAGTTTGTCATGTTGGATGTATGTATGCTGTCAAATATAGTTTATTCCTGCTTTAGTTTGTCATGTTGGATGTATGTATGCTACTGGAGTTGCCTAAACAAAGGATGAAGTTATATCTTAGATTGCTCTCTAGTGAAGTGTAGGCTTTGTATCTGTACAATTCCCCTTTTTGGCCCAGTTTATTGTCTATCTAACGTTTTCTTTTGATAATAAGTTTTCAAAAACTTCAAACTAACTTCTGGAATAAACTTCCCATGAAAATATGTACTCGATGTCAAAATTATCTTCAGAAATGCATCTCATTGAAAGTCATTTTTTATCTCTTGGGTGGATACAAGGTGGTCACTTCTGAGTTTTTGTGTTTGTGCAGATTATTAGGCGAGCAAATGAAGCTGGTGAGACGGCAAGTAGTTTGAGTAACCGTTTCATCAATGAGTTCCTCCATGATATTGTTGAACTTCAGTGCTTACCTCCGACTCGCGAGCCGCGAGTGACGCAGCATATAAAACAGATAATAGATTTGATAACCAAGGTATGTTCAACTAACATGTGGGAAAAACTATAGAAGGATAACAGATAAATTTACTGTGTTTTCAACCCATTCTATGAAATTGAACCGTCAACTGTTTACTTGTTTAACTTTCCCCTAACACAAGATGGTATACATCTGAATTGTTTACTTCTATTGATTTGCATACATTTTAGCTTAATAACTAGACGTTAATTAACACATATACTATCTACTGGTATATGCATATTGACAGATAATGGAGGAAGATAAAGCCTATACTATTGAAGGAGAGGGTGTATACTTCTCCATTGATAACTTTCCTGAATATCTTAGTCTATCCGGAAGAAAGTTAGAAGATAATCTTCCAGGGTCACGAGTTGCTGTTGATCCAAGAAAGCGGAATCCGTTTGACTTTGCATTATGGAAGGTGCTTACTGCATTACCTTGTTTACTTTGGCATACGTCTTATTTATCTTTGCCTCTCCTCTTGTGCTTATCCTTCATAAAATCTTATTGGCTGCTCAGTCCGCCAAGGAGGGTGAGCCATTCTGGGAGAGTCCTTGGGGCCATGGAAGACCAGGATGGCATATTGAGTGCAGTGCGATGAGCAAACAATATTTAGGTCCAGCGTTTGATATTCATGGTGGGGGAAGAGATCTGATCTTTCCTCATCATGAGAATGAACTTGCCCAAAGCCGAGCAGCTTATCCTGAAAGTGAAGTCAAATGCTGGATGCATAATGGCTATGTCATGAACAATGGCAAGAAAATGGCAAAAGCAGATAAAAACTTCTTCACTATCAGAGATGTAAGGGGTGAATCTCTTTTTATCTGTTAATATTTTGCCAGTTAAGTATACATCACTTGCTTGTAAATGTGCCTGACTTATTCTGCTGTTGCTGTAGATCATTGCTCGATACCATCCCATGGCTTTAAGGTTGTTCTTAATGCGAACACACTACAGGTCTGATATGAACCACTCTGATACAGCCCTTGAGTTTGCATCTGGCCGTGTCTACTATATTTATCAGGTATTTAGCACTTGCAAGTTTAAATCCAGGAGGCTACATTTATCTGAGTTATGTTTGATGGCTACATTTGAATTGTCCTTTTGTAATTTGCATTAATATAAATCTTACACAGGCTTTACAAGAGTGTGAAGAAGTTATATCCTTGTACCGTGGTGACAAGTTGGACGTCCCGCTACCAGCATGCGATCAGAAGGTGGTTGACGACAGCCACGAAAATTTTCTGAAGCACATGTCAAATGATCTTCATACAACAGCGGCCCTTGATGAGCTTATGAAACCAGTCAGAGCAATAAACAGTAACTTGAGTGATTTGAAGGTATATTGTAGCTTAAGCTTTGCGGTTTAATTATGAGCATTGAACAGTCTTACTTGGCAGTGCCATAGAGTATCACTGAAACCAGAGTAATCCATATGTTGCTGTGTTGTGTTGTCAGAAATTGCTGCAGAAACTAGAGCAGCAGAAAAAGGCACAGTCAGGGAAGAAGCAGCAGCAACCCAAACAGCCAGAGAAGAAAGAGCAGCAGCAGAAGAAGAACCAGGCAGAGGAGAAGCAGCAGGGACATTACGTACAAGCTCTGGTTGCCCTGCATGGCGAAGTCACGAGTAAACTGTCTCTTCTTGGGCTGATGCCATCATCGTCATCTTTGGCTGAGGTAAGTTTGCTAGTCTTGATGGTACTCTGGTACCTTTAATAGGTTACTAGTAAGTGTGCACGTGCAAAGCACGTATCATAAATCAACTAATGCATTTTACATTGGAATCAAATAGGATCCATCCTAATGCATTATACAGTACATTAGAATCAAATTGGATCCATCCGAAAACGGAAAGAAAATTGAATGTACGCCCTCTATCTCGATTTATGAAAATAAAAATTGCAAGCTTAACATACTCCTGCCCAACAACCAAACCTAAACCGTAAAAATACAATTTTGTCTAAATTCAGTAAACAGTTCTTTGTATCCTGTGTACGGTTTTCATTACGTAAGCAGAAAACATGTCGCTCTAGTTGACGGTTTAGTCCATGCCACAAACATATTATCCACAAAACCAGGACTTAGCAATGTATGTGTTGACTGACATAAATTCAATCAAAATACATTACAAACTCCCTAAGACGGAGTATTATGTAAGAACATCAGTATATTTCTTAGATTTTTACCCCTCTAAATATAGTTGATGCTAGATTTTGTACTGTAGTATCTTCATATAGAATACAATTTGAACTCACATAGTTCATCAATCTGAAGAGTAGTACACTTAATAAAGAATAATAACATATGAAGAATGCTGTCAGTACATAACGTACATCTCCACAATGAAATCTCAATCCATCTTCGTAAGCCTACGTGATATGCCTTTGAGAGTTGTGAATGGAAATGTGTTCAAATATGTGTGGTTTTTCATGTAGAGTATGTGTTAAAGATAATGCTGGTTGAGAGCTAGTCATCATCAGTTCGCCAAGTTGCAGTTTCAGTGGGTGCAGGCTTCTGCTGTAAGGAATCACATGTTTAATCTTTGCAAAATACTGCAAGTCGTTGCACAGAAATATTCAATGATTATGTATGAATCATAGTTTAACTCTGTAACAAATCAGGTGCATAAATAAGAAGATAGAAAAATGACTGAAAAATTGAACACACCTTGAGGTGAGAACTATGGTGGTAAACTATCAGTCTCAAAGTAAAAACAAATCCCGCACCAAACTTGCATATGCTCATGGTGCTCAATCATCCGTAGGACACAAGATGGTCAGGCATTCTCTGCTCCACCTTAAGTGTGACTTGAAGGTGCCAGCCATATAATATGCTCCAATCAATCTAGAAAGCCTTACAAACCTGAATAAAAATATGATCTAGAAGAATTGATTTATATCCATGCGATCCAGAACGTCCCTGTAACAATTTAGTCAGATGTCATTTTACTGAATCTTGTAAATGAAAGAAAACAAAGGCTTCAGAAATCAGAACACAAGTGATTTTGAAAAATGTTGGTTGTAATTTTATTACTTGATGCTCCTCCAATTTGTACTTTCCTCACTGGAATCATCTCCTCAAGCCAGACCTGACCAGCATTAAGATTTATCCACTTTGGCAATGCACCAGAATGGCGCCTTGGCAATCTTTGAGTGTATATGTGCTATGTGATTTAATGAGTGAAAATCATATAGAAACTCCAACTAAGATATTTTAACACTTGACATGACAGCTGTAGATGATGCTCTGAGAAAACACCAATAACGATAGAATATCATCACATATTATTGTGCAAGGAAATCAGAAGTTCTATATCAAATGCAAGTATGCCCTGCATAGAGTAATTGACTGATCATTGGTAACAACAGAGGATACGGAAATATTTGAATGAATAACTCAACAGTATGTCGGGATCCTGAGTAATCAGAGGATGTAACCGAATTACCGCTATAGCATCAGTAAAGGAAAATAGAAAAGTGCTAAAAACGTCTATTGAAGAATGCAAACTACCTGATATATTTTACTAACGACCATTTTGCATTTTGCACCCGCTATCAAACTTCAAAAGACATGCATAATTGCCATACACATATGGTTGGTTAAACGGCATAGACATATCCTGGTTTTGGCAACTATATGAGGAGTAAAAATTAGAGTTCATAATGAATAGGGAGAATGCTCTCAAAATCTAAAATAACAACCTATTGATGCTAGCTACAAACTTTCAGTAAATTAAATTGTGAGGGGTTTTGTGGTGTCAAAGAACGGCGGGCCTAGTATTGAATTCAATTTTGTCCTGACATGAACAGTCGTCATTCTAATGTAATCCAAGAAAACACATCTCACCTCAAGTTTACCTGATCCAGTCATTTTGAAACACCTACTTCTGGAGCATTAAGATACATGACAATCATGGTCTGGATGCTCCATCTTCAAAACATTGGTTACCAACAATGAAAATAAAATCAGGGACATAGAGAGAAGACAGTGAAGAAAGAACACAAGAGGAAATTTGTCAAGAACCAGTCGCGCACCGTACAATAAGTTGCTGGAGTGAGTAAGGGGCCTATGCAGAAGCTGCAGCGGTGACGATCCAGTCAGGGCAAATATGGTAGAAGGTGTCTGACGGTGATGCTTTCTGTCATGTTCATAGTTCAGACCGTCCAAAATGTCATAGCAAGTGCATCATAAGCCATTAGAAATGCTTATGGATCATGTTGTAATCCTATGTGATCATAGAAAGTCCCATCAAGATTCAAGAAAAGACAACCAAAGATATCATAAGAACACGGAAGTATAGTTCAGCCTTCAGACTTCAGAATATGCAAATAAAGAGTCACCTTCAAGGTTTGGAGGAGTGGAGGATGCGGCCGAGCACGCCTTGGAGGAGCTGGATGTGGTCCACCTGGGTGGATGAAAGGTGCAGCTGAGGTGATGGTGTGGGGCCCTACCCATATCCTGTTAGGCAAGGCATGGTCTGCGGGGTGCCCTGGGATGCGGTTCGCGTCTAACCATGTTTTAGGCCTAATCTGAACCGGTGATTTTGATGATTAGATGGCTAGGATGATTTGGATCTGCCGCTCTCGCTCTTTTAATAGTAGTGTAGATGAACTGGTTGAAGTATCTTCTGCGCGCTGAACTGAGGCACAATCATTTCTTGACGAAAATAAATGTTCCATCTTGTAGGTATTGAAGGAACTGAAGCAGAAGGCTCTGAAGCGAGCGAGGATGACTGAAGAGGAGCTGCAGCAGGTGATCGAGCAGAGAAGAGTTGCGAGGAAGAACAAGGACTTTGCAGAGTCGGACCGGATCAGAAGGGAGCTCTCCGCTCGGGGCATCGCCTTGATGGACGAGCCTACCGGGACTCTGTGGAAACCAGCTGAACCGGAGCTGGTCGAGGAACCCTTGGCGTCGTTGACATTGCAAGCAGGGTGATGTGTTCATGTTCGCTATAGAATTATAGCACAAACGCTTCTACGAGTACCTTCTTGCGAGGACGGGTGTGTATTATTTCGTATATATGTATAGTTGTAGAAGTAGAATGCACACCCACGTTGATTCTCAAAGTTTGCATTTGTTTCGGAGAAGAATGAAATTGTCCTTTTTAATGCTTATTAATTTGTGCGTCTTTCTTCCAGTTGTGTGACAGTCTATTATTTCGCTGGTGACGCCGAGCTTAGCTCGCCGTTAATTCATCTCGGCCGAGCAGAGCAGACGGCGCGGGCAATGAAGCGCAGCTAGGAGGAGGATCCAGCAGTAAGTAGAGTCGAAACATTGATCACCACAAGCAGTGCAGCGCCTGCCTCGTTGACTCTGCACTAAGTAGACGCGTGAAGACAGGACGTCGCTGTCGACGGCCGGGGGCGAGACATCAGGTTCAGGTGGTGGCCGCGAGGCCTTAATGGCGGATATTGGCCATTTGGGCGCGTGCGTGCAAGTGACTGACGGCTCCCGATTTGCTCTGTTTTGCTCCTGCCATTGAATGGTGTTAGACAACTGTTGGTGTATCTGTTGGGCTGCCTTCTTGTCCTCTGTTGTGGCCCATTTGGCCCAGCCCAGTCCTGACCTATATAAGGTGCTTCTATCTCTGTAACCCTAAGATGAGAGAGTTCCTCCCTGCAGCCTCCTACCTCAGGTTAGGCCCTCACCTCTCGTCCACATGGTATCGAGCAAGGGGCAAGTGAGGGCAACGACGGGAAGGACTCGCCGATCCGGAAGCCTAGTCTGCCGTGGTCGCTAGGAGGAAGAGGAAGAGGAAGGGAGCGAGGCCGCTGCGGCGCAAGGAGGGGAAGGCGGTGACAAGTAAGGAGACGAAGAGGCATCCTGCGGGTAAGTCCTTTGGTGGTTCCGAGAGGTTAGTTTGGTGTCAAGCATGGGGGACAACAGGGATTTGGCCAAGGCTCGGAGAAGTCGGCGGAACTTATCACTACCAAAGGAGATGGAGGAGGATCTCGCCGGAGGGGAGCAATCGTTTCCCATACCATCATCGGTCAGAAACTTGAGCTGCCGGCGAATGAAATCAAGTTGGAAGGAGTGGCCAACTATCTCCGGTGGTCAAGGAGGGCGCTATTGATTTTGAACTCGAAAGGGCTGGATGAACGTGTGAGTGGTGAAGCTGCAGAACCAGCGAGACAAGACCACTCCGGAATGGAAACAGTGGAATGCCATAAATTCTCCGATTGTGGCATGGTTGCTTAACTCTTTGGTTCCTAACATTGCTCGCTTCGTAGAGGCACTCACAAAAGCTTCAGAGGTATGGGACACCCTATCAAATCTTTATTCCGGAAAGGGGAACATTATGTTGATTGCTCGAGATTGAGGATAAAGTGCATGACTTGCAACAAGGAAACAAAACTGTGATGGCATATGTGGCTGAGTTGCAGCATCTTTGGGGAGATTTAGATCATGTTGATCCTCCGGAACTTGCCCATGGGGAATGTGTGAGTGCCGCTGCAAGCTGGATTGAACGTCGGCGAGTCATGAAGTTCTTGAAGGGTCTTAATCAAGATTTTGAGGGGAGAAGGGCTGCTTTATCGCATCAAACCACTACCCCTTCTCTCAAAGAAGCCATTGCAGCTATGTCCGAGAGGAAGTGCGTCCGAATATGACAAAGGGAAGCGATTCTGTCCCTCATCCAACCTTCTACACTAACGAGAGACAAGAGATGAGAGACTGCTATACTTGTGGGCGGAAGGGACACTTGAAGCATCGCTGTACCTCCTTTGCTACATCCAGTAGGGGGAGAGGAGGATACACACATGGCAGAGGAAGCTACAGAGGAAGAGGTGATGGCAGAGGTAGTGGACAGCCATATGGACAACACCATGGAAGAGGTGGTGGACAACACTATGGCAGAGGTAGTGGACAGTCATATGGATATCAGTATGGCAGGGGTGGAGGACAAGCAAGCACGCTATATCACCCAAGGCACATATGGCGAGCAGCCTTCGCAGTCAACTACCAAGTACCTCTCGTGGACAATCAAAGGAAGAAGGACAAAATGAAGCAACCTTTGGGAACTTTGCTCACTATGTCTACAAAGATGAAGGTAATATTGATAGAGTTTCTATAGCCACTCATAATGCTAATTCAGATTGGATTCTTGATTCCGGAGCATCCAAACATGTTACTCGGAGATATTAGTGAGTTTGACTCTTATACTCAGCATCCTCCCACACATAGAGGCACTATCCAAACAAGCAGATGGCACAACACAATCTATAAAAGGGGAGGGGTCGGTGCAATGTACACCCAACATAAAATTGTCATCGGCTCTACATGTTCCTGCTTTTCCAGAGAATCTGCTATCTCTAAGTGCCTTGATTGATCAGCAGGACTACCGTATAATAGTTGATAGATATATGTGTTTAATTCAGGAAAGGGAGAGCAGCAAGAAGATTGGGACTGCAACCAGGCATAGAGGTCTTTGGCACATAGATCGTGACAAGATGGGGCATGATGCTAGTTCTGTGCTTGCCGCGATTGTTGGAGGAAAGGAGAGTATGGCACTAGTTCATCATTGTCGAATGGGTCACATGGCGTTTGATAAAATGTTTCGAGTTTTTCCCGATGTAATGAATGGAGTGGACAAAACCAAATTATGTTGTGATGCCTGCGAATATGCTAAGCATACGAGAACCTCTTATGTTAGTAGAGGGATCGAAGTGTATCCCCATTTGTGTTAGTGCACTCGATGTATGGACGTGTCCCGTTGTGTCAGTAAGTGGCATGAAGTACTTTGTGACTTTTATTGATCTGCTATTCCAGTAATGACTTGGATCTATCTTATGCGTCACAAAGATGAAGTGTTCACTTGTTTCCGCAGTTTTTGTGCCTATGTGAAAAACCAATTCAATGTTCGAGTGCAAGTGATCGAACCGATAATGGTACCGAATATATCAACAAACCTTTTGCTCGCTTTCCTATCTTCGCAAGGTATACCGCACCGGACTTCATGTCCCGACACTCCTCCCTGAATGGAGTTGCCGAGCGGAAGAATAGGCACATTCTTGAAGTGGCTAGATCTCTTATGTTTACCATGAATGTTCCAAAATTCTTATGGAGTGAGGCAGTTATGACTGCTACATATTTGATCAACGTAATGCCTTCAAAGATTCTAGGTATGCAGCCTCCTTGCCAACTCCTTCTAAATAACAATGACTTTGTTGTACCACCCAAACTCTTTGGCCGTACATGTTTTGTAAGGGATCACAGAGCCATCTGTTGGCAAGCTAGATCATCGGGCTATCAAATGTATCTTTATTGGCTATTCCTCCGTACGTAAGGGTTACAAGTGTTGGAGTCCCACCGACAGGAGGACATTTGTAAGCATGGATGTTACGTTTCGCGAGTCGAACCATTTTATGACTGGTGAGAGTGATCTTAGTGGCTTGTTCCGTGGGCTTGACCATCTTGGTGATGCTCAAGAGGGGAGCAACGAAGAAGGTGCTGTTCAAGAGCAGCAAGATGGTGACCAACAACAACATCAACAATTTCCTATTGTTGCGGAGATTCCTGCAATTCCTGGTACACCTACACCACCTAGACATGTACCACCACAAAGATGGCTGCAGAATCCACTTGTGTACTCTAGAAGACAAGTACAAAGGGAACAAGTAGATGCACCGGAGGAGCAACAAGACCAGGGGCAGGGGGAGGAACCCATTGGACCAGAAAATCAGGGAAGTACAAGTGTAGATTCTGCAGAGGAGAATCAATCTCGACCGAGTCCAATAATAGCCTAGACTTGCCAATTGCAATAAGGAAAGGGATAAGAAATGTTGGGCCCCCAAAGCGACTGAGTTATGAGGACTATGACATAGGAAATTATATTTCTTACGAGGCATTGTCACCCACTTTTCGGGCTTTTGTTGCTTCACTGCAAACTGTATCTGTTCCTAAGGATTGGAAGGCAGCCAGAGTTGGACCCGAGATGGTGCAATGCTATGATGGAAGAGTTAGAGGCCTTGAAGAAAAATAAAACATGGGAGTTAACAGATCTCCCTAAAGGAAAGAATACGATAGGGTCGTAAGTGGATCTATTCTCAGTAAAACAAAATGCGAAGGAAAAGTGGAGAGATATAAGGCAAGACTTGTGGCAAGAGGATATAGTCGTACTTATGGCATTGACTATGATGAGACATTTGCACCAGATGGCAAAAATGAGCACCGTCGAATTTTGATCTCTTGTGCAAGCAAATTTCGGATGGCCCTTGCATCAACTTGATGTCAAAAATGCATTTCCGCATGGTGATCTTCAAGAGGAGGTGTATATGGAGATGCCACCAGGATTTGTCGACCCGACACTAAAGGGAAGGTATGTAGACCGAAGAAATCTCTATATGGTCTCAAACAATCTCCACGGGCCTGGTTTGACAGGTTCGGACAAGTGGTGTGTGGCATGGGTTATGGTCAATGCAATGGAGACCATACCTTATTTTACGTACATTCGGAGCGGAAAATCACTATCCTTGCCGTGTATGTTGATGATATTATCATCACGGGAGATGATGTTGTGGAAATCGCAAAACCGAAAGGATGCTTGAGTCGAGCCTTTGAGGTGAAAGATTTGGGAAAACTTAGATACTTCCTTGGAATAGAAGTTGCAAGATCGTCAAAAGGGATATCACTATCTCAAAGAAAGTATACATTGGATCTCTTAGATGATATGGGCATGCTCGGGGTGCCGAGTGGCTTCAACACCTATTGACCGTAACACTAAAATCACAGCAGAAGTCCGGAGAACCCATAAACAAGGAGAAATATCAAAGACTTGTTGGGAGACTAATATACTTATGCCACACGAGACCAGATATATCATTTGCAAGTAAGTGTAGTGAGTCGCTATATGCATGATCCGAGGGATGGACACTGGAAGCAGCTCAAAGAATCTTGAGATACTTGAAGGGCACTCCGGAAAAGGAGTGTTGTTTAAAAGTAATGGACACCTAAATGTAGATGGATATTGTGATGCAGAATGGGCTAGCTGCTTAGATGATCGAAGATCCACCTCAGGGTATTGTGTTTTTGTTGGAGGAAATTTGGTGTCATGGAGAAGTAAGAAACAATCCGTTGTCTCGAAATCAACAGCCGAAGCTGAGTACAGAGCTATGTCACAGGGCCTGGGTGAAATGTTGTGGGTACGAAACCTTCTAAGAGAGCTGAAAATTTTAAGGCAAGGAAGCTTGAAAGTGTGGTGTGATAATATGTCCGCCATATACATAGCAAATAACCCTGTCCAGCATGAGCGAACTAAACATGTGGAGATAGACAGATTCTTTATTAAAGAAAAGATTGATGCAGGGATTATCTCATTGGCTTATGTGAGATCGGGACAACAAGTGGCAGATCGTTTAACAAAGGGACTGGGCTCAAAGGAGTGTAATCTTGCTCGTGTCAAGATGGGGATGATTGACATTTATCACCCATCTTGAGGGGGAGTGTTAGACAACCGTTGGTGTATCTCGTTGGGCTGCCTTCTTGTCCTCTGTTGTGGCCCATTTGGCCCAGCCCAGTCCTGACCTATATAAGGTGCTTCTATCTCTGTAACCCTAAGATGAGAGAGTTCCTCCCTGCAGCCTCCTACCTCAGGTTAGGCCCTCACCTCTGTCCACAAATGGCATGAAGAATGAGATGGAGGCGGAAGGGAAACCAAGGAGAGGGGGCGCTTCATGGTGGATTCAGGCACTGCACGGGCCTACTGACTGGCGGTAACCAGGTGGGTGTCTCATGTCTGCCAGACTGAACGCATACGGGTAACTACACACACCTCACCAAACTCCTTTTACTGATATGGTAGCAATTATGTTCGTCCACGATTGAGGTGCAAACTACCGAACGAAAATTGTCAAGTTCTACTCTGTTCACTTTCAATTCCTACCTGGTTGTTAGAGAGGATCCACTGTAATTGTATTCAGAAAAGAAGAAGGCTAAAGGCTGATGAGCACTGGCCAGCAGTCCTTGATCATCTTGGCCTTGTCTCATTCAAAGTTGGCGAGGGGGCCATAGATTGCCCGTTTAAGATCGGACGGCACCAACACGTCAGGTGCAGTTAAATGAAGCTCGTGAGGTAGCTGGAATTTCTACGTATTGGGATGTAACTCTACCTGATCGCAGCTTTCGTGTCGGTTTCGATGTGAACTAGGCAGGCAGGCAGATGGATCATTGCAGGCGCAATCAATCGCACTCACATTTGGCTAAGTTTTTTTTTTTTCCTTTGGAAGAGCAACATCGCTCCTGCTGCCGTACTTGTGCTTGCACCTAGCTCATCTGAACCGGTGCCTCTATTGGCAAGTTGCGAGGATCTCTACCTGTTTTTTACGGCCTCTTTCCTGACTCATGTAACCTCGTAAATGACAACGTGAGACTACAATGGATTTTGTGCTCTATGTTATTTTGTGATCCAAATTCATATACTAAAGGGAGGCTAACTTCTGACGAGCGGAGCGAGGCCCGTCGCCGGAGGCTTGGGCCGAAGCGTAGCGTAGTCAGAAGTTAGCCCATATGTCGTGCCCTACAGGGACGCTCGCGGGGGTGCGGGGGCGGCAGCCCCGCGGTACGGATCGTTGCCACCGCCTATTTATATTCCCCTGTAAGCCGCCGCTAGGGTTGATCATCGCATCATTGTACACCCACGGCGTTTGTAAACACCACCGAAATAGTGAAGTTTTGTCGGTCGGCGCCCGTGGTTTTTCCCTTGTGTGTTGCAAGGGTTTTCCACGTTAAAATCTCGTGTCCCCTGCAGGTGTTTTACTTTTCGTTCTTCGTTTATTGTGCATCTCAATTATAACAAGTGGTATCGAGCCCGTGTTCTTTGGATCTAGGGTTTACGAGATGTCGTCACCGAAGTTCGATCTACCGCAGCTGGACTACACCACGAGATTTGCTTTGTGGCAAGTGAAGATGAGGGCGATTCTCGCCCAATCTTCGGATCCGGATGAAGCGATCGATGCTTTCGGCGAGAAAGCGAAGGATACCTGGACCGATGCGGAGAAGCGGAAAGACCGTAAGGCTTTATCGTTGATTCAACTCCATCTCGTCCAATAATATTCTGCAGAAGTGCTCGCAGAGAAAACCACCGCCGAGTTATGGGTCAAACTAGAGGAGATCTCGTTTGTCCAAGGATCTCACGGGCAGATTGCACGTGAAGATGAAGCTGTTCTCGCATAAGTTGCAAGAGGGAGGTTCGGTAATGAATCACCTATCTTCCCGGAAAGAGATTGTTTCCGATTTGCAGTCTATAGAAGTTAAGTATGAGGATGAGGATTTAGGTCTTCTTCTTTTATGCTCGCTGCCTAATTCTTTCAGTAATTTTCGTGACACCATATTATTGAGCCGCGACAAACTAACTCTCGCGGAAGTTTATGATGCTCTCCAACAAAAGGAGAAAATGAAATTTATGGTGCAGGCTGAAAGTTCGTCCTCCAAGGCGGAGGCGTTAGAGGTCCGTGGCAGGACCGAGCAGCGAGATAACTACTACCACAACAACAGAGATAAGAGCAAGGGCGATAGAGGTCGCTCAAAGTCCAAAGGACGTGACAAGTTCTGCAGGTATTGTAAGAAATCTAGCCACAATATTGATGATTGTTGGAAGCTGCAGAACAAGGAGAAAAGGAACGGAACTTACCAACCGAAAACTAATGATGGTAATGGTAAGGCTGCCGTTGTCACCGGTAAGGGTGAGGCTGCTCGTTGTTGCTGGTAGTGATAGTTCCGATGGAGATTGCTTAGCTGTTTTGGCTGCATGTGTTTCACGTGATGATGAATGGATTCTTGATACCGCATGTTCGTTTCATATTTGTCTGTAACAAAGATTGGTTCAGTTCTTATGAGTCCGTGCGAGTGGAGATTTTGTGCGTGTGGGGAATGACAACCAAGTGCAGAGCATTGTTGGCATTGGTTCCGTTCGGATCAAGACCCATGATGGGATGACACGCACGTTGACAGGAGTGAAACACATACCCTCCATGGCGAGAAATTTGATCTCTTTGAGTACCCTTGATTGTGACGGGTACAAGTACAAAGGTGGGAACAAACTTTTGAAGGTATCATCAGGTTCTCTCATTATTATGATTGGTGATATGAATTCTGCGAAATTATATGTCCTTAGAGGTAGCACTTTGCCCGGTATTGCTGCTGCTGTTAGTTCCGATGAAACTAGTAAGACTAACCTTTGGCACAAGCGTCTTGGACATATGAGTGAGCTTGGCATGGCGAGAATTGGCAAAGAGAGAGCTAATTGATGGCTGCGATTTAGGTAATCTTGAGTTCTCGTGAGCACTCGCATCTTTGGTAAGCATAAAAGAGTAAAATTTAATGCTTCCGTTCATACCACCAAAGGCATTTTAGATTATGTACACGCTGATGTTTGGGGTCCGTCCCGTAGAACTTCTAATGGTGGTGCTAATTACATGCTTACAATTATTGATGATTACTCAAGAAAAGTGTGGCCATATTTCCCGAAACATAAATCTGATGTTTTTAATGCTTTTAAGAAGTGGAAAGTTATGGTAGAAACCCAAACTGAAAAGAAGGTTAAGATACTCCGTACTCGACAATGGTATGGAATTTTGTTCAAATGAATTTGATGAGTTTTGCAGCAATGATGGGATGGTAAGACATCATACCATTCCGTACACCCCTCAACAGAATGGCGTGGCTGAACGCATGAACAGGACCATTATTTCGAGGGCTCGCTCGCATGTTGTCTAATGCAAAGATGCATAGAGGTTTTTGGGCTGAAGCAGACCTCCACCGCATGTTATCTCATCAACAGGTCACCTTCTGTTCCACTTGATAAGAAAACTCCAATTGAGGTATGGTCCGGTTCGCTCGTCGATTATTCAGATTTGAGAGTTTTCGGTTGCATCGCTTACGCTCATGTTGATAATGGAAAGTTGGAGCCAAGGGCTGTTAAGTGCATCTTCCTTGGTTATGGTTCGGGAGTTAAGGCATATAGATTATGGAATCCCGAAACTAAGAAAATTGTGTTGAGCAGGAATGTCGTTTTTAATGAGGCGGTTATGTTTAATGATAGTCCGTCTCATCGATATTTCGATGCTATTGATTCTCCCGATGTTTCGATGATGAGCAACACGTAATTGGCGTGCAGGTGGAGCACGCAAAGGAGAATGAAAATGTGTTTCCGAAACCAACAATGATGATAATGATGTTCCACCTTCACCACCTTTTGTTCAGCGACAAGGACGGTCTATTGCTGCTGACCGCCCTAAGAGAAATATTACACCTCCTACCCGATTAATTCAAGAATGTGATATTGTCGTTTATGCTTTGAGTTGTGCTGAACAGGTGGAGCATGATATTGAACCAGCTACATATACTCGAAGCCATTGCTTCGGTTGATAAAGAGAAGTGGGTAGGTGCGATGCAAGAAGAGATGCAATCGCTTGAGAAGAATGGCACATGGGATGTTGTGCACTTGCCTAAACAAAAGAAGGCTGTCCGCTGCAAGTGGATATTCAAAAGAAAGGAAGGTTTGTCTCCTAATGAGCCTCCACGGTTTAAGGCAAGGTTAGTAGCAAAAGGTTTCAGTCAAATTCCAGGTGTTGATTATAATGATGTATTCTCCCTGGTTGTGAAGCATAGTTCTATTCGTGCTTTCTTTGGTATTGTTGCTATGCATGATCTTGAGCTTGAGCAGCTAGATGTAAAGACCGCTTTTCGCATGGTGAGTTGGAGGAGGATATATATATGGACCAACCTGAAGGTTATGTTGTGCCCGGTAAAGAGGATCTTGTTTGCAAATTAAAGAGGTCCCTTTATGGTCCGAAACAGTCGCCACGACAAGTGGTATAAAAGGTTTGATTCATTTATGCTTACACATGGTTTTGAGAGATCTCGGTATGATAGTTGTGTGTATATCAAGTTTGTTAATGGATCACCTATTTATTTGCTGCTATATGTTGATGATATGTTGATTGCTGCCAAGAGCATGAAAGAGATCACTACTTTAAAGAATCAATTAAGTAGTGAGTTTGAGATGAAGGATCTTGGTCCCGCTAAGAAAATACTAGGCATGGAAATCAAAAGGGACAGAAAGTCTAGTTTGTTGTTTCTTAGTCGGGAAAAGTACATTGAGAAAGTTCTTCATCGTTTTAATATGCATGATGCAAAGTCGAGTTACTACTCCTATTGCTTCTCATTTCAAGTTGTCAGCTTTGCAATGTCCTAGCTCTAAAGATGATATTGAGTACATGTCTCGAGTTCCCTATTCTAGTGCTCGTTGGTTCCTTGATGTATGCCATGGTTTGTTCACGTCCTGATCTATCATATGCTATGAGTTTGGTCAGTCGATACATGGCTAATCCCGGTAAAGAACATTGGAAAGCTGTTCGGTGGATTTTCGGGTACCTTCGCGGCACATCAAAAGCTTGCTTGAGGTTTGGCGAGGATTGGTGAGGGGCTCGCCGGATATGTGGATTCAGATTATGTCGGCGATTTGGATCGGAGAAGGTCCCTCACAGGTTATGTGTTTACTCGTTGGTGGATGTGCTCGTTAGCTGGAAGGCTACTTTGCGAGATGCTCGTTGCACAATCTACTACCGAGGCTGAGTACATGGCTATTGCTGAGGCGAGGTAAAGAGGCTGTTTGGTCGAAAGGGTTATATGCTGAGCTTTGTGGAGATAATTCTTGCATTAAGTTGTTCAAAGGACGATCAAAGTGCTATTTATCTTACTAAAGATCAGATGTTCCATGATAGGACAAAGCACATTGATATTAAGTACCACGCAATCGGAGATGTGGTTGCAAAAGGTAAAGTGAAGGTATGCAAGATTAGTACTCATGATAATCCTGCTGATATGATGACTAAGCCTCGTCCTCGTGTCCAAGTTTGAGCTTTGCTCAAGCTTGGTTGGTATAACTCGTTTAGCCCAAGTGGCTATTGGCGCCAGCAAGTGTTTTCTTTGTTGATTCAGGTGATTGTTGAAGTTCATGCTACAAGGAATTTGTCTCAAGGTGGAGTTTGTTATTTTGTGATCCAAATTCATATACTAAAGGGAGGCTAACTTCCGACGAGCGGAGCGAGGCCCGTCGCCGGAGGCTTGGGCCGAAGCGTAGCGTAGTCGAAGTTAGCCCATATGTCGTGCCCTACGAGGGACGCCTGCGGGGGTGCGGGGGCGGCAGCCCCCGCGGTACGGATCGTTGCCACCGCCTATTTATATTCCCCGTAAGCCGCCGCTAGGGTTGATCATCGCATCATTGTACACCCACGGCGTTTGTAAACACCACCGAAATAGTGAAGTTTTGCTTGCCGGCGCCCGTGGTTTTTCCTTGTGTGTTGCAAGGGTTTTCCACGTTAAAATCTCGTGTCCCCTGCAGTGTTTTACTTTTCGTTCTTCGTTTATTGTGCATCTCAATTATAACACTCTAAATCATGAACACGAAAGATGCAGGTCTAGCACATTTGTGAAAATCGAAGGCCTACTTTGTTTTCTCTTTTCATGGTCGTGCACTCTACACCCTCGTGATATTTCTTCTCTATATAAACTCCGCACATGCAGTTTGTAAGTTTTTCTGAAAATTTATCCATCTATTCCCCTCGTGCACACCTGCCTAGTTACATTGTGCACAGTGCACCTGATACTGTCAACAATACCGAACGGAACCATACATTGTTATGACAAGATTTGAATCATACTAGGATAGGGTGGGCCTTCGATTTAGTGACTTAGGGGTCCCCATAATGTGTCACGTTCCACCCTCATGTCACCTCGCTCCACTAAACGTGCATCGTGCTATATATCTAAATTTTAATCCTCCGCTGAAATATCTATATGTGTTCCACTAAACGTTCATACGTTTTCACACAAATAGGTGTTCCAAAAAATTATTAAGAATTCAGTAGAACACTAAAGATGGACTTAATAAGCAAGATTAGGTGCCCAAATCCAGATTAACACCACTGACACGTTGATTTCTTGAACAACCAACACATAGCTATAAGAGGGGATATGGAGTCTGGTTAGTGCATAATTATTAGCGTGCATAGAATCTAACAAACCACATTCGGTATTAAGGTAAACGAAGTCTATTAAGAGCTTCCTTACATTCCATTTAGGATTAGGAATATGTGTAAGCAATCCTCGTTTTGACATATCTATACTATTCTTATTTAAGGGTTCTCGGGGAGCGACATCCAGATTGTTGGCCTTGCAGCTAGTAAAGAAGATGCATTCAGAGCGGGGTAGTGAATTGACCACTAGAAAGCCCAACCATTTTAAAGAAAACCTCATCGACCCTTTAGTATTTTTCCATCTAAAATGCAAGTTATTACTTTTTTGAAAAATTGTTATTTCCATTTCATAAATGCATGGTCAATTGGGAGGCGATTTGCCACTTGACGGCTTAGGCATCCCAAATCTTGAAAAGTTGTCTTCCAACCGTCGACAAAGATGGTTATGAGCTTATGGCTTGAATGGGTTGACAACACCAAGCCTTGGATCTGCCTTGCAAACCATGCAATGAAAATGATAGAGATCTCATTGCGGCGGCTACCATACCGACGGTCGAAAACACTAAGAAGGCAAAATTTTGGACCTCGCCATGGCTAGATGGAGCTAGGACAAAGGACAACACACCCAAGCTCTTTGAGAAAACAAAAAGAAAGAATTGCACGGTTAAGAAGGCGCTTAAAAATAACTTTTGGGTCAGCCAACTCAACATTCAACAAGGTTTTGACATTGATCACATTCAACAATTTGTCACGCTTTGGAAATTGATTTCCGGTGTAAACCTCTCCCATGATACGCCCGACAATATCCATTGAAACTTCACAAGTGATGGCATTTACTCGGTCAAGTTGGCTTACAAGATGCAATTTGAGGTCATCATCCCCACCTCTCTCTCAATGCTCCGGTTTGGAGGTCTTGGGACCCCCTAATTAAATGCAAATTCCTTGTTTGATTGGTGATGCAAAATACGATTTGGCCGGCTGACCGCCTACCAAATAGGGATTGGCAAAATTGTGGAAATGACCCTTTCTTGCAACCAACTTGAATATTCGGTGAGTCGCCTTATTTACAAGTGTCGCTTTAGAACGAAGATTTGGAAAGAGATCCTTGCTTGGTGTAGTTGCCACCATATCCTTCCGGAGCTTTGGGCCGATGAAACATCCATCAATGAGTGGTGGATGGAGCTTGCGCTTGATAATGGAAAGGCGAGGAAAGAAACGACATCTGCAATCATGCTTGTTCCATGGGATCTATGGAAGGAGCGTAACGCAAGGGTTTTTAGGCACCATGCCTCTCTCGCAAATGTTGTCACCGCAAGAATAAAGGATGAAGCGTGGTGTTAATGAAAATGGAAAGTTAATTTAAAAGATAAGTCAGGACTAGCGTTTTGACGATTCGGTGCTGATCATTTTTTTAGCAATTGCACACATGCCAATGAAGAGCCAGAGATATATGTAGGTGCACCCAAATTCGAAAGTAGCTTGGTCGACGCTGATATAGTGACAGTGAAACATGGGCAGAAAGTAGCAGCTTTGAAGGTCCGGGGGTTGGAGTGGCAAATTGTCATTACAGATATGCGGCGCACGTATCTAACATGGTGGCCTGATAAATTCCATGCAAGGGGCGCATTCTGCTGGCTGCACATGCTTGGACGACTCCTCTCTCGCTCGCTATATATAGCCCCTCTTCAGCCTGAGGTCTTGTGCATTCCCCACCAAACGTGAAATAATCGATAGACCGGTGCAGCAAGATCGTGAGGTCGCGAAGATGACGAACGGTGGTGCATTGCGCTGCTGCGGTTTGTTGACGACGATAGTGGCGGTGGGCGTCGTGCTGCTGGCGACGCCGTCGGAGTGCGCGCGCGCCTTCTTCGTGTTCGGCGACTCCCTGGTGGACAACGGCAACAACAACTACCTGCTGACGACGGCGCGCGCCGACTCGCCGCCGTACGGGATCGACTACCCGACGCACCGGGCCACCGGCCGCTTCTCCAACGGCCACAACATCCCGGACATCATCAGCGAGCAGCTCGGCGCCGAGCCGACGCTGCCGTACCTGTCCCCTGAGCTCCACGGCGCGAAGCTGCTGGTGGGCGCCAACTTCGCGTCCGCCGGCGTCGGGATCCTCAACGACACCGGCATCCAATTTGTATGCAAGCCGCATGCAGTTTTAATGTCAATTCAGTTAATCGTTGTGAATTTGTACTGCAAGAGCGAGCATATAAGTTGGGTGTGTTGCACATTTTGCAGGTGAACATCGTGCGGATCAGCAAGCAGCTCAAGTACTTCCAGGAGTACCAGTGGAAGCTGCGCGCGCTGGTGGGCGCGTCCCAGGCGCAGCAGGTCGTGAACCGGGCGCTGGTGCTCATCACCTTGGGCGGCAACGACTTCGTGAACAACTACTACCTCATCCCCTTCTCCCTCCGATCCCGCCAGTTCTCCCTCCCGGACTTCGTCCGCTACCTCATCTCCGAGTACAAGAAGATCCTCGTGGTAAGCTCCATTAATTTGTTTCTTGTTTTTTCCGCGGTAAACAGAGTAGACGCGCACCAGCTGAAACTGAAACTGGCGCGTGGCTGCAGAGGCTGTACGAGATGGGCGCAAGGCGGGTGCTGGTGACGGGGACGGGGCCGCTGGGCTGCGCGCCGGCGGAGCTCGCCCTCCGGAGCCTCGACGGGCAGTGCGACACGGACCTGATGCGCGCGGCGGAGCTGTTCAACCCGCAGCTGTCGCAGGTGCTGTCGGAGCTCAACGGGAGGTACGGCGAGGGGACGTACATCGCCGCCAACTCCATGCGCGTGCACTTCGACTTCATCAGCAACCCGGCGGCGTACGGGTTCAGGACGGCCAAGGAGGCGTGCTGCGGGCAGGGGCCGCACAACGGCGTCGGGCTGTGCACGGTGGCGTCCAACATGTGCGCCGACAGGGACGAGTACGTGTTCTGGGACGCCTACCACCCCACGGAGCGCGCCAACCGGATCATCGTCAGCCAGTTCATGACCGGATCGCTCGACTACATCAGCCCGCTCAACCTCAGCACCGTCCTCCAGATGGATGCCAGGCTCATGAACTGATTCATCTGTCTCACCAGAGCACCAGACCAGAGCTAGCAAGCTACTCCAACACTCTAGCTTCGTGATAGTCATAGTAGTACCAGTTTAATTGTCGATCGTTAGCCTTGTTTGGTTTGTTGCTGCATCCTGTGGTTCACGCTGTTCTCGGGTCGGTTTTGAATGGTGGCGTTGTGTTCGTGTGTTGTTAATTGGAGATCAATAATATATGTGATAGTAACATCTTTGAGACAGAATGACAATTTGACTCGATTTGATTGGGACCGGACTGAAATTTTTGACACCTAAATTCACGAAAAAGGCAAAATTAGCTATGAGCATTTAATTGTGCTGTGAAAAGCAGCGACATGCATCCATTTATTTTTATTTTTAATGTGTGGATGAATTCTGTACTTGAATTATTTGTGGCATAGCAAATGTTACTGTTGTGTTTTTTTTTATCAAATGATATCCTTTTTTTTTTGGATCTTGAGATCATTTGTGTGTAACTCCTTGCATGCTAGTCACTTTTCAAACTTGTGCCAGGAGCTATACGAGTAATGCATTTGCTGATGCCTCTTTTTCTGGGATTACACCAAATAACTTGCCTTATCTTTGTAGAAGTCAGCAATGAGTTTCACAAGAAACTTTTGCTCAAATTCCAAACAAAATGATAGAATAAGAAACACCAAACACCCAGGCAGAAAACAGCGTAACTAGGTCATTGCATCATGATTGTCTTGATTGGGCTTTTGATTATATTCACATATGTCATAGAAAAGATGTTTTGTTGCTAAAGCTATATTTGACATGTCATTCTATAAAGTGGAACACTAAATTATCCTATAACTATATCGTTAGGTACAAAGGCTTTGGACAAAGATGGTGTGGTTGAATCTACATGAAGTTCAAGGGAAAATGTATAAATGCACGCGGGGTGTTTGGTAGAGGGACCTCTCTCCCCCTTCATTTTGTTCGTCATGCTCATCTTGTGCAAGTTTTTCTCAATGATGCATTGCGCCAGGATCTTCTATAAGATCCTACTACTCTTGTGTCCTCACACCAGTTTCATACCTCAAGCTCTACTTTGATAAAAGTTCATTATCATAAATCAAACCTCTTTCAAACCATTATTGTTCTAGAAAACAATTGTAATGTTCACGCTACTATCATGTCTTGTCATCTTGGTTCTTTTCCCTTTACACATGCAGACCTTTCCCTAGGTTTAAATTAAACCCTAGAACTTTTGTTTGCCTATAGTAACACGAATTGAAAGGAGGCTTCAAATTTGCACCCAGTTCATAACATGTGGGGGGCAGTTTCTGACGGTTAACTGAGTCTTATTAGCATTTCGAACTTTCTATCTTAACATTGTCAAGATTTACAAAATGATTATTGAGCACTCGACAAAATACATAAGACAATGTATTTGAAGAGGAGGGGTTTTAAGTAACATAGACCAATCTTGTATCATGGTATATGGCGTGCAAAGGAGAGACTAAAGGTGGTTTGGTCATTCTTGATCTTCAAGTTCAAAATAATTGTCTCATCATGAAGATTCTGGATAAATTCTTCAACCAGGCTAGCTAATCGTTTTTCCTTGGGTTAAACTGATCCAGGGGTACTACTATGCAAATGCCATATCTCCTCCTAAACATCAAAATGTTCCTTTTGGTGGATAAAATTACCACCTAAATTCAAATAAATGGCAATTTGTTGTCTAAAGAGTGGTTCTTCAATCCTTTTATGTAAGGGATTTCTATTCTCGTGCCCTTAGGTCCTTAGTTGTACTCAGTTTTCTTCAGCTCCTTAGTTTTTCCTCAGTTTTTTTCCAAGCCCTTGTTTGAAACCCGCAGAAGGAGCTCAGACGGCAGGATTCCCGTTTAGTTGACTGTTCCGTGCTGACGTGTGGGGCCGCGTCATGTGGGGCCGCGTCGCGTGGGGCTGGTAGAAAGGGACCGCGTGGGACAGGACGAGACAGCGTTTGGTTGCACGTGAGCAGGAGTTGGGTTCCGTCTCTCTCGGCCCAAATTGGCATTTTTAAGAGTACCTTCTCCCCCTCTTTCTCTCTGTCTTTTTTTCACCTAATTAGTATCAAATCTAGAGAAGCTTGCATTTCTGTCTTTCTTCAATTATTTGTGCCTTTTGGCCCTCGTTGTTTGCCCAATATGGCAGCAAATCTAGCACTCTCTCTGGTCCATATGTATGTAGTTAAATCTAGAAGAAAATCTCCAGGGTAATGTACGATAAATTCACACAGTCATATAGTAGAATAGGGATAGATAATAGGGATCCCTCCCTAGATAATAAGCTGCATACAGCAGACAACATAGTAACAAGCTCGAGGTTCTTCACATCACCATCATACTAACAACATAACAACAAGGGATCCCTAACTAACAACAAAATGGAGGAGGCAGCAGCAACACACGTCCATGACTCCGCCTACCCCATCTGGCTCTGCCTCCACTTGTTGCTCCGCTTGGGCACCTTGGGATTGAGCGGAGGCATGCGCCCGACGGCGATCTCCACCCGCTGGAAGCTGCGGAGGTGCATGCCGAGCGCCTTGTGGTTGGCGCGGAAGGAGTAGGGGTTCACCGTCGTGCCGACCTTGGGGAAGGTGTTGCCGATGTTCTCGGCATGCGTGAGGAGGCAGTTGAAGTCGGTGCCGCCGAGTCTCCTAGTGCAGAAGGGGCCCCTGTAGACACCCTTGGCGAAGTAGGAGACGTACTGGCCGACCTGCAGCCTCCGCAGCACCTGCCGAGTCTTGGTGTCATGGTGCTCGCCGTCGCTGCCGATGTCGCTGCCAGACAGCTGATCCATATCAAACGGAAACTATGAGTAAATGAGTTGCAACGATGACTAACGAGCATGATAACAAAGTTAGGAAAAACAGAGGCAGCCTCAGTTAGAGTGGACACGATTTTATATCTACAGGGAAGGGGTTAGCGAACCAAAGCTCACGCACAACAGATTTGTACACAGCAATGGTTCGCTGAACCCTCCCTGTAAAAATTTGTGCCCAACGATTCATCATATGCAAAGAAATAGATTTCAGATCTGAACTTGAACACATTCCAGATTATTTGCAAAATTAAACGGTTGATATCTTTTGATTCGTGCATAAAATAACTGAATGAGATCCCATGATTACTTGCATAAATTAACTGATTGAGATCCCATTATTAGTTGCATAAATTAACCGAACGGCCGAACCCCAAATCTTAAACGAAATCAAGAAGGGATCAAAACAAAATGGAATAAAATCGGCGCAAATATTAACCCAATACTCATCCATCTACAAATCCATCTACACCAGCAAAAATAGGGTTAAAAAAGGAATGGAAAACAAAAAAGGGAGCAAACCGTAGTTACCTTGTTCCATGGGTCGTCCATGAAGGTGTCGTAGTGGTTCGAGGGCGCCTCGTACGGCACCTCCTCATAGGGGTCCCATCCCGCGGGGATCTGACTGCCATGGGCGGCAACCTCCGATGCACCGTCGACGATGACCGTTGAGGGGACAGCGTCGAAGAGGGAGGAGGCGTCGCGCTTGGAGCCGACGGCGTCGTGGACGATGGGATTGGCATTCTCCTTGTCCATCTCGCCGGCAGAGGAGAGGGAGAGGGAGAGGGAGAGGATTTTTTTTGCTTTGGAGAAGATGATGGGACGTGAGAGAGGCGGCGTTGCGTGAGCGAGTGAGAGTGACAGAGATAGTGCGAGGAGGTGTCTATAAAGGCGAGGGGTGGTTAATGTGATCCGCGTCCTACGGATCCACCGTTGCACGTCTTGGACTTCTGCAACGTGACACGCGTCCACGATTGCACGTCTTCGACTTCTGCACCGCGACCCGCGTCTACGCGTCAACAATTGCACGTTTTCCATTTCTGCACCACAACACGCGTCCTCGAGTCTAACCCTGGAAATTTAGATATACTCAGGTATACCCTCGAGTCTTATACTAGCATTTTTTGTGTGCTCAGTTTTCCCCTTGAGTGCTAATACTGGCTAGTGCAATATGCTTAGTTTTACCTTCAAGTGGCTGGTCAACAGAGAGTCAACAAATGGGATTAGCTAGTTAAATGAGTCATTTAATGTGCAAAAAAATCCGAAAAAGTGGCACTTACTCATGAAGTCTTTACCACAAATTGCCACTTCTCAAATCATAGATAAGTCATAGATAAATCAAGTTTTACCACAAATTGCCACTTCTCAAATCACCTAGTAGCTATGAAGGTGCATGGTTTTCCACAATAAGCCCTTCCCAAAACAGCTTTCCCCAAAACATACTTTGTCTAAATGAGGCCAAAATTCTCACACTCATGTATATTTGTATTGCAAAGAGTTTGAGGTAGGCCAAGATGGGTTTCATTGTACAAAACACGCATTTTCCATTTTGTAAATCTCATATTTGAATCCCTTAGTCTGTTTACTACTCAGGTGCCCTTGGTTTCTTGATACTACTTAGTTTTGCCCTCTCCCTTCATAAATTCTCGTAGACGTGCAACATTGCCCTGATTGGTCTAGCTCATATCACGCGGATCGTGCCCGCCGACCGTTGATCGTATGATCTAACGGGCAGGATAACCCCTCTCTCTCTCTGTCGGCGGTTAGCTTCCACCCTCTAAGTATGCTAAAGGGCGGTTTTCTGTATTATTTTTCACGCGCTAAAAATTATAAGCCCAACTCTTTTAGGCATTACTTTTCACGCAAAAAATGATAAACCATCACCGATTTGTTGTAGCCATTAATTTTCACGCAAAAAATGATAAACCATCACCGATTTGTTGTAGCCATTACTTTTAACGCAAAAAATGATAAACCATCACCGATTTCTTGTAGCCATTACTATTCACTGAAAAAATGATAAACGAAACAATCTATCTATCTCTGTATTTGAAGTTTGGGAGGGTTCACCATCTACTTATGTTAACTTTCGAGGTTTTGACCTGAAAATCAAATGGGTATTATAAAGGGAAATAAAAGTTCAAAAAAATGTAAAAACGAAAAAATCTACCTATCTTTGTATAGAAGATCGTCTGTATGATTTTTTGAGGTTATTTAGAGAAGGTAGAAAAAAATCCCTTTTGAGAAGGTCGAAAAAACCTAACTTGTTACAAAAGCTGGTTTCAGTGAGACCTAACCAAGTTTGGCATACATGATGCCATACCTATAACAACAAGGAATATCTAAGGGAAAGTTTCACAAAATTTGAAATTTAGGGTGAAAATGATGCCATACATGATGCTTGTTTTTCGAGGTTTTGACCTCGAAAATCAATTGGGTATTATAAAGGGAAATAAAAAGTTCGAAAAATGTAAAAACGAAGCAATCTATCTATCTATGTATAGAAGATCAGCTGTATGAAATTTGAGGTCATTTAGAGAAGGTAGAAAAAATCACCTTGTTAGAAAAGCTGGTTTCAGTGAGACGAAATGGCATGCGATTAAGCAAAGTGATTTTTTCGAACATCTCCAAATGACCCCAAATTTGCCATACATGATGTCATACGTGTAACAACAAGGAACCCTATCTAAAAAGTGTCAAAAAAGTTTGCCCAACCGTATAGCTCTATCAAAAAGAACCTTACCATGGCGCTAGTATAATTTTTAGTTACAAACTTTCGTTACCTAACCTTCAACATGAAACTTGTTTCAAATTCATTTTGGCGTACAAGAAACAAATCCCACCTTGATTCGAGCACCACAACCTCCAAACGATGGTGATGCCGATATCGGCATGTTCAGAACGGCTATGCTCGCCGCCACTGCTAGGTCACCGTCCGGATGCACCCTCAATCCCATCCCCTCATTCGATCACTGACACACTAGAGATACCGCCGAGGCTAATGCCGAACGTACATGCTGATGCCAATGCCGAACATGCATGCACGCCGCTGTGGGCACTGATACGTCTCCGACGTATCGATAATTTCTTATGTTCCATGCCACATTATTGATGATATCTACATGTTTTATACACATTATATGTCGTATTTATGTATTTTCCGGCACTAACCTATTAACGAGATGCCGAAGAGCCGGTTGCTGTTTTCTGCTGTTTTTGGTTTCAGAAATCCTACAAAGGAAATATTCTCGGAATTGGACGAAATCAACGCCCAGGGTCCTATTTTTGCACGAAGCTTCCAGAAGACCGAAGGGGGAAGGAAGTGGGGCCACGAGGCGCCGCCACAACAGGGCGCCGCGGCCTGGGCCCTGGCCGCGCGGCCCTGGTGTGTGGGGCCCTCGTGTGGCCCCCCGCGTTGCCCTTCCGCCTACTTAAAGCCTTCGTCGCGAAACCCCCAGTACCGAGAGCCACGATACGGAAAACCTTCCGAGACGCCGCCGCCGCCAATCCCATCTCGGGGGATTCGGAGATCGCCTCCGGCACCCTGCCGGAGAGGGGAATCATCTCCCGGAGGACTCTTCACCGCCATGGTCGCCTCCGGAGTGATGAGTGAGTAGTTCACCCCTGGACTATGGGTCCATAGCAGTAGCTAGATGGTTGTCTTCTCCTCATGTTCTTCATTGTCGGATCTTGTGAGCTGCCTAACATGATCAAGATCATCTATCTGTAATTCTATATGTTGTGTTTGTCGGGATCCGATGGATAGAGAATACTATGTTATGTTGATTATCAATCTATTACCTGTGTGTTGTTTATGATCTTGCATGCTCTCCGTTATTAGTAGAGGCTCTGGCCAAGTTTTTACTCTTAACTCCAAGAGGGAGTATTTATGCTTGATAGTGGGTTCATGCCTCCATTAAATCTGGGACAGTGATAGAAAGTTCTAAGGTTGTGGATGTGCTATTGCCACTAGGGATAAAATATTGATGCTATGTCCGAGGATGTAGTTATTGATTACATTACGCACCATACTTAATGCAATTGTCTGTTGTTTGCAACTTAATACTGGAAGGGGTTCGGATGATAACCCGAAGGTGGACTTTTTAGGCATAGATGCATGCTGGATAGCGGTCTACGTACTTTGTCGTAATGCCCAATTAAATCTCACAATACTCATCATATCATGTATGTGCATGGTCATGCCCTCTCTATTTGTCAATTCCCCAACTGTAATTTGTTCACCCAACATGCTATTTATCTTATGGGAGAGACACCTCTAGTGAACTGTGGACCCCGATCCATTCTTTTACATCGAATACAATCTACTCGCAATACTTGTTCTACTTGTTTTCTCGCAAACAATCATCATCCACACTATACATCTAATCCTTTGTTACAGCAAGCCGGTGAGATTGACAACCTCATCTGTTTCGTTGGGGCAAAGTACTTTGGTTGTGTTGTGCAGGTTCCACGTTGGCGCCGGAATCCCTGGTGTTGCGCCGCACTACATCCCGCCGCCATCAACCTTCGACGTGCTTCTTGACTCCTACTGGTTCGATAAACCTTGGTTTCTTACTGAGGGAAACTTGCTGTTGTACGCATCACACCTTCCACTTGGGGTTCCCAACGGGCGTGTGCTTTACGCGTCATCAAGCTAAATTTCTTGCACCGTTGTCGGGGAACTAAAGAAAAGCTACACCACAAAGATTTCTAACTCCCACGTCAACTACGCGCCAGCATAAATTTCTGGCGCCATTGCCGGGGAGATCAAGACACGCTGCAAGGGGAGTCTCCACAATCCAATCTCTTTACTTTGTTTTTGTCTTGCTTTATTTTATTTACTTTCTTGTTTGCTGCATTATATCAAAACACAAAAAAATTAGTTGCTAGCTTTATTTACTGTCTTGCACTCTATATCAAAAACACAAAAAAAATAGTTACTTGCATTCGCTTTACTTATTTCAACATGTTTCCTCCTAGGTTTATTCTTAAAGATGTACTCAGGTAGGCCGAGGGTCTATCCTCGGGAAAGATAATATAGAAGATTTTTTCACTCATATTAGTACGGCTGAAGATTTTGAAGATAGACACTTGGTAGAACTTGCTCCTACTTATGAAATTGCTGTTGCTTCTTTAGTACACGCGTTAGAAGCTAGATTTGTTAATCTTAATCCCGTAATTCAACATATGTTTCTTACACTTCGTGATATGGAAGAAGGAGAAAAGAAAGATTTTGTATTAGAAACCCTTCTTAAAGAATTTGGGGGAATAGCAAGAGAAGCTAGAAAAGTCTTCACTAAATATAATATGCTAGGCTCTTATACCAATTTTGCCAGTACCCTTGAAAAAATGGAAAAAAATAGACAAAAGTATAGTAATCAAGTTAATTATGAGGGGGATATTAAAACCTCGATACCGTGCAAACTCTTAGGAATGTGCGAGGCACTAGAAAATAATTATGCTTGGCTTGTTCCCGAAAATTTGTTTGATGAAAATAGCAAGCCTAAGACTAATGAAAAGGGAGCCTCGAAACTTACATAGATAAGATACAATGCATAGTTGAGAAAACTCCAAACCCCGCTGTCGATGCATCATCTCTTGATAACACTTGATATACACTTTCGCGCCTAGCCGAAAGGCGTTAAAGAAAAGCGCTTATGGGAGACAACCCATGTTTTTACTACAGTACTTTTATTTTATATTTGAGTCTTGGAAGTTGTTACTACTGTAGCAAACTCTCCTTATCTTAGTTTTGTGCATTGTTGTGCCAAGTAAAGTCTTTGATAGTAAGGTTCATACTAGATTTGGATTACTGCGCATAAACAGATTTCTTTGCTGTCACGAATCTGGGCCTAATTCTCTGTAGGTAACTCAGAAAATTATGCCAATTTACGTGAGTGATCCTCGGATATGTACGCAACTTTAATTCAATTTGAGCATTTTCATCTGAGCAAGTCTGTGCCTCAATAAAATTCGTCTTTACGAACTGTTACGTTTTTGACAGATTCTGCCTTTTATTTCGCATTGCCTGTTTTGCTATGCTTGATGGATTTTTCTATTCCATTGACTTTCAGTAGCTTTGTGCAATGTCCAGAAGTGTTAAGAATGATTATGTCACCTCTGAACATGTAAATTTTAATTGTGCACTAACCCTCTAATGAGTTGTTTTGAGTTTGGTGTGGAGGAAGTTTTCAAGGATCAAGAGAGGAGGATGATACAATATGATCAAGGAGAGTGAAAGCTCTAAGCTTGGGGATGCCCCGGTGGTTCACCCCTGCATATTTCAAGAAGACTCAAGCGTCTAAGCTTGGGGATGCCCAAGGCATCCCCTTCTTCATCGACAACATTATCAGGTTCCTCCCCTGAAACTATATTTTTATTCCATCACATCTTATGCGCTTTACTTGGAGCGTCGGTTTGTTTTTGTTTTTGTTTTGTTTGAATAAAATGGAGCCTAGCATTCATTGTGTGGGAGAGAGACACGCTCCGCTGTTGCATATGGAAAAATATGTCCTTAGGCTTTACTCATAGTATTCATGGCGAAGGTTGAATCTTCTTCGTTAAATTGTTATATGGTTGGAATCGGGAAATGCTACATGTAGTAATTCTAAAATGTCTTGAATAATTTGATACTTGGCAATTGTTGTGCTCATGTTTAAGCTCTTACATCATATACTTTGCACCTATTAATGAAGAAATACATAGAGCTTGCTAAAATTTGGTTTGCATAATTAGTCTCTCTAAAGTCTAGATAATTTATTAGTATTGAGTTTGAACAACAAGGAAGACGGTGTAGAGTCTTATAATGTTTACAATATGTCTTTTATGTGAGTTTT
The DNA here is from genome assembly GCF_022539505.1 of Lolium rigidum. NCBI lineage: Eukaryota > Viridiplantae > Streptophyta > Magnoliopsida > Poales > Poaceae > Lolium > Lolium rigidum. The sequence continues at coordinate 117,773,860 of NC_061511.1, forward strand.
GCTGCACCGGTTCATCCTTGTGTTTGTTGCAAATAACCTTGCTAGCCTAAAACTTGTATCGAGAGGGAATACTTCTCATGCATCCAAAATCCTTGAGCCAACCACTATGCCATTTGTGTCCACCATACCTACCTACTACATGGTATTTCTCCGCCATTCCAAAGTAAATTGCTTGAGTGCTACCTTTAAAATTTCCATTCTTTACCTTTGCAATATATAGCTCATGGGACAAATAGCTTAAAAACTATTGTGGTATTGAATATGTACTTATGCACTTTATCTCTTATTAAGTTGCTTGTTGTGCGATAACCATGTTTCGGGGACGCCATCAACTACTCTTTGTTGAATATCATGTGAGTTGCTATGCATGTCCGTCTTGTCTGAAGTAAGGGAGATCTACCACTTTAATGGTTAGAGCATGCATATTGTTAGAGAAGAACATTGGGGCGCTAACTAAAGCCATGAATCATGGTGGAAGTTACAGTTTTGGACATATATCCTCAATCTCATATGAGAACACTAATTGTTGCTACATGCTTATGCATTAAAGAGGAGTCCATTATCTGTTGTCTATGTTGTCCCGGTATGGATGTCTAAGTTGAGAATAATCAAAAGCGAGAAATCCAAATGCGAGCTTTCTCCTTAGACCTTTGTACGAGCGGCATAGAGGTACCCCTTTGTGACACTTGGTTAAAACATGTGTATTGCGATGATCCCGGTAGTCCAAGCTAATTAGGACAAGGTGCGGGCACTATTAGTATACTATGCATGAGGCTTGCAACTTGTAAGATATAATTTACATGATACATATGCTTTATTACTACCGTTGACAAAATTGTTTCTTGTTTTCAAAATCAAAGCTCTAGCACAAATATAGCAATCAATGCTTTCCTCTGCGAAGGGCCTTTCTTTTACTTTTATGTTGAGTCAGTTCACCTATTTATCTCCACCTCAAGAAGCAAACACTTGTGTGAACTGTGCATTGATTCCTACATACTTGCATATTGCACTTGTTATATTACTCTATGTTGACAATTATCCATGAGATATACATGTTATAAGTTGAAAGCAACCGCTGAAACTTAATCTTCTTTTGTGTTGCTTCAATACCTTTACTTTGATTTATTGCTTTATGAGTTAACTCTTATGCAAGACTTATTGATGCTTGTCTTGAAGTACTATTCATGAAAAGTCTTTGCTTTATGATTCATTTGTTTACTCATGTCATTACCATTGTTTTGATCGCTGCATTCATTACATATGCTTACAATAGTATGATCAAGGTTATGATGGCATGTCACTCCAGAAATTATCTTTGTTATCGTTTACCTGCTCGGGACGAGCAGGAACTAAGCTTGGGGATGCTGATACGTCTCCGACGTATCGATAATTTCTTATGTTCCATGCCACATTATTGATGATATCTACATGTTTTATACACATTATATGTCGTATTTATGCATTTTCCGGCACTAACCTATTAACGAGATGCCGAAGAGCCGATTGTCTGTTTTCTCGCTGTTTTTGGTTTCAGAAATCCTACAAAGGAAATATTCTCGGAATTGGACGAAATCAACGCCCAGGGTCCTATTTTTGCACGAAGCTTCCAGAAGACCGAAGGGGGAAGGAAGTGGGGCCATGAGGCGCCGCCACAACAGGGCGGCGCGGCCTGGGCCCTGGCCGCGCGGCCCTGGTGTGTGGGGCCCTCGTGTGGCCCCCCGCGTTGCCCTTCCGCCTACTTAAATCCTTCGTCGCGAAACCCCCGATGCACCGAGAGCCACGATACGGAAAACCTTACCGAGACGCCGCCGCCGCCAATCCCATCTCGGGGGATTCCGGAGATCGCCTCCGGCACCTCGCCGGAGAGGGGAATCATCTCCCGGAGGACTCTTCACCGCCATGGTCGCCTCCGGAGTGATGAGTGAGTAGTTCACCCCTGGACTATGGGTCCATAGCAGTAGCTAGATGGTTGTCTTCTCCTCATGTGCTTCATTGTCGGATCTTGTGAGCTGCCTAACATGATCAAGATCATCTATCCGTAATTCTATATGTTGTGTTTGTCGGGATCCGATGGATAGAGAATACTATGTTATGTTGATTATCAATCTATTACCTGTGTGTTGTTTATGATCTTGCATGCTCTCCGTTATTAGTAGAGGCTCGGCCAAGTTTTTTACTCTTAACTCCAAGAGGGAGTATTTATGCTCGATAGTGGGTTCATGCCTCCATTAAATCGCGGGACGAGTGACGGAAAGTTCTAAGGTTGTGGATGTGCTTGTTGCCACTAGGGATAAAACATTGATGCTATGTCCGAGGATGTAGTTATTGATTACATTACGCACCATACTTAATGCAATTGTCTGTTGTTTGCAACTTAATACTGGAAGGGGTTCGGATGATAACCTGAAGGTGGACTTTTTAGGCATAGATGCATGCTAGATAGCGGTCTATGTACTTTGTCGTAATGCCCAATTAAATCTCACAATACTCATCATATCATGTATGTGCATGGTCATGCCCTCTCTATTTGTCAATTGCCCAACTGTAATTTGTTCACCCAACATGCTATTTATCTTATGGGAGAGACACCTCTAGTGAACTGTGGACCCCGGTCCATTCTTTTACATCGAATACAATCTACTGCAATACTTGTTCTGCTGTTTTCTGCAAACAATCATCATCCACAATATACATCTAATCCTTTGTTACATCAAGCCGGTGAGATTGACACCTCACTGTTTCGTTGGGGCAAAGTACTTTGGTTGTGTTGTGCAGGTTCCACGTTGGCGCCGGAATCCCTGGTGTTGCGCCGCACTACATCCCGCCGCCATCAACCTTCGACGTGCTTCTTGACTCCTACTGGTTCGATAAACCTTGGTTTCTTACTGAGGGAAACTTGCTGCTGTACGCATCACACCTTCCACTTGGGGTTCCCAACGGGCGTGTGCTTTACGCGTCATCAAGCTAAATTTCTGGCGCCGTTGCCGGGGAACTAAAGAAAAGCTACACCACAAAGATTTCTAACTCCCACGTCAACTACGCGCCAGCAGGCACGGCCACGCCGCCCCGCTATGCTGGATGCCACAGACCACCGCGAGGTCTTTCCCTTCGCCACCACACTCTTCTAGCACCCATCTATACACGCCAGAAAGGAGAGACACTAGTTTTCTCTACATTGCTCGCGTTCGTGTCCGACACGGTCAGTAAAAGTTTTGAGGTAGTCTTCGATGTCGTCGACCATTTCTTCTCTTCTTTCCATGGTTAAACTCGTCTAGTTCATATCTATCTAATGCGTCTGGTCTCGCCTCATGCAGTTCTTTGTGGACGTCGATCTCATCTCGGCACCCCGCGGGCCACCTCCTCCGTGCCATCGCTGTAGAGCTCCGTTTAAAAATCTAATCCTACCCGTGTATTGCCCCTTGTATCAGCGTCATGGCCCCACTTGTCATTCGATATACCAAAGCCCCACTCGTTCGCGTTTTGGTCAGGGATACAGCGATGCTTACGGTCAAACAAAGATGGATGGTCCGACGTGTCTTTGCGGGCTCTACGTGGCCCCACTAGTCAGAAGATAACGGTCAACCGTCGGGCAACCGGCCGTTACAGCACCTCTGATGGTTTCAGACAAGGTCTTGGGGAAAACTGAGGAAAAACTAACGAGCTGGGGAAAACTGAGCACAAGTAAGGACCCGAGGGCACGAAAATAGAAAACCCTTTATGTAATGGTAATGGAGTCTAGGATTTTTAAAGAAAGTATTTGCTCAACCGTCTTCATTGGTTATTTCAATGGATATCTAGTTTAACCAAGAAATGCAACATGACATTTTGTTGGGATTATCCTTCTGGGGTAGCCATTGGGTGTTGTGCATGGACATTGCAAACAAAAATTAGCAACATAGATAGGATTATCCGTTGAGGGCGTGCTACGTGTGATGTTATTCACAAAACCGGTACATCACAAATACATACACGTAATGATGCGGGCTGAGCCCGTGTGGGTTGCCCGATCTCACGAATTGACCCGGGTGAGTGTGATTGCGGAGGGGGATTCGCGGGGAAGTGGATGAACGCGAAGAACACGATACAAACACACGCACACAACACAATCGGTTATCCTCGTTGGCCCGAACCACCAACTCGATAGAGGTTGCGATAAAAGACCTTCCGGTAGAAGTCCCGCAAAGAGATCGACGAATCGAACCCGAGAGATCTAGAAGGGTGAAAAGACAGGAAGGTTGATAGAAGTGCAAGAAAAAGACCAAACGGTAGAAGTGCAAGCTAAAGACCATCAATCGGTAGAAGTCACCAAAGAGATCAAACGGATTCAACACGGAGGGATACAATAGATGGTTAATCTAAGGTGGGGGTTTCCCAAATCCACAAAGGGATAATAGAGGCATAAGCCAATTCATCTAAACATCATCTCTCCCTCATGAAGGTGGGGATAGGTTCCTATTTATAGGTAAGGGGACGAAGGGGTAAGTTACAAGCCAAAGGGGGCTGAGATCTGGCTGAGGTTCGATGGGGCGGAAGTTCCGACTCCTGGGGGCGGAAGTTCCGGCCGGGCGGAAGTTCCGGCCATCAGGGGCGGAAGTTCCGGTCGGGCCGGAAGTTCCGGCCAACTTCCGGCCTAGTTCCGAAAACGGCCGATTTCCTTGCAGTATCATCCAGGGGTGTTTTGGCACGTTTTCGGAACAAGGGCGGAACTTGGGCGGAAGTTCCGGTGGGGCGGAAGTTCCGGCCATCAGGGGCGGAAGTTCCGGCCGCAGCTCTTCAGCATGAGCATCTTCAGTCTTGGATGGAATCTGGGCGGAAGTTCCGGCGAGGTAGGGCAGAAGTTCCGGCCTGGAGCGTCCAGCTCCTCTTTCTCCTTCTCTTCCATGCTTCCGTGACATCGGCCTTGCGTCCTCGGGTCTCCATGGCATCCTCTCTTCTTCCCGTACTTGTCGTCGGGTTCCTATCATCAAGATATGATGGGGTATGAAGTAGTATATCGTCCCAAATAGGCGATTCGAGGCACGCGTAAATGAGAAGATTCACCTTAGTGTGCTGTCTTGGCGATGAAGCACATGATGCGGTGAAGACCGAAGGTCGCCCCGTATCATCTCCCCCCACTTGAAAAAGAGTCGTCCTCGACGATAGCTCTTCATGAACTTGTATAGGAGGTAGATGACAACCACACTTGAATGTCGCTTCGCTTGTCAAGAGCCCTATGAATAGCACAAGAAAAGCCAAACAACACTCAAAGCATAGCCAATGTTCCATGGGTTTAGCAAGAGAGCGTAAGTAGAAGGAGGTCACCTTAGCATAATGTCGGTGTGCTCTCATTGAGAGATCTTGTGTAGTAGATGTATGGGGTTGAACCCATTAGTTGACGCTCATTCTCAAGTCACGTTTACCTTCACACAACAAAGACCAAGCAAAGTATGTTTGTGTGTGATATTGGAGCACATCATCGATGACATGTCCTTTCATGTTCACAACACTGTTAGCACAACACAAATTTATCAAGAATAATGCATGTGCAAGGTCAATGTGTAAGAACTCCATATGAACAACTTCCAAATGTGGAAACACAAAAACTCCAAATTGTGAGACGACCATGGTGTCCATCTCATGTATAAACTCATTTTCATTGTTGCTCTCAAGGCACCGGAAAGAGAAATTGTTCAACATCCTTGAAGAAACAAGTGGAGAATTTGGCAAAAACACATACGGAAGAGTGTCCAAGAAATCATCAACATGTGTGCACACAAACCATTGGAAAGAGAAATTTGTCCTCATATTTGGTGCAACACACAACATATCATGCAAGAAGTTCACTAAGACAACATTTACACAACCGTGCGTGCCAACAAACCAAATGAAAGAGCAATTGGTCAACTTGTTTGAGGCAACACCAACGGTAAGAATCACATCATCATGCTTGCAAAAGAACCACAAGAAAGAGAAATTGTTCGGCATGTTCAATGCAAAGCATGGGAAAGGTATTAGAGCCGGGTTCGATCTTGTACTCACTTGAATTATGCTCTCAAGAGCTCTCTTTGTCAACTCTTGCTCAATCGAGGTTGACATTGGCATTCTTGTACCTACACACACACTAGGCAAAGCAAAGAACGTGTGTGCATGGTATATGAACACATCACCCATCATGATGGTCCATCTCTTTTGCACATCACCATTAGCATTAAGCAAGTTATCATAGTATATGTGGTGAATATGCGGAGTAAACACATGAACATGCTCATCATGGATATAGGCAAAGTCTCCAAAGTTTGAGAGAGCTATGGGGGCAATCTCATGTACAAGCATATTAACATTATGGCAAACCAAGCATTGGAAAGAGCAAGTGTTCAACATTTTGGTTGCATTAATGGGAGAGTATTGCAAGCATTTAGCACAAAACATGGTCAGCATTGTATCATTGTTGTCGACAAACCTATGGAAAGAGAAATTGTTCGGCAAGGTTGTCACAACATAAGCATTATCATTTTTATTATCGTCACTGCAAGCAACACATGGGAAAGAGAAATTGTTCGACAAGTTGCATGCAATGGGAGATATATTGAAACATTCATCGCATGGCATGATCATATTGTCACAAGCAAGTAATTCCACATGATCAACAATGTTATCAAGCAAAGCATCACATGGAGGAATGAACGAAGCATATGACATAGCAACTGTATCATCATCATCATGCATGAACTCACAAATCATCATGTCCACTAGTGGGATCATGGCATCATCAACACCCATATAGGTACCTTTGTAGTCCGACTCATTTGAAGTGGGTGTTGTGGAAGAGGTAGGCTCCATGTGGCCTCCATGTTCATCTTCAATCAAGCATGGTGTGATAGCATCATCTTCATGCACCATGTACATCTTCTCCATGATCGGGAACTCGTCCTCCATGGAACCTATTGCAACATGAGAAAACACACTAGAGGTAGAGGTTAAGTTGTTAGAATTTGAAATGGCCTCCATGGACCTATCGACTACCTCTCTCAACTCACTCGGTGTATCACTCATGTCCTCCAAATGGAAGCACTCAAACTCACATATGGGGTGGCAGTCACTCAACTCACTATCACTCTCACTCAAGTGGGCTAAGTGGCTCTCATGCTCACATGGGATTGGTACCATCTCATCATTCAAGCATATAGGAGTAGGCTCGATTTTCTCATCTTCATGCGCCTCCATTGGTGAAGGGATCATCCCATGCTCACCATTCTCAACTCCATTCGCCTCCTTGGTTGAAGGGAAAATCCCATGCTCAACCTTCTCAACTCCATCGCCTCCCATGTTGACACCATTTGATGGCGCTATGGTGTTGTTGAGAGCTAGGCTTGAATCAACGTCACTCTTGACTTGGCCTTCTCGTGCTCCATCTTGAGGTGTGGACTTCATAGTCGTCCTCTTGGCCATTTCCTTGCACCATTCTTTGAACACGATGGTATCTTGAAGTGTCTTGTTGGCAAATTCGGCATCCAATTGGGCGAAGTAGAGCTTGTGGGCTTGTGGTGTGTTGCATTCCCATGTCATATGCTTGTTGGATGTGCACACATCACAATGGAGATTGGGGCATTCCCAAAAATGATTACCGTCTTGTGTGCAACGAAAGCATTGGGAGCTACGTGGTCTTGGAGGACGAACCATTGTCATGTTGGCATAAAGATGGGTAGATCATCCTTCATCTTGAAGTGTAGACTCCATGGTCTTCATCTTGGGGCTTGAGCTTCTTGTAGGCGCCATTGTGGTGGTGGCGGTAGGAGGGGGAAGCACCATGATAGGTGGTTCCTCTTTATTTGCACTTGCCACCATCTTCCTTGTTGATGTAGCGTCTTGTCTCGCACCATTGGAGATCTTCTCATGTATAGGCGGTCTTGGAGATGCCATTTTGGTGGTGGCGCTAGGCTTTGTGGACACCATATGGTTGGTGTTATTGTTCTTTGTAGCCTTGGCCGCTTCATGTCGAGGCTCTCGTCTTCTTGCATCATCACCATGTCTTGGGGGGTGTCGTCGAAGATCCTTGGGAGGTGTTGGTCGATGGCGAACATGAGGTGACTTGTGTCAGTGACGGTCATGTGGTGATGTATGTCGATGGTGGCCATGAGGTGGTGATGGTCGACGACGATCATGAGGCGACGTGTGTTGATGACGATCCTCGGCATGCCTAGATGATGGTTCATGTGGCTTGGCACTTTGCTTGTGGCGCCTTCTTGAGCTCGGAGGAGAGTGTCGATGGCGATCATGAGGCGGCGTGTGTTGATGACGATCCTCGGCATGCCTAGATGATGGTTCATGTGGCTTGGCACTTTGCTTGTGGCGCCTTCTTGAGCTCGGAGGAGAGTGTCGATGGCGATCATGGTGGTGGCGCTCTTGATGTTCCATAGGATGAGCTCGATGTAGATGATCATGTGCATAAGCACTCTCATGGTTGCGCCGTCTTGAAGGTCCTCTATCTTCATATGTAGTTCCATTGGCCAAGATGGGGAACTTGTAGGCACCGGTCTTGTTCAAGGTGGAGTCGAAGCTAGGTTCCACCATGGTGTCGATGTCATGCTCGAGGTAGTGCTCGGTGCGGTGCTCCATCATGGTGTCATAGTCGTAGTCGAGGTAGTGCTCCACCATGTCATCGTAGTCGTAGTCGTGGTCGAGGTGGTGCTCCACCATGTCATCGTAGTCGTAGTCGTGGTCGAGGTGGTGCTCCACCATGTCGTCGATGTTGTAGTCGAGCTCGGAGTGGTGGTCCACCATGTTGTCCATGCTTGGCGAGTCATGGTCGGTGTAGAGATGCTCAATGTCGGTCACGTCGCCAATGCTTGCGGAGCCATAGTCGGTGTTGGGCTCCACATGGTCCTCCATATCCGCGGTGCTTGCGGAGCTATCACCCTCATAGTACTCTATGTCGTCCTCCGTAGGCTCATCCTCACTATCCATGTTAGTCTATAGGATTGGTGTATATATGGTGGAAATAAAACTACCAAAAGGTCAAAACTTCCAACAAAATCGAGAAAAATGGTTCAAGTTAGAGAATAACCGATATGTACTCACACACGCACTCAAAGCACACGCAAAAGGCTAAGAACTATATATGGTGGTAGGTGAGGAAGTGGATAGCAAACGAAAAGAACCAAAGAAAATGTCTATTGTCAAATGTGGGTAAGATCCAAAGTCAAATGTCAAAAGCGGTGATCTATGTCAAGGAAACACGGAAACACACACAAGGAAGAACAATGGGGTTAGCGCGACCAAGGAAGTGAGCAAGCAAAAAAATGGTCCTAAGGAAGACTATAAGCTTGGTGTCGCGCCAACACAAGAGAGACCGTAGCTTGGTTGCATATGAGAGAAGCAACTAGATTTGCACAAATGCGACTCTTCTCTTTTCTCTCTTAGTGCGTACAAGCTTTGCACTCCTTTGTATCGGTGGACACACACTATTTTTCTATTTCTATTTCTTTTTCTCTTTTTTTTTTCACTTTTTTTCTATGCTTAGAAGCTTTCTTTTATTTTATGTCACGCTTTTTCTTCTTTTGTGTATCTTTCTCACCGAGCGTGCTTCGGAGCTTTGCTCAACACAACGCACACGCACACACCCTCTCACGGTCGTGACACTTGTGCAATGCTTCGCAACACTCGGAAATCCACTCTCAATGGGATAGGTACGCAAAGGAAGAAATGGGCTACAAGGGGGTGGGCCAAGTTATACCTATTGATGTTAGGCGGTGTCAAGCACACGAACTTGCGATGATCGAAGTGATGTCGATGATGGTGTCGAAGTTGCGCCGGAATCCGGGGTGCCAAAGGTGTCGTCGCGGTGTTGATGTAGGCACGGAAGCGGATTAGACAACCAATGCACTCCACAAGGAAATCCGAAAACAAAAGTCAATGCCCGAAAAGTTGGGTCAAAATGATCGATCGAAGTGGTCAAAATTTGAGGTCAAATGGCTCCGGAAAGTTGTCAAAAGTTGGGTCAAAGTTGGGGGGTCAAAATTTGCTGAAATTTGGGTCAAAAAGTGGTCCGGGCGGAAGTTCCGGTCAAGTTCCGGCCAAGTTCCGGAAATAAACAGCGTGTATCCAGGGGTTACTGCGAGCCAAACTGCTGTTTCCGGAAGTTGGGCGGAAGTTCCGCTGGACCAGAAGTTCCGGTGGTTACGGCCGGAAGTTCCGGAGGCTGGGACCGGAAGTTCCGGTGGTTGGGACCGGAAGTTCCGGAAATACCAAAATTTCTGGATCTGGTTCTGAATCTGGGTGAAGAACAGCACGAAGTCGGGCGGAAAAATGAGGCGAAAATCGTCGGATTCGAGGGGTAAATGGTGGAATTTGACGGTGAAAATTGGAGGGATGATAGATCAACAGCAATAACACAAGATCTGTGGACCAAAACCACAAACAACGCAACAAATCCAGAGATCCAAATTCGAGCTATTTTTTGGGGAAATTTTTTTGGGCGAAATTGGTGGAATCGGAGGGTCAAATCCGTGGCAACCTTTGCTCTGATACCATATGATGCGGGCTGAGCCCGTGTGGGTTACCCGATCTCACGAATTGACCCGGGTGAGTGTGATTGCGGAGGGGGATTCGCGGGGAAGTGTATGAACGCGAAGAACATGATACAAACACACGCACACAACACAATCGGTTATCCTCGTTGGCACGAACCACCAAATCGATAGAGGTTGCGAGAAAAGACCTTCCGGTAGAAGTCCCGCAAAGAGATCGACGAATCGAACCCGAGAGATCTAGAAGGGTGAAAAGACCGGAAGGTTGATAGAAGTGCAAGCAAAAGACCAACAATCGGTAGAAGTCACCAAAGAGATCAAACGGATTCAACACGGAGGGATACAATAGATGGTTAATCTAAGGTGGGGGTTTCCCAAATCCACAAAGGGATAATAGAGGCATAAGCGAATTCATCTAAACATCATCTCTCCCTCATGAAGGTGGGGGTAGGTTCCTATTTATAGGTAAGGGGACGAAGGGGTAAGTTACAAGCCAAATGGGGCTGAGATCTGGCTGAGGTTCGATGGGGCGGAAGTTCCGGCTCCTGGGGGCGGAAGTTCCGGCCATCAGGGGCGGAAGTTCCGGTCGGGCCGGAAGTTCCGGCCAACTTCCGGCCTAGTTCCGAAAACGGCCGATTTCCTTGCAGTATCATCCAGGGGTGTTTTGGCACGTTTTCGGAACAAGGGCGGAACTTGGGCGGAAGTTCCGGTGGGGCGGAAGTTCCGGCCGCAGCTCTTCAGCATGAGCATCTTCAGTCTTGGATGGAATCTGGGCGGAAGTTCCGGCGAGGTAGGGCAGAAGTTCCGGCCTGGAGCGTCCAGCTCCTCTTTCTCCTTCTCTTCCATGCTTCCGTGACATCGGCCTTGCGTCCTCGGGTCTCCATGGCATCCTCTCTTCTTCCCGTACTTGTCGTCGGGTTCCTATCATCAAGATATGACGGGGTATGAAGTAGTATATCGTCCCAAATAGGCGATTCGAGGCACGCGTAAAGGAGAAGATTCACCTTAGCGTGCCGTCTTGGCGATGAAGCACATGATGCGGTGAAGACCGAAGGTCGTCCCGTATCACGTAAGGTACTTGCTAATTTTAGAGTTGAACATGAACGCCCTGGTGATACATCTCAAATTTATACTCCCTCCGTTCCTTTCTATAGTGCCTATAGATTTTTGGCATTTGTTTCAGAATATAAGGTTGTAGCTTAGTTTTTCTTCAATTACCCCCTCCCCGTTCAGTTCCCAAATCGTTCAGCTCCCAAATTTGTTATGGTAAGTTAGGAAGATATGGATTTCCCAAATTTTACGTTGATCTCAAATCATTCAACTAGGGATCTTGTGTAAAAAATACTCTTGCGCTAATTTCCGTGCCAAAAAACTATAGGCACTATAGAATGGAACAGAGGGAGTATCTTTTTTTCCAAGTATTTTTCTTGTTGTTTCGTCCAAAATGACACCCTAACTTGGAATAAAACTATTGGAACTGCTTTTTTTTAGCAAATTATTCGTTTTATCTTTTCTCAAGGAAAGCAACTGATTAAACTCGAGGAGAATTACTAGATAAGTTTTTATGTGAAAGAAGCTGTATGGGCCGAAGAGATGGATGGGAAGGCCAACATGGTGCCAAAGAGGCACCACTGTGCAGGCCCCACTCATGGCTGTGCCATGGTGAGCCTATTGGCCCATGTGCCCCCTCCCCCCTCAGTCTTCCCTTTGACGAGGATCCTACATATAGTGAAAAACCAAGTATTCTAGAGGCATAGAACTTCTCGCATTGAGAGCTCCATCATGAGCAAAAACTAGGGTGTCGAGATCAAATTGATCTCCTTCTCCACCCGGAGAAAGGAAAATTGGAGGCCATCATCATTACCACTTCGATCTTCATCGACATGTCTTCATCCTACATCACCATGTGTGAGAAGTCATCTGTAGGCATATGGGGTGGATGGGAATTTGATGAGATTGATCATGTAATAATGCACCACAATCGGATTGATTGATGCTTGTGTCGAGAATACTTGTGCAAGGATGTTATTGCATATGTGTTGCGTGCAATGCTTGTTATGGCCCGGGTAATATGATGTTGGTAATGAATTTGTATTGCTCCATCATATGTATGAGTTTGTTATTGATTTTCACTATGTTATACATGTTATTGTGTGAAACCTGCGAACCCCTTGGAGGTATAACTTGGGGGAAATAACGGAATCATGTTTTAACTTGAGGATTATGTATGGTCATGGAGTGTAAATGCTTTGATCCGGATGTCTCGAAAGGGTCATCCTCAATTACCCTTAGTTCCTAATAATACCCTAGTGAAATGGGAGGGTATGATAAAAGATGTTGTGCAAGTTCTCTTGTTAGCATGTACAACTATATTAGGAACGTACACCTACATGCAAGTGAGTTAGAGCTAAGTGTTGCTGCATTATTATCATTATTATATGAATGATCTTATCCATGCAATGTCCCTATATCACCTCATGATTACACTTTTAATTGCATTCACAACCTTTGCGTTTGAGAATATTGATACACAAGTGTGGTTGAGAGTGACATCTCAATTGCTAAAGTCTTATTAGCATTCTTGTCCTCCTATTGTGTTGAATTTAAAATTTGGGTTAGTACTTTCTAGCGAAAATTTCAACAATCCCTACACTTGAGGAAATTGTCAAACTCTTGTGGTGCATGCTCTGACTCAATCAAATGCCCATGATAGTCCCACCACAATATTTCATTAGCTCCCTCACGCTCATCCTCCCCAATCATGTTGTGCATGATCACACAAGTAGTCATCATCTCCCACATTGTGTCAATACTCTTATGTTATTGCAGCATGCCAAACAACATCCCAACGAGCTTGGAGCACACCAAATGCCCGCTCCACATCCTTCCTAGCTACAACCATCTTGATCTCTTGTAAAAGTGACTCTTTTGTTACCTTGAGGGGGTGGAGGTAAAGATTGTCTTCACAAATGTGAACCACTAAGGATATATACAATCTATTAGATAGTATCATTTTGTGTATTGGTGGCTATTGATGTCATAGTTATACTCTAGAGTCCGACCTTCCATAAATCTTGAGGACAGTGGAAAAGATTGTGGGATCCTTCCATGCCAAATAAAGAGTGCCAAATTGATAACCCCCAAGTGCAAGGGATCACCATACTACAATTCGATAAGTATTTGAGTGTCGAACCCAAGAGGAACTGAGGTAAACTATCTATTCTCTAAAGCCATATAACCCACTTATATGGACCTCAATGCAAAGCTAGGAACTATAGTGTGTGTGTGTGTGGTTCTTTTTGGTACTAACTAGAAAACAGTAAAGTTTTTGGAAGCAAATACTGTACGTAAACTAGTGCAAGTAAAATGGGGCTAGTGAAGTGGAGGTGGATATCCAAAGGGAGCAAGTCCTTATTCAAATTTCTATTTCCTTTGGTTGGTTGTCACAATTAGTGAAGCACAAAGATAGTCTTTTTATTGTTTCTTCTAAGGAGGAGCCATGAATATGTGCAGCCATATACATGAGCAAATACACCCCTAGTGATTGATCGCAAGACCAATTAAGACAAAACGAGGGAATTATTAAGACATAAAGTCCATCCACCGCATTTAGATCTAAGGTTCCCATGATAATACTCCCGTTGATTAAGCATGAATTAACACAACATGTATCTCTAAGATTTGGATCGGTTTCTGTCAAACTCCAGCTATCCGTCATACTATCAACATGCAATGGTGAAAACCTTGTGCATCCCCAACATATGTGCGCAATCATATGTTAGTACAAAAAAATCATCATAGAAGATAACATATACTTGTATGCTACCAACGATAAACTATATCATAATTGCCATAAACAAGTCACCACTCAAACATCAACATAGAGATATACTAGATCATGGGAAAATAATATATTGCATCATACATCATGTTTTCCAAGGGATTACAATGGGGGATGATGGAGAGTTATTGTAGACGGTGATGGAGATGAACCTCCCCATGGGGGATAGGCGGCGCCGACGTGGAGGAGGCGACTGCGCCCCTCCTATGGCAGCAGCTGCCCTAGGGGGCGGATGCATGATACGTCTCAAACGTATCTATAATTTTTGATGATCCATGCTTGTTTTACACCAATTTATATATATTTTGCTCATACTTCGTTGAACTTTTATACATTTTCTGTCACTAACCTATTAACAAGATGCCACAATGTCAGTTCCCTGTTTTCTGAAATTTTGTTTTTCAGAAAAGTTGTACAGAAAATATTCTCGGAATTAGATGAAACAAAAGACGAAGTTAATATTTAACCGTAACGAAGACATAGTCCAGAGGGGAGTCGAAGGGGGGGGGGGGCAGCAGGGCGGCCACACCTGCCCTAGGCACGGCCTAACCCTGGCCCGCGCCTAGGGGTGGTGTGGGCCACCCTGGCCTCCACCGACGTCGCCCCTCCGCCTATTTAATCATGATCTCGGGAAAACCCTGAATACCTGAGCCTCCATCCACGAAAAGTTCCGTCGCAGTCGCCATTGCAGACCCTAGCTCGAGAGGGTTCTGAAGCTCTTCCCGGCACCCTGTCGGAGGGGGAAATCATCACCGGAGGCATCTACATCGCCATGCCAGCCTCCGAAGTGATGCAGGAGTAGTTCATCCATGGACTATGGGTCCATAGTAGTAGCTAGATGGTTGTCTTCTCCAAGTTGTTCCTAATGTTTAGATCTTGTGAGCTGCCCTACATGATCAAGATACCCCTTATGATCAAGATCATCCTTATGTAATCCAACATGTTGTGTTTGCTGGGATGCGATGAATATTGTATACTATGTTGAGGTCGATTATATATTCATGTCATATGTTATTTGTGATCTTGCATGCTCTCCATTACTAGTAGATACTCTGGCCAAGTAGATGCTTGTGACTCCAAGAGGGGATATTTATGCTCGATAGTAGGTTCATGCCTCTAGTTTTCTGGAAGAGTGACAATAACTTCTAAGATTGTAGATGTGTTGTTGCTACTAGGGATAAAACAACAATGTTTTATCCAAGGGTAATTCTATTATTTACTTTACACACATTGCTTAATGCGATAATCTGTTGCTTGCAACTTAATACTGGAAGGGGTTCAGATGATAACCGGATGATGGATTATTAGTCATAGACGCAGTTGGATTACGGTCTATGTATTATGTTGTAATGCCCAAACGAATCTCATAGTAATCATCTTGTCATGTATGATCGATATTCTGTCAATTGCCCAGTTGTAATTTATTCACCCAGCATGTTATTTATCTTTATGGAGAGACACCTCTAGTGAACTGTGGACCCCGGTCCTTTCCTTTACACTGATAAATTCAACTATTGCAATCTTGCTCTATTTACTTACTGTAAGCTCCATTCTCTTTTAATTATTGCAAACATCTCCTTCCACTCCATACATTTAATCCGTTGATTCAGCAGAACCAGTGAGATTGACAATCTCACTGTAAGTTGGGGCAAAGTATTTTGGTTGTATTGTGTGCAGGTTCCACGTTGTTGCTGACGCTGGTAGTACGCCTTGCCACTAGTCAGCCAACAACAATTTCAGAAGTCACGCCTTTCTCCTACTGGTCGATTAAACCTTGGTTTCTTACTGAGAGAAAACTTGCTGCTGTGCTCATGATACCTTCCTCTCTGGGTTCCCCAACAGTGTGAAGTCTGCGTACGACAAGCACACACCATCAAGCTCTTTTCTAACACCGTTGCCGGGGAGAAAGAGGAATTCTGCAAGGGAAGTCTCTCATCTCCAATCTCTTTACTTTGTTATTGTTTCGCTTAGTTTATTTCTTCTTGTTTTGTTTACTTTATTATATCAAAAACACAAAAAATAATTTTCTTTTTATAGTCATGTTTATATAAAAAAACAAAAAATAGTTCCTATTTTAAGTTGTTTTTATGTCCATTCCTGTTACTATGTCGCCTGAGGAAATGATCTTCACTTTCAAACAAGGGAGTGATGAGAGTTTTAAGGAAGCTTGGTCTAGAAATAATAGTTCTTATAATAAAACTAAACCTAAAATGACTCTAGACTTTCTTCTTAGTAGCATTTATTTTGATCTTATTATGCGTTATAGATATGCTTTGGACACCGTAGCAGGAGGAGATTTCCTTCAGTGTGATGGAGAACAAGCTTTTAATGCCATAAAAAAGTTGATTGCAACATACAGCTCACCTAGTAATTTTGATTCACCCCTTGTGAGCATTTTTGCTAGATTAAATACTCTTGAGACAAGTAATACTAGATTGAAAAAATGTAATAGTATGGTTCGGGAGAAATATGATCATGTTCCAATAAATTCTAAACTCTCAAGTTGGCTCCCTTTATTGAAAGTTGATATAGGTGGTGAATTTTTGTATGCTCGTTGCGATACTATGTCTGAGTTTTGTCTTATGCCTAAAGATATTTACGAGTCTTTAAATCTTTGAAGACTCTCTGAGGGTGGAGAAGAAATATCTCTTACCAACAATGCTATTATATTACCCACTGGAATTGCTGAAGGAGTGCATACAAAAATCTTAGGAAGAATGGTATCTACTGATTACCTTGTCATTGAATGTGTAGGAAAAAAGGACAAATCACGCTTGGGCGATCTCTGCTAAAACTCATGGGAGCAATGATTGATGTTGGGGAAGATATTATGACTTTCACCTTCCCACCAGGTACTTCTCACTCTTTCCCTAAGAAAAAGCGTAAAAGTAGGAGGAGAAGGCGCAAGGCTCCCGCCATTAGTGATGTTAATGCTTCACTTGATAATACTTGATGCTCGCTCTTTTTCTGCGCCTAGCTGAAAGGCGTTAAAGAAAAGCACTTTTGGGAGATAACCCGTGTTCATTTTCTGTAATTTTCTTTTATATTGATTATTGGAAGTTATTACCTATGTAATAACCTCTTTTATCATTTTATTTCGTTTTTGTGCCAAGAATAGCTTCTAATAGGAAGAAAGTAAGATTTGGGGAAGTTGCTGTCCTGAAAACAGATTCTATGTTATCACCATAAAAATTCGTATAAATAGTCAGAGCAGAATTTTGAGCTGATATTTTTTCTACATATGACCCAGATTATTATCTAACATTCGTTAGTTTACCACGTTTCAATATGAGCAACATAAGATTTTCGGAAAAATCGATCTTTACCTGCTGTTCTGTTTTGACAGATTTCTGTCACTATTTGCATTTGCCTCTTAAATCTCTTTCTTTTTTTAGTTCTTTTGATCAAAGAGCTTTTTAAAAGTTTGATACAGTAGCTAATGATTTAATAGATGTTTGATATATGTTATAACTGAACCCAAGTGGATTTTTTTATTTTGATTGTACTAATGCTGCTAATAGAGAATTGTGTGAAGTTTTGTATGAAGGAAGTTTCCAAGTGTAGGAAGAGAAGAATGATGTAATGAGATGAAGAATGGATAAAAGCTCAAGTTTGGGGATGCCCCTGCACTCCAAGAAATATCCAAGAGGTACAAGCGTTAAAGCTTGGGGATGCCTTGGGCATCCCCTCGATCTTCATCAACAAAACAACATGTCATCTTTCTATGCGCTATATTTTTATTACTTCATACGCTATGTGTTGTTCTTGGAGTGTCTTTAGTTTTATTTTTAGTTTAGTTTAGTTTTGTTTTATGTAGCATATGTTGTATCCCCGTACATTTGTTTTGGAGAAAGACCCGCTCCATTTTAATTGCATAGGACGCTCTAGTTTTCGCTGCTATTGTTCTGCGAGTGTTCTAGTTTTCTAGTACCGCGTTTAGCTCTTGTTCTTTCACTTGAATTTTTTTCAGACCTCGTTAGTATTCTTTATTTATGTATGATTAGCTCTCTTGTCCATATTGATTTTCATCTCTGAGATTTATTTCAAATAAGTTGATTGGTGTTGGATACGAGTAAAATATTTCATGACTATAGTGATGCAAAAGGAAGCTTGTCTAGACTGCGACATAGACTTTGGCATGTCATGTTGGATGTTATTATTATCACATGCTTAGTATTTATTGTTGTAGCATGAATTGTCTCAAATGTCTGAGAGTGCATAATGCGTCATTGAAAGAACCATGTGTTGTTTCCATCATAAAAGCATAATATTGTGGTATTCTCCTTTGATGCTTTATTGGGTTGATTTGGCACATGCTTATACCATGTTATGACTATAACCAGTCAACTAAAGCCTCTATGATCATTTAGTTTTTAACTTGTAATATCACTTTATGCTTTGATTGATAATGTTTTACCGCTATGCATGATTATGGTCATTATTGCTCTCTTAGTTGGTCGCTCCCAGTCTTTTACTAGCTTCGGTCTGTATTGAGTATGAACTCTACTCGTGCATCCAACCACCAATAATCAAAGTTTGCCAATCGTGTCCACCATATCTACCTACTAGCATTATTGTTATTCCAAGTATATTCATCATGTTTTTATTTATCTTCCAAATTAAATTTTGGCATGAGAAAATTAGTCAGTAAAGCTCTCACAATTTGATGGCACATTTACTTTCTTGCACTTAATAAACTTGATCATTCTGACTATTTTATGAAGTTTATATGTTTGCAAATTACAAGTTGGGAGTTAACATAACCATTTTTTCATGGGGAACGCTTTCAACATTGCACTTATTCATATTTAGTTGATGTCATGTTCTTTTGTTTATGGATGCCTAGCGGTGCGAAATGAAATGGAAACTTGTAAGTCCATGGAGTTTGTATATGAATTAAAGAAACGCCTGGGCCGCTAATCTAAGCCATGCATCATTCATGGGGGAAATTTATAGGGAACCATAGTGAGCATTCTATGAAGTATTTTCAATAAAAAGCTATACCCATAGTAAATAAATTTTTTGCTGAGATGCTCATTATCTGTTTGTCTTGTCATTTTGGCATGGGATTGCTCCTACAAGAGTACCTCCATATTATCGGGCAAGAGGTACCCCGTTGGCGGTTCTCGATGATACATGTATACTTACAACGACAAGAAGTTATTTGGGACCTAAGTTGAGTAGCATGAGGTTTAGGTACTCGTATTCAAGGGGCATGAAATTTTCAACTTGTGATTTATCAAGGATATAGCTCATATTTGATTCACATTAACTTTAATCATTCAAGATGCTTATGATAGGGGAAATGAGAGCTCAAAACTAATAAGTACCATACTTTGTGGAAGGTTTATAAAATTTGTTAATCTTGCTTACTCTGCAAAGAGTATTTCTTTTACTTTTATGTTGAGTCTTCATCTTCTTCCTTATGCACCAATTAAGAGAGCATAGTTGTCATTCTTAGTTCAATGTGCATAGTCTCAAAATTATTATTGATCGATTCATGCTTATGCTATTGCTTGTTCTTAAATTACTTGTATCTATTCACCATCTGAACTTTGAAGGTGTCCTACCATTTATGTTTTGCTACTTCATAAAGCACATGTTGAGTATCACTTTGTTATGTTTTCTCTATGCTCATAAACAAACAGTTGCTTTCAATGCATTATTATTCATGATCCTTTGTTTGAGTTACTTCTCATGTTATAACATAGTTGCTAAGTTCTATAAAATTATATCTATCATGCCTATGTTTAGAGTACTTTGATCCCAGGTCACAATGCTTTACAATGCTTCATCAAGATTGTGGTGGTTTCATGTCACCTCAAAAATTATTTTGTTATCACTTACCTACTCGAGGACGAGCAGGAGTTAAATTTGGGGATGCTTGATACGTCTCAAACGTATCCATAATTTTTGATGCTCCATGCTTGTTTTACACCTATATATGTTTTGCTCATACTTCATTGCACTTTTATACATTTTCTGGCACTAACCTATTAACAAGATGCCACAGTGCCACTTCCCTGTTTTCTGTTGTTTTGTATTTCAGAAAAGTTGTATAGGAAATATTCTCGGAATTGGACGAAATAAAAGCCGAAGTCAATATTTTATCGTAACGAAGACAGAGTCCAGAGGGGAGTTGAAGGGTGGCAGCTGGGCGGCCATGCCAGCCCTAGGCGTGGCTTGACCCTGGCCCACGCCTAGGGGTGGTGTGGGCCACCCTGGCCTCCACCGACATTGCCCCTCTGCCTATTTAATCACGATCTCGGGAAAACCCTGAATACCCGAGCCTCCATCCACGAAAATTTCCGTCGCGGCCGCCATTGCAGACCCTAGGTCGGGAGGGTTCTGAAGCTCTTCCCGACACCCTGCCGGAGGGGGAAATCATCGCCGGAGGCATCTACATCACCATGCCCGCCTCCGAAGTTATGCGTGAGTAGTTCATCCCTAGACTATGGGTCCAGATGGCTGTCTTCTCCAATTTGTGCCTCATGTTGAGATCTTGTGAGCTGCCCTACATGATCAAGATCATCCTTATGTAAACCTACATGTTGTGTTTGCTGGGATCTGATGAATATTATATACTATGTTGAGGTCGATTATATATTCATGTTATATGTTATTTTTGATCTTCCATGCTCTCCATTGCTAGTAGATACTATGACCAAGTAGATGCTTGTGACTCCAAGAGGGGGTATTTATGCTCGATAGTAGGTTCACACCTCTAGTTTTCTGGAAGAGTTACAATAATTCTAAGATTGTAGATGTGTTGTTGCTACTAGGGAGAAAACAACAATGTTTTATCCAAGGGTAATTCTATTGTTTACTTTACACACATTGCTTAATGCGATAATCTGTTGCTTGCAACTTAATAGTGGAAGGGGTTCGGATGATAACCGGAAGGTGGATTATTAGTCATAGACGTAGTTGGATTACGGTCTATGTATTATGTTGTAATGCCCAAACGAATCTCATAGTAATCATCTTGTCATGTATGGTCGATACTCTATCAATTGCCCAGATGTAATTTATTCACCCATCATGTTATTTATCTTTATGGAGAGACACCTCTAGTGAACTGTGGACCCCGGTCCTTTCTTTTGCACTGATAAATTCAACCACTGCAATCCTGCTCTGTTTACTTACTATACGCTCTGTTCTCTTTTAATTACTGCAAACATCTCCTTCCACTCGATACATTTAGTCTTTTGTGTTCAGCGAAACCGGTGACATTGACAACCTCACTGTAAGTTGGGGCAAAGTATTTTGGTTGTGTTGTGTGCAGGTTCCACGTTGTTGCTGACATCGGTAGTGCGCCCTGCCACTAGTCAGCCAGCAACACCTTCAGAAGTCACGTCTTTCTCCTACTGGTCGATTAAACCCTGGTTTCTTACTAAGGGAAAGCTTGCTGCTGTGCTCATCATACATTCCTCTTGGGGTTCCCCAACAATGTGAAGTCTGCATACAACAAGCACACTCCATCAATGCCCTTTGCCCCTTCTTCTTCCTTGGCCATGGTGATGATCTTGAGAAGCTTCCCCCCCTCCTTGGCGGCTTTCAAGGAGGGCAATTTTCGTGGCTATGGGTGGCTCCCTCCAAAAGTAGGATTTCCCCTCAATATATAGAGGTGCATATGCAATCTAGACCATGGGATTGATGCCCCTTTGTCGTGGATGTGGCCACGGCAGATGCTACAGGGGGTAGCACTTCGTTGATGCGAGGGGAAGGGAACATCGCCATCTACGGGCCGAGGTGCAAGAGACGCAAGGGTTTTACCCAGGTTCAGCCCCTCCGGAGAGTAAAAGGCCTACGTCCTGCTAGATCTTTATTGCTCAGTGGAGAATTACAATGGGGGGGCTCAGTCGGCGGCTACGCCGTGAGCTTACAAGGGGAGATTAGATCTCGAATCAGGTGTCCTCTAGGGTTTAAGCTCGGGGGTTTATATAGACACCCCCGATCTAGGGTTACATGGAGATAACTCCGAATCATATCAGTTGCTACTAATCCGGGATTCGTTAACCCTCTTGCAAGCAATCTTCTTATCCATTCGCGCGGGTCTCCTCCTTGGGATCACGGCCCAGTCGCCTTAGAGCCCAGTCGCTTGGGCGACTAGCAGTTCGCCCGGGCCTCCGTCTTCACGGCGAGTGGGACTGGCGACCCACCCCCTATGGGCATATTCCCATCAGTAGTCCCCGAGCGCGGTGGTGATGAAGCGCGGATCTAGAGAAGTCTTGGAGAGGCGCAACCATGGATCAAGGTGAATCGCCTCCGGGCTCCCAAAGATAAAGTTGCGAGTTTGGTGCCAGTATCCAATCGCCAAAACTTGGTCAGTCAGTCGGCGTATGACAGTCGGCATTAGCCAGTCGCCGTTTACCAGTCGGCGCGCATTCACCACAGAGACACGTGGAGAGGCCAACGGCTAGATTTCACGTTGACCGAGGCATGACCCATTTGCATGTTGTTGACCGTTGGGCCTGACGTGACTGCTAACGGCTAGTTTAACGGCCATTCAGCCGGAGACGGCGCAGATCTTGACCGTTGATTGCGGGGCGGCGATTCCGGGACGGGTTAACGAACAGATTTCATCCTTAATCTGGGCGAGTGCGGACGGTATAAAGGGCTGCCCCTGGGATTAGGGTTCACCACTCCTCCGCATTCTTCTCCCATCTTCTCCCCATCTCATCTTCATTCCAAGCTTCACACGCATCCATGGCGACGAAAGGCTGGGGCAAGTCGAAGGTCACGCGGGAGTCTCTCCTCCCGTACGTCGCTTCCGGGGTCATCCCAGAGTTCAACAAAGAGCGATGGCGAGTTCCGCCGGCGAACGAGGTGGAGCCCCTCCCGCGGCCCGGGGAGTTCGTGATCTTCCTCGAGCTTCCTCGATCGCGGGTTCGCTCTCCCCACCTCCGATTTCCTCCGGCAGCTGCTAGCCTTCTACAGCATCAAGGTCTCCGACCTCGGGCCGCACGGCGTCCAACGATTTCTCGTTCGTGGCGTTGTGCGAATGCTACTTGGGCTGTCCGCCCTACTTCCCGCTGTGGGTGTCCATCTTCCACGGGCGGGCGACTCGGGCCAGCAAGAACAGCGAAGCGCTCATCCCGAACGGTGGGATCACCTTTCAGGTGAAGTCCGGGGAAAGCTTCATCGACATGGCGCTCCCCAAGAAGGCGCAGTCGCTGTGGCGCCGCTTCGGTTTTATGCCAAGGAGTACACTCCCCCGGCGAGGTCCGCATTCCCCGGTACAGCCCCGAGCCAAGCGTCCCGCGGCGCCTCAATGTCCGGTCGGCTGCCGCGCGAGCGGGAGGAGGTGGTGAAGGAGATGCGCCAAGCGATCCGGGCGCCGAAGGATAGCGGCCTGACGGCGGTCGATATGTACAACTGCTGGCTTGGCCGGCGGCTGATCCCCCTGCGGTGCCGAGCTCACCCCATGTGGGAATACCGGGGGCAAACGACTGCACCCGGTCGACAGCGACTGAGTGGGACGAGAGCGAGTACCGGAAGGCGCTCGCCAAGATCACCACGGCCACCTTTACCTCCTTCGAGGACGGCCTGCAGCCCTATTCCGAAGAAACCCCGGCGCCCCAGGTAATACTTAGTATAGTGACTCCGCACGGCTTGGCCGCGTCTCTTCTTTTCTGACTTGTTCCTTCGATTCGATTATAGCGCTGGCAGAAGATTGCTGACCACCTCCCCCCTCTCGCCGGGAAGGAGCCACCGGAGATGACTGAGGGCGAGGAGGAAGAGGTCGACGAATAAGAGGAGCGCACCGAGTCGGATTCCGAGGCGCGGGACTTCATCAGACTCCCGCGCGGGACGAAGAGGGGTACCGAGTCCTCGTCCCAGGGCGCGGCTGAAGAGGAGGCGACCTCGCGCCTGGAGGAGAGGGCGGAGCCCTCCAAGGAAGGGGCCGAGCCGCTATCGAAGCGACTGCGCCCCACTCTCCTGGAAGGGTCCATGAGGCTTCAGCGTCCCTTGAAGGACGCGATCGACGCGGGAGCTCGGGCCGGTCCGGGCGTAAAGGCGATCCCCACGGTGAGGTAGGTGCTCTTTGTCGAACTTGTTCTCCTTGCGGCTGGATTAGGCGTCGATTCACCTTGTCTCCTCGTAGGTCCAAGAAGAAGACCTTGGTGAAGCCGCCCGCGGCTGGGGTGGCGGCCACGAGGGCGGCTGAGGCGAAGAAGAAAGCCGCAGAGAAGAAAGCGGCGCCGTCCGACCTTGGGGGCGCGGGGTCGGCTCCGGAAGAGCCCGCCACCGCGAGCCAAGCTGAGAAGGTGGGCGCCGGCCGCGCCGAGCCCACCGCCAAAGTATTTCCTCTACCCAGCATGGCTCACGGGGGTATGGCGAGTGCAGCAACGGGACCGGACGTCGTTCCACCCATGGTGGAGAAGGGGTCGGCGGTCGTCGGGTCGACCGAGGGGCAGAAGGCGCCCGAGGTCGAGGATAACGTCGTCGAGAAGGGCGGCCTCTCGGAGCCACTGAAGGAGCGCCGGTCCAAGGCTGCCAGGGACCGAGCCCCGCCCAATGACGCCGACACGCGGGCGGGCGAGGCGCCGTCGGCTGAGGCGGTGACGCAGGCGGGAGAGGCGGCCGAGTCGCGCCATCCGTCGCCTTCTACCTTGACCTTCGCTGAGCTCCACACGGCGCTTGGTGAAGCACACGCGGTGAGTGTCTCTGAACTCGTAGTCTAGTCGCCCCCAGTCCCCGAGGGTCGACTTGGTCTGAAGGGGCGAGTCGAGTCTCCTTTTGTCCATCTGGTTTTCCTTTGTTGACCTTTTGGCATTGTTTTTGGGTTTTTGCAGGCGGAGGTTAAGCGATTGACCGCGCTCGTGGAGGAGGCGGCTCAAAAGAACCGGAAGTTGATTGCTCTGGGCAGTAAGTCACGCCCGCTCGCCTTCCTCTTTCGGTATCACTAGCCCTGACTGAACTTTCGTTCTCACCATCTTCTATTTTTTGCAGCAGAGGCGCAGGCAAAGGCTCTTGCCGAGGCTCGGGAAGGATTCGTCAAGGAATCTTTCTACCGCGAAGCCGACTTCCGGGCGCAGCAAGCCGAAGAGGCCCGGAAAAGGGCGAAAGCGGAGGTGGCGGATCTGACGAAGGTCCTGGAGCAGAAGGGCCGGGAACTGGAAGACGTCATCACCGAGTACAAGGGAAAGCTGGCGGCCGCGACTGAAGCGCGGGACTCCGCGCGTGGGGCTGCCGCGTCTCTGCGGGAGGATATTGCGGCCTTGAAGCAGCAGCACGCCAAGGAGTTGGCTGCGGAAAAGGAGGCGTCCGAAGGCATCGTCCTGGCGGTACAGGCCGAGAAGACCAACTTCGAGGCTTTCGTCCGGGAGATGTCGCGGCAGATTCTCGGTAAGCTCCTGTCTTCGCGCTTGCTGTTTCGCTTGCCGGGGCATCGAGTCTCCGAGCGTGGCGACTTTGCTCCGGGGGCCAGTCCCTGGGCATGGCGAGTCGGCCTCGGGGGCCAGTCCCCGAGCATGGCGAGTCGGCTTCGGGGGCCAGTCCCCGAGCATGGCGAGTCGGCTTCGGGGGTCAGTCCCCGAGCATGGCGAGTCGGCTTCGGGGGCCAGTCCCCGAGCATGGCGAGGTCGGCTTCGGGGGCCGGTCCCCGAGTATGGCGAGTCGGCTTCGGGGCCAGTCCCCGAGCATGGCGAGTCGGCTTCGGGGGCCGGTCCCCAAGCATGGCGAGTCG
>NC_061511.1:117799997-117821153 GCF_022539505.1 Lolium rigidum
GGTAAGTGACCAAATTTGAGGTGCCAAAAAAACTCCAAGAAAAGAAAGTTTTATAGTACATAGAGGATGACATGCGGGTCCCATTTAGCAGCAGCGGTATCACCGTTTGAGAGGCGGCAGGGGATCGAAAGAAAAAGGCAAGTGACCAAATTTGAGGTGCCAAAAAAAACTCCAAGAAAAGAAAGTTAATTGCACATAGAGGATGACATGCGGGTCCCATTTAGCAGCAGCGGTCTCAACGTTTCCAACGCGGCAAGGGATCAAAAGAAAAAGGAAGTAGCCAGAAATCGGGGGTCAAAAATAAATCCAAGAATAGAAAGAATTTTGGTTCATAGAGGATGACATGCGGGACCCATGATCCCGCATCGTAAACGGCTCGATCGGAGAACGTTGAACGAGATGGCGCGATCGAGAAAAAAAACAATGCCGAGAGAGGCTGCCATCCGGGCCCTACATCCCTCGGCGGTGCGGATTTGCGTTGACTCGGCCGGCGAACCCGAGATTTCGAGATGCACCACGTCCCGGGCCACCATACGCGACGTTTTGGCCGCTTTCGTCGGGCTAGGTGGCCTCAAAAACGAGAAAAAAAAGTTTTGACATGCACCACGGAGGGACCCAAAATCGTCGGCCATGGTACACCAGCAACCACGGCGCGACTTCAACTTCGTCGGCCATGGCAAGTTTTCTTGTAGTGAGTATTCACTCTTCAAGGCTTTGTGAGCCTTGTCTAGTTCATCTAGATCCTTCACAAGTTTCTCATGATCAATACCAAATTTAGCCTTTTCCTTTATAAGAACTTTAGTCTTAGCTCTAGCAAGATCTCTAGCTTTAGTGAGCTTGTTAATTTTATCTTTAGGCTCTTCAAGATTTTCTAGCCTCTCTTCAAGAGAAGCTATGGTTTCTTGACTTTCCTCAAGAGCATTTTTAAGAGCATGTATTTCAAGAGAGTCTTCTCTCTCTATTTGACATTTTTTCTCAAGAGTATCATTGAGTTGTGCTAGAGAATCATGAGATTGGAAACATGTTTTCTAGTGTCACCTTGTAAGTTAAGAATGAACTCATCAAAATCTAGCATTTCTTGTTTCACTTTTAGACTAGCAAGATCAACCCCTAGATCATTTGATATGTTAGGCATAGAGGGGTTAGGAGATGATACCTCGGAAGATTTAGCCATGAGGCAACTTTCTTACTCCACATGAATGACCTCATTGGGAGATTCACTTGGTGATGAAGAGTTAGTGGAGAGGGAGGCAAGAGCAATCAATCCATTTGAGCTTGCATCTTCTTCATCATGAACATCATCATCTCCGGAGGGATATTCTTCTTGAGTTGATAGCACAATAGATGTGTCCAAGGTGGACCTTGTCATGAAGCAATGTGCATTCTTGATATGAGGATTCTCATTGGGGGATTCAAAGAGAGATGAAGAGGGAATGTTGGTAGTGACAATGGAGGCCACTTCCTTTGAGCTTTCTTCTTCTTCAACATCACTAGAACTTTCAACTTCATCGGAAGAATATTCTTCCTTAGTCACTAGCACAATCCTTGAGGGCCTCTTGCCCTTCTTGCTCTTTTTAGAGAATTTCTTGTTGGGGGCCTTTGAATCTTTGCCCTTTGAGTCTTTGCTCTTGTCCTTGGGAATGAGCCTTCCACCATTAGTTTCCCTATGCTCATAGGGGCATTGAGCGATGAAATGGCGCTTGTCACCACAATTGTAGCAAGATCTTGTTTTTGGGCCCGATCTTGTGAATCCACTTGAGTTGTTTCTCTTGATGTTGTCTTCCATGGCCTTGGACGGTTCAACCCAAAAGGATTTTGCATGGAATGCCATGTGATCATTGTAGTGGAGTTCCAAGTCTTCTGGATAGGACATACTCCAAGAGGTCCTATATGGTTCTTGAGGGTTCACTTCTTCTATGGAATTGACCGTCAAGGCAAGATTGTTCCCTCTTGTCATTCCAATGGCACGATTGCGAGAATCATGAGAGTTTTGCTCAAGCACCTTGAGAGCTTGCATCTCGTGCACCGCTTGTTGAGAGGTGAGAGAGGAAAAGCATTCTCTCCCAACAAGAGTCTTCACGTCAATGGGTTCAAACGGCATCATGCAATCGATGTACTTATCCTTGATCCAAGAGTCATTGATGTGGGTGGCACCCACATTCCAGAAGGCATCGGCAACGGTGAGAAGTGTTCCACACATGACTTCATGATCTTCATCCGGTAGCCTCATGAATCCTTCGGCTTGATTCCGAAGAGAATTGTACTTGTTCCTTCTCATGCTATCACTTCCAATGCAACTAGCGGCCAAACCATCCCAAGCTTCCTTGGCGGTGGTGAAATTCCGAATACGAGACAATTCCTTTGTCACCACACTAGTTTCAATCATGTGCAAAGCAGTGTCATTGAGTTGGCTATCAACCGCTTCTCTTCTAGTCAACTTGTCGGGGTTGTAGGGCTTGAAGCCTTCCATGATGATTCTCCAAAGTTCATTGGAGGCACTGCGAACATGAGAACGAAACTCAAATTGCCATGTAACGAAATCTTTTACATTAAACTTAGGTGGGTCGCCCCGAATGTTTATATGAGGATGGGGAACCGGTATATCGGGAGATAGGAAAGGCGGAGCCACTCGATTGTAGCTCTCACCTCCACTAGTTCCCCTAGGAGATGCAATGGGAGTTTTAGTAGTGGTTAAGTTATCACCATTCAAGGGTTTGGTAGAGGAGGGTAATGCCGAAGCATCTCCCTCTTCTAACTCACCCTGTCCTTTACCTCTATGGTGGGGATGATGGGGGGAGCCGCGGGAAAGCGGTCGTCAAGCATTTTCATCAATGTTTCCATTTGGGTTTGCATGGCGGATCTCAAGGATGTTTCCACCGACTTGAGATCATCCATGGAGACCGGCTTTGCGGCCCCCTCCGAGTGTTCATCATCCGGCATACTCTTAGGCGGTTAAGCCCGAAATAAGAGCCGAGGCTCTGATACCAATTGAAATGATCGTATGCCGCACCTAGAGGGCGGGGGGGTGAATAGGTGCTAACCAATTTTTAGTTCTTTTTCAATTTAGGCTTGACACAAAAGTAAATTCTCTAGATATGCAACTAAGTGAATTTACCTATATGACAAAGCTAACAACTAAGCACGATATAGCTACGCAATATATAGGAGATAGAATAGGATAGAGATAACCGAGAGTGGAGCACGCGGAGACACGGAGATGATTCCCGTAGTTCCCTTCCTTTGCAAGAAGGTACGTCTACGTTTGGAGGAGTGTGGTTGCTACGAAAGCCAAACCAACAGCCACGAAGGCTTCACTCAGATCTCCTGTGAGCAACACCACGAAGGCCTAGCTCACTTCCACTAAGGGATTTCCTCGAGGCGGAAACCGAGCCTTTACAAGGTTCTTGGGGCACACATCCACAACCAAATTGGAGGCTCCCAAATCTGTAACAACACAACAATCAACAACAATACATCAACAACAATCAACTAGGGATCCAAAGAGGAACACTAGCAAGAGGGCCCTCAAGCATATGAGGGTGAAATGTAAATCGCTTCGGTGAGGATGTAGATCGGTGCCTTCTCCTTTGAATCTCCAAAGATCAAGAGCTTTGGTTGGGTGAGGGAGGAGATCTTGCAAATCTTGTGTTCTTGAGGTGGCTCTAATGGTGGTGAAGCTTGGCAGATTTTTGTGCAATGATTGAGCAACTTGTCCCATTGGAGAATAGAGCTATTTATATGAGTGGGGATCTCAGATCTGACCGTTATGGACGTTTTTCAGTAACACCGAAAGTTCCGGCCAGGAGGGCCGGAAGTTCCGGCCATGAGGACCGGAAGTTCCGGCTGGATGCTTTCGCGTCAGACGAGCTGGCAGACTGAGTTTGGGCGGAACTAGGGCGGAACTTCTGGTGACCGGAACTTCCGGCCAAGTTCCGGCCAAGTTCCGGAATTGCGAGAAAACCATACTGGTATGTCCTGGGGCACAAATGCAGGTTTCCGGAACTTGCCCGGAAGTTGGGCGGAAGTTCCGCTGACCGGAACTTCCGGCCAACTGCACCGGAACTTCCGGCCAGCGAACGACGAGCTTCAACGAGAGGAGCGCTGAGATTCTGCTGGGAGGAGGATCTGGGCGGAAGTTCCGCCGGCAGGGGCCGGAACTTCCGCCAAGAGAGGAAAAACAGCAGAAGCTTCAGTTCTGACAATCCAATTCACCAACCATGTTTGTATTATAAGACCATGTACTTGTCTACATCAACACACATAAATATATACCTAGTGTTGACATCAAACACACAAAACCCAAAAGGGCGGGAAATGTTCTTTCACCTGGCCCATCAGGGGTAGCCGGATCCAGTACGACGTGTAAGGAAAGGAGGATCCTTGACGTGCATGGCAATGTAATATTCCCGTAGTTAGGTGACTTGTATTCCGGCTAGGACTCTCCGTGTGAACCCTAGATCTTGACGCCTTTATAAGACGGATCCCGGGAGCCCTAGAGGCACAATCATAACTCATTGTAACAATGCGAAAGCGTCCAGATAATTCCAGACAAGCAGCAGTAGGCCCTGTCATCGTGCAGGTGTTCCGAAGCTGGGTAAATCGCGTACCACCGTCCCAAGGACTCTCCGCTCGATTCCCCCTACTTCTTCTCCCCCTCGCGAGGATCCCTCCTCCGAGATACCGTCGAATAGGCAACGACACTCGGCATACCACCAGAAGCTAAAGAGGCAGACACAGACTGAAGCAGACGCCGCAATTCCTAGTAAAAAAATCCTAAGATCCTTCCACTTACATCAAATGGGAATTTTCCAATGGAACTATGGAACCCCGAGCAGTTGCGGTTGTACCTGTCCTGCAGGAATAAGAAAACTCGCTATTCACTTAGTTTATTTTCCATAGATAAACCTACTCCTGCACTATACAAAAAATTTATGTGATATTTTTAAAATTTGTCTTTACGTAGAATACTAATAACTGTACCCCAAACTATACTCAGCATGATTTCCTCTAGGTGTCCATCGCGCGACACATGACCAGGGGAAAACCATGAGCCAGAGGAAAATTAAATAGGTAGGTCTGTTCGCTTTGCTCTATTCATCTTCCTCCACCACAACGAACCGAAAGCAAGTGATGACGTGGTATGCAACCACGTCATCGCTTGCTTTTGGCTCGGTTCAAGCCGAAGCAAGTGATAACGTGGTTGCAGTGGTAAGGGGTGCTGGCAGGGGCGTGGCCGCATGAGTATTTATTGAAAGTTAAGAGACAATTTATACCAATACATTTTGGCCCCTCATTTGTTTGATTCATCTGGCTCCTCCCCCTCTAACTCCAATTTCTCGCTCCGCCCTTCGTCGTAGTGGTGACGACACACGACATGACGAAGATGATGCAGCTTCTTGTTGCAACAATGAGAGTGGCGATACGATGATGAGCGGCCGAAGAAATTCCCAAGAAAAACTGATGGGGGCAGGTGCCAGTGAGAGGAGCTTAGAGGGTGGCTAGAGGAGCAGGACCAGGAATATGTGCCGGTGTGATAACGATATCAGCCACGTGTGGTGGAAGTAAGCGGTTGGGAGCGAGTCTACGACAAGGAGTACCGCAGGCAATGATGGTGGTTCAAATGTGTTTTGGCGGCGCTCCCCCTACCGAGCTCACCGCCTCACTTGGAGGTCCCTGGTTGTCGGTCATGGTAGGGAGGATGTGGCGGACGCAAACCTGCAGATCGGTTACATCCGGTGCTCCTGATCATTGTCAAAGGGAGGCTCAACAAACCCAATTGAGCAAGAAACAAATCGTCCAAACAAATGAGCAGCTGAACCCATGGCAAGAAAGATAATGAACTAAAAAAAAAATCTTCCAAATAGTGAAAAATCAATCATCAATCTCTTGACTTATATTTGTTCCCTCACACATACATCATTTCTCTCTTCTTTTTTCTTTACACCACTCACACCAAATCATTTGCATACGCAGGACACGGCACGGACCCAGGCACGGGAGACACAATCAACACCATCTGAAGCAAACCGATCTGAATCACGACCCCAATTAAGCAGAGATGGGAGTGAGAAAAGGAAAAAAAGACCAAAGAAGATCGACTTGCCTTCCACAGCCAAGTTCGAAGACAAACAGCCAAGCATCAGACTTGCCTACCACCCCAGCAAATCCATCAAGTGATCATTCCTCCCGTCTTCACCCTACCACCCCCCGCGTCGGTCTCCCCCTTGCACAGCAGCCTGGCCCTGCACCGCCGCCTTTGTCGACGGCGACAACCACAGCCACCGTGCGACGCCGCCATTGACCCGCTCAGACCCTGAAGATAGTGATATGGCAGAGCAGAGAAGGGAAGAAATAGAGAGGGGGCAGCGGGAGGTTTGGACAGTGCTATCGAAGCCCTTTTCTACGTCGGGAGTGACGGCCAAATCCACTTCTCATTGGCAGAAAAGCGGTAGAGGTGGCGATGGGTTTACTAAACTAATGGCGATGGTTAGCGCATGGACAGGGCTCTCTTGGAATCTACACGGACTATAAACTAGACGAGTTGGGATCTTGAGAAATCTCCGCCTTTTATGTCACCATCCACTGACACCGGAATGACGGAATCAAGCATTCACCAATGGCCGTTTCGTCAACATGAAAGGTTCATCGATCGGATTGTTGTGGAGTCCCACTACTAGAATCTACTACCTCCGTCCCAATGAATAAAGCGCACGCGTGTTCCAAGATGAACTTTGACCATAAAAAATGAGCAACAAAATCTTAATTATATCATATGTAATTAGTATCGTTGGATTCATATTGAAAAGCACTTTCTAATGATGCTAATTTCATACAAATAATCTTTATATATTTGAAGCAAATCTTGGTCAAACAAAAATCACGTAAAACGAGGACGCCTTATTCCTTGAATCGGAGGTAGTATACGACAATGAAAGTTACTTCTTTCTTTTAATAGAACCTACATGACAATTCATACACACGCGCACCGACGGAAAAGGCAAGTATATATGGAGCACGAGAATTTTTCATATACACACAAGCAAAGTTTTCGCTTGTTCCAAAAACCAAGGAATTAAGAATAAGTGCCAGATCAACCATATTTGTTAATTTACTTGCTCCCTCACCAAAAAAAATATTAATCGTTTTTGTGATGCTTCTTATGGTTGGCGTACCAGAATCTTTGGACATGTGCCCTTATTTGGGGCAGAGAGGAACTAACAGACCGATAATGATAAATAAAAAACTATAGAAATTCAGGTGTCACTTACCCTGGTTCAAGTAAAAAAACGTTCAAAACTTGAAGACAGTCGTTCCAATAGCACACAGAAGAAATATAAACAAAGAGAACCACTCCTGTTGTCAATTCAATATAGATTTTAATAGAACATCTTACGATATATTCCTTTCTTCAAACATGTGGTAAGATGTAGGGTTGCAGAAGCGGCGCCACTTTACCCCGCAAAACGCATGCAACAGTGCAAATTGCACTACAGACTTTGATCACACATCTAACTAAACAGTGCTATCGGACAAGAAATCCGCCTCACAAACTCTGCCGCTTGCGGCCCTAGCAACAAGTAACGTTCGTTGTTATCCTCCAAACTAACACTGACCAGCCGGCGGGAAGGTTTCAGTTCTTCGTTTAGTTTATTCTCGGTGTTTTCTTCGGGATGGTGAGACGGCGGCTACTTCCTGAAGTCAGAATAAGGTCCTTCCCGTCCTATCCTCGCTCCGGTGGTGCATCTAGCGTCGGTGGAGGGCGTGTGGAGTTGTGTGTCCGGCGGATCTCCCGAGATCTGGTCGTCTCTCGTGTTCGATTGTGTGGTTTCAGGTCAGTCTCTTCCGATCTACGGTTATCATCATTGGCGATGGTTGCTACTCTGGTGCGCTGGTCCTTTGGGGCCTTAGCACGACGACTTCCCGTCTGTCTACTACAACAAGCTCTACTACGACAAGCTTTGCCTGACTCCGGTGATGGAGGGGCGAGGACGGCGGCGCGCCTTCGGCTCGTGCTAGTGTCTCGTAGTCGTCGCTAGATGGTCCAATGACCTTTTTGTAATTTTTATTACTTTTAGGCATCTTTGTATTACTGTTGATGATTATTAATAGATCGGTGGAATTTCGCAAAAAAAAAAAAAAAAAAACAGAGTCATACGCGATTTTCCTTTTCTCGAACGGATATCTATGGGAATTCAATAAATTCCCTTCTTTTCTTAGAAAGGGCCGTACGCGTGGCCTGTTTACTGTCAAAAATAAAAATGGCACGTCTCTTCACACCCTCGTTAGGTGCTGCTTAATTAAGAGCGCAGGCAGGCTGGCAACCAATAATACTCCCAGCTTGTAGTGTACCGACACCGATTATCATCGCAGAGCTAGCAGTGCATCATTGAATCTATATGAGACGAGGCAGCACGTACAGCAGCCCCTGTTGGATCTGGAAATAGCACCATATGCTGGCACACATCTTTTCTTAATCAACTGAATGTTACTAAAATTTCCTTTCTTCAAGCAACCAGCGCTAGTCCCGTCTCTTCTTAGCGTTAATCAGAAAAAATGACACCGCCAAGTGCCAGCTATGTCCATTTCAATGATACCACTAGGGAGCTGCTCCAACTATTAAAAAGAAAAATGACACTGTCAAGTGCCAACTATGTGTATTTGAATGGTACCACTAGGGAGCTACTCTAACTATTGTACTTTTTTTTTGTAGAAAATACTACAGCTATTGCATAACATGCCATTATGACTATCTCAAATGCTTGGTCTATACGCCGAAAAACACAAAACAAGCTCAGGTCACTTTGAACGCCCTTTCTTTCCTTACCCGAAAGCACATTTTGAAGTAAAAAAAACTGATATTTCTTCCACAAGTACTGTGTCCCTTCCCACTATCCACACATTCAAGAGTTCATAAAGTAACATGCTTATTTCAGAGCTATGCACAAAAAGACAATTATGTAGATCTATATGTATTATTCACTAGTATAGATTTAATTTACACATTTGTTTTCGTTTTATAGCTAAAAGTGGATCTACAACCGTACTGAATTTTGATGGATTAATGCCAACGCAATTAAGGGACCGACAAATTTACCTCTCAGGTTGTAGTCCCTAAGTCACTAGTGGCATACCTTGAGATTAGGTTTACCAGTTTGGTTCGAGTCATATGTATATACCGTACTATCAAAAGGGTGGTTTAACTAGAACAATGAACTAAAATTCTTGCAAATCTCTCAAAGGAACTTCTCTAAAATCCAACTTCAGATCTCTCTTTTACCCACAAATCAGGAAGCCGGAATCACCAGACTAATCGGCAGTACGTCCAAACTGTTCGGGGATGAAACTTGCTTCATGTCAAGAAGTTGACGGTGATCTGTAATAACGGTTGTAAAAGATTTAGTTTCAGCAATGAAACTGGGGCTCTGGCCTGTTTTTCTAAAAAAAAAACACAACAAACTGTCTCGATCGTGAAAAATTTGTGCAACCTGTATAAAAAAATGACATACTGCTGACTTGCACGAGGTGCCGACAGCTGTGTCGTACACCGACGGCCAAATATCGGGCCATCGGCGTACTGGCCGGCCAGCCCAGCCCCTCAGCCAGCCCATCGGCGTATAGATACCGTCGGTGTATGATACGATGATAGGGCAAAGGTGGCCGATCTTTCGATGAGACGAGGATAGATCGATTTGTTGGTGGAGTTCGTGCTTGACGATCCGACTACACGTGCAAAGCTCGTGCGCCAATGCAATCGCTAGGACAATCTCCGGGAGTTACTGATCTTGCGGATGCACGATCAGCCTGACCAGCGAGGGTCTTAATTCCTACCTGAAATCGAGAACAAGTAAGAACTAATAATGCAATCAGAATTATTGCGGATATAGATGAAAGCTTTATTGAAAAGGTGGGATTCCGAATAGTCGGTCTTGTTCTGGGCGTTGGCCTCAAAAGAAGTACACGAGAGTTGCAGCGATGGCTAACTTTTAGTCTAATCAAAATCCGAGTCTAAACGTGACGGCTATGGGGGTATTTAAAGGAGGAAAAGGTGGGGTTTCGACCAGCCATGCATATGGTGGCCGAACCAAACCCTAGAAGGCCTTTCCCCCTTCAATACGGACTCTAAAAAGTGGCTGACTTAATTCCTGCGAAAATGACATGGGCCTGGCCCAAAACTAAAGGTGACGCAGCACCATATTATGCTATGGACGAAATTATGAAGTGGAGAACTCTATATTTCGTCCATGTCTTCATCTCTTCTTATGGTGGCTTCAAAGTCCTGAAATCTCCACTTGTGGCGTCATCTTCAATCCTCAAATGCTTGCTGCCATCTCCTCCATGTGTGATCATGCTCTAATGCTTGTCCTCCTCATCCATGCTAGGTCCATCATTCCTAAGAGTAACAAACATATCTGATTTAGGCAGCATCATATTCTCATGTATATGAGGAATAGTTCCAAGAAGCGAAAGTACCTGATAGTTAAGTTGTTTGGCACGAGCTGGAGTGATTGGTCCTTGTATTTGTGTGGCTGTAGGTACAGCGGTTGTATCAATAGATGGGATGTCCTCATCATGCTCCCCTTCTTGAATTGAAGTCGTCCTCGACGCAAGCTCATCTTCTTCACCAAAGTAAGGCTTCAAATCTGCAATGTTAAATGTAGGACTTACCGGATCCAATTCTGCAGGAAGCTCAAGTTTATATGCATTATCATTTATTTTCTCTAACACCTTAAAAGGACCAGCGGCACGTGGCATTAGTTTAGACTTGCGCAATGCAGGAAAACGATCTTTGCGCAAATGCAACCAAACAAGATCACCAACATCAAACACAACATGCTTTCTTCCTCTATCCCCAGCAATTTTATACTTAGCATTCATGCGTTCTATGTTGTCTTTAGTAGTCTCATGCAATTTTAATATCAATTCAGCACGTTGCGTAGCATCCAAATCATTTTGCACCGAAGATGGTAAAGGCAATAAATCAATAGGTGCACGTGGAACAAAACCATACACAATCTCAAAAGGGCACATCTTAGTGGTAGAATGCAGCGAACGATTGTAAGCAAATTCAATATGAGTTAAACATTCTTCCCACAATTTTAAGTTCTTCTTCAAAACAGCCCGCAGCATAGTAGACAATGTTCTATTTACTACTTCAGTTTGTCCATCAGATTGGGGATGACATGTAGTACTAA
Organism: Lolium rigidum; assembly: GCF_022539505.1. Taxonomy (NCBI): domain Eukaryota; kingdom Viridiplantae; phylum Streptophyta; class Magnoliopsida; order Poales; family Poaceae; genus Lolium; species Lolium rigidum. The sequence continues at coordinate 117,811,190 of NC_061511.1, forward strand.
ACAGCAATTTAGTCCCCAACTTAGCCCATAAACATCTCCAAAAGTGGCTAAGAAACTTAGTATCACGATCAGAAACAATAGTATTTGGCACACCATGTAAACGCACAATTTCGCGAAAGAACAAATCAGCAACATGTGTAGCATCATCAGTTTTGTGACATGGAATAAAGTGTGCCATCTTAGAAAACCTATCCACAACAACAAAGACACTATCCCTCCCCTTCTGTGTACGAGGCAACCCAAAACGAAATCCATAGAAATATCCTCCCAAGGTACACTAGGAACAGGAAGAGGCATATATAAACCATGTGGATTAAATCGAGACTTAGCTTTTTGACATGTAGTGCAGCGTGCCACAAATCTCTCAACATCTCGACGCATATGTGGCCAAAAGAAGTGTGCAGCAAGTACATCCTCCGTCTTCTTCACACCAAAGTGACCCATCAATCCTCCTCCATGCGCCTCCCGCAACAACAAAAGACGAACGGAACTATCTGGGATGCATAGCTTGTTAGCACGGAACACAAATCCATCATTGAAGACGAATTTGTTCCATGTTCTACCATCTTTACAATTCAGCAACACATCTTTAAAATCAGCATCATGCAAGTATTGTTCATTTATTGTTTCTAATCCAAAAATCTTGAAGTCAAGTTGAGATAGCATAGTATAACGGCGCGACAAAGCATCAGCAATAACATTATCTTTACCCTTTTTGTGTTTGATAACATAAGGAAAAGACTCAATAAACTCAACCCACTTTGCATGGCGGCGATTCAACTTAGCTTGACTACGAATATGCTTCAAAGATTCATGATCAGAATGTATAACAAATTCTTTAGGCCATAAATAATGTTGCCAAGTTTCTAATGTCCGAACCAACGCATATAATTCTTTATCATAAGTAGAATAGTTCAGACTAGGCCCACTCAATTTCTCACTAAAATATGCAACAGGTTTGTTACCTCCCAAACCAATTCCACTAGCATCACATTCAAGCTCAAAAGTCTTATTGAAATCAGGAAGTTGGAGTAATGGAGCATGTGTTAACTTATCTTTCAGAATCATGAAGGCTTCTTGTTGTGCATCGCCCCAAACAAAGGGCACATCCTTCTTTGTAAGCTCATTCAGCGGCGCAGCAATGGATCCAAAATCTTTCACAAAGCGCCTATAGAAACCAGCGAGGCCAAGAAAACTCCTCACTTGTGTGACCGTCTTTGGCTGCGGCCAACTCTCAATTGCCTCAATCTTGGCTGGATCAACTTCAATTCCCTGCGCAGTAACAACATAGCCAAGAAACACAACTCGATTGGTGCAAAAGGTGCACTTCTCAAGATTATCATACAAACGTGCATCACGTAAAGCATTGAAAACATCACGTAAATGATCCAAATGATCCTCCAAAGATTTGCTATAAATCAGAATATCATCAAAGTATACCACCACAAAACGTCCAATAAAAGCACGTAAAACTTCGTTCATCGGCCTCATGAAAGTACTAGGTGCATTAGTCAAACCAAAAGGCATTACTAACCACTCATATAAACCGAACTTAGTTTTAAACGCTGTTTTCCATTCATCTCCTAATTGCATACGAATCTGGTGGTAACCACTACGCAAATCAACTTTAGAGAACATAATAGAACCACTCAATTCATCAAGCATATCATCTAAAAGAGGTATTGGATGACGGTATCGAATGGTAATATTATTAATAGCTCTACAATCAGTACACATGCGTGAAGAACCATCCTTCTTAGGTACCAAGATAATAGGAACAGCACATGGGCTAAGAGACTCACGAATGTAACCTTTATCTTGGAGAACCTGAATTTGTCACTGAATCTCTTTCGTCTCTTCAGGATTGGTACGGTATGGTGCACGGTTGGGCAGCGACGCTCCTGGAATCAAGTCAATCTGGTGTTCTATGCCACGGATAGGTGGTAGTCCAGGGGGAACATCTTGTGGGAACACATCAATGAATTCCTGCAAAAGGTTAGCAACCGCAGGTGGCAAAGAAGGAGGCATATCCTCAAAAGAAAACAGAACTTCTTTGCAAATGATAGCATAGCATTGAGTAGTGTTCACATCAAGTTCAGCAATATCAGATTTGCTAGCAAGCAAACAAGGATTTTTCAAACGAATTTCAGTAGCATGGTTTGAATCAGATTTAGTATTAGTCTTATGTGGAACAAAATCTGCAGCAACAATCTGATTCTCACTCTTAAGTTTCTCCTCGTTTTTTTACTCTACTAGCTCTAGCAAGATCATCTTTTAGTATTTGTTCAGGAGTCATAGGTTTGAGACCAATTTTCTTTCCATCATGCATAAGAGAATACTGATTAGTTTTACCATTATGAACAGATTCTCTATCAAATTGCCAAGGTCTACCAAGTAACAACGAACAAGCTTGCATAGGTACAACATCACAATCCACAAAATCAGAATATGTACCAATAGTAAAATGCACACGTGTAGTTCTTGTTACCTTGAGCTTCCGAGAGCTCTCAAACCATTAAATGTAGTATGGATGTGTGCGCTGTCTTGTAGGGAGAGAAAGCTTCTCCACCATGTCAACGCTAGCCAGATTATTGCAGCTCCCTCCATCAATGATGATCCTTATAGCTCGCTCTTTTACAACGCCTCTTGTTTGGAACAGATTGTGGCGTTGATCATGCTCAGCGTTGCTCAATTGCACGCTCAACACACGCTGTGCAACTAAGCTCCTGTACTGATCAGCAGTGTCAGCCTCCATTACCTCCATCTCTCTCTCAGAATCAGAGTTGGCACCATCACGTGCAGCAATAAGGGCCAATGTATCTTCATCAAAGTCACTTGCAGAATCATATTCTCCATCTTCACGCACCAACATCACATGCTTGGTTCTGCATACTCTCTCTATGTGACCAAATCCCAAGCATTTGCGACATTGAATGTCGCGCGTCTTCCCCGTGGAGGCCATGGAAGATGAACTCCGAGGAGGACCAGCCGATGGTGTTGGTGTAGTGGCAGGAGGTGCTCGTGATGCAGGCGCGGTGTACTTGGAGGTAGTAGGTGCTGGTGCAGTACCACGAGATTGTGGCGCTGATTGTCGCGGAGACCACGACGATGTACGACCTGCAGAAACATTAGCTCTTCTCCATGGTGGTTGACGATCCTGCACTTCACGTTCAGTTTTGCAAGCAAGATGAAACAAGCGAGTAATAGTGTTGTACTCCTTATAATCTAAAATATGCTGAATCACTTTATTCAAACCACCAAAGAAACGTGCAAGCATAGCCTCATTATCCTCTACAATACCACAGCGAATCATGTCTGTTTGCAATTCTTGATAATAGTCTTCTACAGAATTTTTCCCTTGTTCTAAGCGAGACAATTTTTTCAGCAAATCACGTTGATAATGTGGAGGAACAAAACGAGTACACATAGCAAGTTTTAACCCAGTCCAAGTAGCAGGAATATTTGCTGCATGTGTTCTACAATATTCAGACCACCAAATAGATGCAAAATCTGTGAACTCACAAGTAGCAGCACTAACACGCAAGTGATCAGGGTATTTTAAACATGCAAAGCGTTGTTCTACTTCCAATTCCCATGTAAGATATGCATCAGGATTATATCTACCCTCAAATCGCGGAATGTTCAGTTTCAGTTTAGCAACATGATCATCATCATTACGTACCGGCCGTGGAGGTGGTCGAGCGTTGCGGTTCAGCTGCCGTGGACGACCAGGTGCAGGTTGTTGGACTTCCTCGCCGTCCAGTATGTTCTCATCTACCTGCTCGTCCGCGTCCCCTTCATAGTCTTCGTATCCCTCATCAGAAGGCGCGTCATGTGCGGCTTCTGCAGCAGGAGCGGTACCCGCAGGAACATCCGCACGAGGAACGCGGCGTGCGCGGCGTTGCACGTTGGCGCGAGGCGGCGGTAACCGAGTCAAAAGCTCCTGGAACTTGGCGTCGAGCTTGGAGTTGAAAGCTGCCTCGAGGCCATCCAGCTTGTCCAGCGCGTCGGTGAGTTTGGCATCCACGTCACCAATGCGCGCATCGGTGTCACGTGCATGCCCGCCCAAAAGGTGGGTGAAGTGAGCATGCAACTGCTCGGGCGTCATCTTGGCCGGGTCAACGGCGGTCGGATCAACCGGTCCCGACATGGTTAGTACAGACAAAAGCACAAATGTATATGCCTACCAAACTACGGAATATGGTGGTTCACGCGCAATTCGTCAAGCAAAATACAAAGCTCTTACAAGTTCTTACCAAACAGGAGGAAGGCGATGTAACAACCAGCAAGAGGGAATAGCACTTCACACCACTTGTTGGTGCTAAAGTTGCACAAAACCACAACTTCGATTTTGTTTTGCACAAAACACCAGTTTTCAATGTAATTCGCTGCAGAGAACACAACAATATGAATCAGGAAGACTAATAGGCCAATTAACAAATTGGGGCCCACCTTCACGAGATAATCTCAATGTGACTCAACTGGTATGCTTGAATTCATCAAGTCGCTCCGCCGCTGCCGCCACCACACCTCCGTCCGCAATGGGCCGCCTAAGACGCGTAGGTAGGGGAGGGAGCCGAATAGGCGACGGGAAGCCAGCTCCGCGTCCGCCGGGTGCACGGTCGGAGGCAGAGCACGCGAGGCGGCTGCGCTCCGACGGCGCGTGGAAGCGGGCGGCACGGAAGTGGCCACGTGCATTTGCGCGCCGGGTAGCGCGCGAGGAGGCGCAAGACGGAGAAGCCGAGGAGGCGCCCCCCGCCGGCACGTGCAGCCCGCCGCTGCCGGCGCTTCCCCCGCGCGGCGACGACAACGACGACGACGCAAGCGGGCCGCCACTCATCTGCGGGAGCTCGGCGGAGGCGGTCGACGTGGCTGCGCTCGTCGTCGCGTAGGTAGCGCCGACGCGCAATAAACCCTTCGCCGCCGCAAGAAGTGCCCCGGTGACAATCTGGGCCTAATCTAGTAGTTTTAGGTATGAAATTAACGAATGTAGCTCATTCGGAGCCGTATTTTGGCTAGTTATATGTAAATTACTGACGAATGTTGCTCGATCGGGCAAAAAATGGGTGCAATTTCGCAAGATCGTTGACCACTTTCCCCGCGACATCTCAAATACACTCTTTCAGTTCTTGTTTTACGGGTTCTGCTCTGTGACAACGTTTTTTCGACCCGTAAACACGAGTTCGGTGAACTGAACTCCGAATTTTCAGTTCACGTGTTTACGGGCTCTGCTAGAGATGCTCTTAGCAGATAGCTCCATCTTTAGTGTCTCGTTGCACATACAAAACCAAGAGGCGAGATACAAACATCAGTTCTAATTGTCTTCCTCCTCCTGTTGTCCATGTCCGTTACCTGCTGTGAAGTAACTATGCAGCTGGCCGTGGTGTACGTCTAGCTGGCCGTGGTGTAGGTGCAGCTGTCCGTGGTGCAGCTGCGGGTAATTGCTATTGTAGTGCAGGTGCCGACGTCCATGTGGGCGGCGCGCCGCTGCTGCCGCCGTCCCCACCCCCGTCGCTAGCTCGGTTGGAGGCTTGTTCGACCCATTGCGAACCCACCAGCGGAACCGGTCGGTCGGTCGAGTGGAGGTTTCCTGTCGAGGCTTAGAATCACTTGGGCCCCAATTTGTTAATTGGCCTATTAGTGTTCCTAATTCATATTGTTGTGTTCTCTGCAACAAATTGCATTGAAAACTGGTGTTTTGTGCAAAACAAAACCAAAGTTGTGGTTTTGTGCAACTTTAGCACCAACAAGTGATGCAAAATCTGTGAACTCACAAGTAGCAGTACTAACACGCAAGTGATCAGGGTATTTTAAACATGCAAAGCGTTGTTCTACTTCCAATTCCCATGTAAGATATGCATCAGGATTATATCTACCCTCAAATCGCGGAATGTTCAGTTTCAGTTTAGCAACATGATCATCATCATTACGTACCGGCCGTGGAGGTGGTCGAGCGTTGCGGTTCAGCTGCCGTGGACGACCGGGTGCAGGTTGTTGGACTTCCTCGCCGTCCGGCATGTTCTCATCTACCTGCTCGTCCGCGTCCCCTTCATAGTCTTCGTATCCCTCATCAGAAGGCGCGTCATGTGCGGCTTCTGCAGCAGGAGCGGTACCCGCAGGAACGTCCGCACGAGGAACGCGGCGTGCGCGGCGGGAACCGAGTCAAAAGCTCCTGGAACTTGGCGTCGAGCTTGGAGTTGAAAGCTGCCTCGAGGCCATCCAGCTTGTCCAGCGCGTCGGTGAGTTTGGCATCCACGTCACCAATGCGCGCATCGGTGTCACGTGCATGCCCGCCCAAAAGGTGGGTGAAGTGAGCATGCAACTGCTCAGGCGTCATCTTGGCCGGGTCAACAGCGGTCGGATCAACTGGTCCTGACATGGTTAGTACAGACAAAAGCACAAATGTATATGCCTACCAAACTACGGAATATGGTGGTTCACGCGCAATTCGTCAAGCAAAATACAAAGCTCTTACAAGTTCTTACCAAACAGGAGGAAGGCGATGTAACAACCAGCAAGGATCAGCGTCTCCAAAGATTGCCAAAGCGATTACCAGGTGTCGACACAAAGCACGTGGAGACAATATGTGGAGCTGTAGGATGGCTTATATATGGTAGCAAACAGCAATTGTCAAAACAGCAATGCAATATTGAAAGTATGCTCAACAACGGTACTGTGCTGGTCCTAGGCTAGACCGTACTAGAGACGCGAGCCTAGAACACTAGCGAGGTCACGGCGCGGCACACAAGCAACTAGCAGCGATGAGGTGGCAATGAGGTGGCGACGCGAGGTGCGAAAAATCACTATGATGGCAAGTGTCTCAAACTGATCCCCAAGGTCTAAAAACAGTATAGCCTCAGAAAATTTTTTGTCGAAATTTCGGAGGTGCTCCGGAAAGCGCGCAGGCGGCAAAAAAATGTCGCTATAACGGCCAGTGGCGAAAAGTGATCGCCAAAGTGAAAAACCAATGTAGCCAGAAATTTTTTTCGGAAGCGTTTCCAGACTTTTTTTTTGCTCTCCTTCCAATTCTTTACTGGCGGCCGAAACTTATCTCACGGAAATTTTTCTGCAGCGCAAGATGATATTAGAAGGTAACAGCTAAGTAGGAAAAACAATAAAACCTAATTCTACACGGGCTCTGTCGCGGCAGAGAAACAACACAAATCCGTGTCGCGGTAGCACACAGGGTATTACAATAGGCATGTTGTTCGGACTAGAGCTTAGGGTTTGAGGGATGTGTGAAACTTAGCATCTGTCGGGTATGACTGATGGTTATGGGGCCTGAGGTGGTGTGGGTAAGCTACCTGTTAGATCTTGTCCAACACTGTGGATGCTCGACGCGGTAACAACGGCGAGGCGTGTGGACAAGCACGGGACACAACGACGGACCAGGGCACAAGCGGTCAGATAGCTATTTTAACATGTGTGCAGGAGGTGCTGAATTAGTGTTGGCGAGTATCAGATTAAATGTGGTGACTGGTCTATCGGGATTGATGTCGAGCGATCGACAAGAGTCAACCATGAGAAATCTGAGAAAGTGTTGGAAATTCTCGGATGTCAAAGGTGTAGTGAGTACACGGCCGTATATATATTCTATGATGTTCGGTGCACATGGCAAAGTGCAGGTGACGGGATATCGATGTTCGGTGCACATGGCGAAGTGCAGGTGACGGGATGCAGAAGGAGACGGATTATTGTCGCTGCAAGACATGTAGAAGACTATCAAAAAGATGAGACAACTGTGAATTTGACTCAAGGTGACAAAAGGCAACGGTGAAATTCCTTTACGTTGGAAGCACTTCCACGCCGATTATTGGTCGGTGTGTGATGGTGTCGAATAGGAAGAAAAAACTATAGTTCTAGGTGGAGTCACATGGAGTCGGGGAGTAGCGGCCGAGCTCATGAAAGACAACCAAGTCGAAGAGTATATGGAAGTTTGGCGCTTAGACAAACTCAAGGTGGCGGAGAATATTCATCAAGGTGGAGTTTATTATGTTTGTGTCGAATATTATGTACAAAGAGGTTACATTAGGACTTGGAGTTGTATTAGGTGTGGATAGGTACCTGTGTTTGGAGTTGTATGATGGCAAGTGTCTCAAACTGATCCCCAAGGTCTAAAAACAGTATAGCCTCAGAAAAAATTTTGTCGAAATTTCGGAGGTGCTCCGGAAAGCGCGCAGGCGGCAAAAAAATGTCGCTATAACGGCCAGTGGCGAAAAGTGATCGCCAAAGTGAAAAACCAATGTAGCCAGAAATTTTTTTCGGAAGCGTTTCCAGACTTTTTTTTTTGCTCTCCTTCCAATTCTTTACTGGCGGCCGAAACTTATCTCACGGAAATTTTTCTGCAGCGCAAGATGATATTAGAAGGTAACAGCTAAGTAGGAAAAACAATAAAACCTAATTCTACACGGGCTCTGTCGCGGCAGAGAAACAACACAAATCCGTGTCGCGGTAGCACACAGGGTATATGGCAGATGTATATGTCTGTGGCGGAAACAATCTGGTGGGTGTATATGGTGGGTATATATGGAAGTGGCGGAAGTATATGGTGGATGTAAATGGCAGGTGTATATAGCGATGATGGCGGTGATCTGCGTATGGTGCGAGTGGCGGCGGCGGCGTGACTAATATGACCAGAACTCGAAACTCTAAGGGAACTAGACGCTAAGACCAGCAACTCGACACGAAGATGCAGACACAAATTCAACTATGCAAAACTGAAAAACAATGCAAAGACGTGGCAGGGGGTTTATGGGACGATATGATCTAAACCCTAACTGTAATTTTTTTGGCTTTTTCGTGGTTTATGGGTATGATGGCAGATGCAATCTACACTAGGAAAACAGTAAAATCTCACCGAGCAACCTGAAATCTGATACCACTTGATAGGGCAAAGGTGGCCGATCTTTCGATGAGACGAGGATAGATCGATTTGTTGGTGGAGTTCGTGCTTGACGATCCGACTACACGTGCAAAGCTCGTGCGCCAATGCAATCGCTAGGACAATCTCCGGGAGTTACTGATCTTGCGGATGCACGATCGACCGACCGACGAGGGTCTTAATTGCTACCTGAAATCGAGAACAAGTAAGAACTAATAATGCAATCAGAATTATTGCGGATATAGATGAAAGCTTTATTGAAAAGGTGGGATTCCGAATAGTCGGTCTTGTTCTGGGCGTTGGCCTCAAAAGAAGTACACGAGAGTTGCAGCGATGGCTAACTTTTAGTCTAATCAAAATCCGAGTCTAAACGTGACGGCTATGGGGGTATTTAAAGGAGGAAAAGGTGGGGTTTCGACCAGCCATGCATATGGTGGCCGAACCAAACCCTAGAAGGCCTTTCCCCCTTCAATACGGACTCTAAAAAGTGGCTGACTTAATTCCTGCGAAATGACATGGGCCTGGCCCAAAACTAAAGGTGACGCAGCACCATATTATGCTATTGACGAAATTATGAAGTGGAGAACTCTATATTTCGTCCATGTCTTCATCTCTTCTTATGGTGGCTTCAAAGTCCTGAAATCTCCACTTGTGGCATCATCTTCAATCCTCAAATGCTTGCTCATCTCCTCCATGTGTGATCATGCTCCAATGCTTGTCCTCCTCATCCATGCTAGGTCCATCATTCCTAAGAGTAACAAACATATCTGATTTAGGCAGCATCATATTCTCATGTATATGAGGAATAGTTCCAAGAAACGAAAGTACCTGATAGTTAAGTTGTTTGGCACGAGCTCGAGTGATTGGTCCTTGTATTTGTGTGGCTGTAGGTACAGCGGTTGGCCTGTTTTTCTAAAAAAAAAACACAACAAACTGTCTCGATCGTGAAAAATTTGTGCAACCTGTATAAAAAAACGACATACTGCTGACTTGCACGAGGTGCCGACAGCTGTGTCGTACACCGACGGCCAAATATCGGGGCCATCGGCGCATCGGCCGGCCAGCCCAGCCCCTCAGCCAGCC
>NC_061511.1:117821253-117848739 GCF_022539505.1 Lolium rigidum
GCGGAAACATCCAGCTATGTGGTTTTAGTCGGAAAACATACATGATCCAAAAATTAACAAGTAAAGGAGGTAAAAGACTCAAAGAATGAACCATATGCTTTATTTCATCGATCATGTATCATAACTATTACAAAGTATGTAATGCAAAAATTGCTAAGTGTGGAAAGGACTTAGATGTGCTATATTTCAGGGACGGTCTGTTTCATCGTATACGTCACTTGGATCCCCCCTCTTGCGTTTTCGATGCCATTGGCAGGTCTATCTTTTAACTCGCGGATATCAACGAGGTAGTAAGATCCGTTGTGCAGCACTTTGCTGACGACGAAAGGTCCTTCCCATGGAGATTGCAACTTATGTTCTTTCACCTATCGAAGGCGGAGGACCAAGTCACCTTCCTTAAACGAGCGGTTCCAAACTCGACGGCTATGATAGCGTCGGAGTTTCTGTTGGTAGATGGTGGAACGTTGATCAGCTAGGTTCCGAGCTTCTTCGAGCAGGTCCACAGATAGTTGTCGAGTCTCGTTAGCAGTTTCTTCATTGTAGGCGCAAACTCGTGGGGAATCATGGATGATGTCGGATGGGATCACAACTTCAGATCCATATACTAGGAAGAAAGGCGTGAACCCAGTCGACCTGTTAGTGGTAGTTCGTAAACTCCACAGAACAAAATCTAACTCCTCAGCCCAAGCTCCGGCTGCTCGCTGCAGCGGTTCTTCAAGGCGAGGTTTGACTCCGGCTAGTATGAGGCCGTTGGCTCGCTCGACCTTCCTATTGGATTGTGGGTGAGCCACAGAGGCAAGGTCAAGCCGGATGCCTACGTCATTGCAATAATCCTTTAATTCTCCTTGTGCGAAGTTCATGCCATTGTCTGTGATAATGTTGTGTGAGATGTCGTATCTCACTACGAGGCTGCAAACAAATTTTAGTGCCGTAGCACCATTAGCTTTTCTCACTAACTTTGCCTCGATCCACATACTGAACTTGTCAATAGCGACCAAGAGGTACTCAAAACCGCCAGGAGATGATTTCTTCAATTTTCCGACCATGTCAAGCCCCCAGACCGAAAAAGGCCAAGTGATAGGGATAATTTTCAGCTCCTGAGCTGGAGCATTTGGTTGAGTAGCATAGTATTGGCAACTGTGATAAGTTTTGACTATCTTTTCAGCATCTTCTTTAGCTGTTAGCCAATAAAAACCTTGCCGGAAAGCTTTTGCAACGAGGGACCTGGGAGCGGTGTGATGCCCGCAATCACCTTGGTGGATCTCTCTGAGGATTTCGATGCCATCTTGATTTGAGACGCATTTGATAAATACCCTGTTTGCACTTCGTTTGTAGAGCTGTCCATCGACTATTGTGTAGGACCTTGCTCGTCTGACGACCTATCGTGTGAGGACTTCATCCTCCGGTAACTTCTGGTTGATGAGGTAATCCAAGAAAGGCTGAGTCCAAGCCGGAGTGATAACCATCACCTCCTTAGTTGGAGACACTACAACATCTGGGTTTTCCGGGTTAGCGCCCTTTACTGAGGGTGTCCGTAGGTGCTCAAGGAAGATTCCAGGCAGGATGGGTTTCCTGCCGGATCTGAGTTTGGACAACATATCTGCCGCTGTATTGTCATCTCTCCTGACGTACTTGACTTCGTATCCGAGGAAGCACTTGGCGATCTCGTCAACTTCGTCTCTGTAAGCCGCCATAACGGAGTTTCTGGCGTTTCAGGTTCCGGCTACTTGTTGTTCCACCAGGTTGGAATCTCCGCAGCATATGATGTGCTTGAGCCCAATTTCCTTAGCGGTGCGCAGTCCGTGTAGTAGAGCCTCATATTCCGCCATGTTATTTTAGCTTCGAAGTGAATCTGTAGAACGTACTATGGTTCTTCTCCGGTAGGTGACTTCAGGGTAACTCCAGCCCCCGAGCCTTGATGCTGCTTGGATCCGTCAAAGTGCATGACCCAAGCTTCAGGTTCCGGCACAGATGTGCCCTCCGGCGCTTCAGTCCAATCGACGAAAAAATCCGCCAAAATATGATACTTGATCGAAGACCTAGCTTTGTAGTTGATGTCGAAGGCGGAAAGTTCTATGCCCCACTTCGCTACGCGCCATGTTGCGTCGGAGTTGTTGATGATGGTTGACACTGGAGCCTTGCTCACAACTATCATGGGATGCTCCTAGAAGTAATGTCTCAGCTTCCGGCTACCTAGGAACACTCCATAGGCTAGCTTCTGAAAGTGAGGGTATCTTTGCTTGCATTCCGTCAGGACTTCGCTAATGTAATAGACTGGTCTTTGGACTCCATACTCATGACCTTCTTCCTTTTGCTCCACCACGATAACGAGACTGATGAACTTGTTGGAAGCTGTTAGGTAGAGGAGCATAGGCTCTGACTTATCCAGAGCTGCCAAGATAGGCGGGGAAGAGAGTATATCCTTCAGCCTCTGAAGTGTTGCATCTGCTGCGTCGTCCCAGACAAATTTTTCCGTTTTCTTTAGCAGTTTGTACAAAGGTAGTGCCTTCTCGCCAAGACGGCTAACAAATCTACTGATTGCGGCAACGCAACCGGTTAATCGTTGCACATCTTTGAGACAAGTTGGCCTCTTGATGTTCAGGATAGCCTTGATTTTTTCCGGGTTTACTTCAATGCCTCTATGAGATACAATGAAGCCAAGGAGTTTTCCGGCTGGTACGCCAAAGACGAACTTCAGCGGATTCAACATCATCTTGTACCGTCGGAGATTTTCAAAGGTTTCTGTGAGATCGCTGATCAAGTCGGATGCTTTTCGGGTCATGGGCGCGATATCATCGACGTAAGCGTGCATGTTCCGGCCAATTTGGTCTTTTAGGCACCGCTGCATCATACGCTGGTAAGTGGCACCTGCATTTTTCAAACCAAAAGGCATGGTGACATAGCAGTAAGTGCGAAAGGGTGTGATGAACGAGGTTGCCTTTTAGTCGGACTTTTTCATCCGGATCTGGTGATACCCGGAATATGCGTCAAGAAAATACCGAAGTTCCGCCCCTGCCGTCGAATCAATGACTTGCTTAATGCGCGGCAAGGGGAACGGATCCTTCGGACAATGCTTATTCAAGCCGGAGTAATCGATGCACATTCTTAGTATTTCAGAATTCTTTTTGGGTACAAGGACGGGGTTTGCGACCCAATCTGTATGGATAACTTCTACTACAAATCCTGCCTCTAGTAACTTTGCTAATTCCATCCCTATGGTGCGGCGCTTCTTGTCTCCAAAGCGTCGAAATAGCTTGCTTCACCGGTTTTGCACCCGGATTTATGTTGAGGTAGTGCTCGCGAGTTCCCTTGGTACTCCGGACATGTCAGAAGGTTGCCATGCAAAGATATCCATGTTAGCTCGCAGGAACTCGACGAGCGCGTCTTCCTATTTGGGTCCAGGCCAGCTCCGACAGACACTTGCTTGGAACTGTCGCCTACCTTGAAGTCAACCTTATTGGTGTCTATCGCGGCCTTGAACGAGGTCTTCTGGTCGGAGATATGCTTCTTGGTGGTATGCATCTCATTCGGATCCACCGCGGCCCTGTAGCCTTGCAGCTCCTTTCCAGATAGTACACATTCTTCAAAGGCGGCTTCGCCCTCCTCGCAGTCTCGAGCTTTCTTCTAGTCTCCGGATACGGTAATCATGCGGTTAGGACCCGGAATCTTGAGCTTATTGTAGATGTAGCACGCCCTTGCATGAAACTTGTGGTAGGTGGGCCTGCCGAAAATGACATGGTAGGAGCTCTTGAAGGGCACAACCTCAAACGTGATCATCTCTTCGCGAAAATTGTTGACATCGCCGAAGGCCACGGGAAGTTTGATGTTGCCCATAGAGTTTGCCTTTTTACCCGGAACCACACCATGGAACTCCGTGGTGCTATGATTGAGCTGCTCCTTGGTAAGGTTCATCTTCCCCAGAGTCTCCAGGTACATGATGTTTAGGCTAGCTCCGTCGTCCATGAGGCACTTGGAGAAGTCATACCCGTCGATGCGGGGACTCACAACCAAATCATAGCACTCTTTGGGGATGACAGTCGGATGATCTGTCATGTCGAAGGTGCATGGGTTTTCCGACCACTTGATATATTGTGGCACAGTCGGAAGCGTGGCATTCAGGACCCGAAGGGATGATTTCTTGGCCCGGACCATCAGGGTTCCAAGGAAGGTGTGGTATGCACCTGCACTCTTTTTGACGAAGTGATTGGATTTGTTAGCTGCGGAGCCCTCTTTGGGATCTGCTGAAGTTTCACCTTCTTCCATCGCCTCGGAACTGTCCTCATCCTTATCATTGTTCTTGCCCTTGCCTCCTTTGTCGTGTGGGCGGTGCTTCCGGGCGCACTTGTATCCTACTTCCGGGTTGGTCTTCAGATCATTGACCCACTTGCAGTTGCGATTGGTGTGGGAGGACTTGCCAATAGCTGGATCAATGTGGGCTAAGCATGGCATATCCCTGTATTCTTCGTAGGTTTGGGGAGCGCGGAACCCAGTGACGGTGACCTCGTCAGCGCGCTGCTGGCCCCTGCCGGCTCCGCCACAACGGCCGCGGCCTCTTCCTCCTCCTTGACCTCCCCGTTGGAACGTCATGGCTACCATGTCGGATCCGCCGCTCTTCTGGTCATCAGAGGGGTTCTTCCGCTTGTTGTTGTTGTTGCTGCTACCATCATGGTTCTTCTTTTGATGATGCAGGGGTATGGATGTGGCCGAGAGTTCTCCACCTGCATCGTCATCAGTGACAGTGTGAGTGCTGGTGATGGAGATCATGTCATCTAAGATCAGCTTTTGCTCGTTGACAAGGCAAGTTAGCTTGTGCCAGAGCAGTCCCCCTCTTTGCAAGCCACCTATGAAAGCTAGCATTGATGTGCGGTTATCCACGTTCTCGCACTCGTTTCTTGTTGCTAACCACCGAGTAAGGAAAGCTCGGGAGGTTTCGCTTTTCTTCTAGATGCAGGCCTGCGGATCGCTGGTCGTGGAGGGTCTTTTGTAGGTGCCCCTGCAGTGCTTCTCGAAGGCAACCTTCAGATCAAACCAGCAAAAGATAGAATTTTCCTCGAGGTCGTTGAGCCAAGTACGGGCTGGGCCAACAACGTACAACTGGAGCATGCGGCAGGCCATATTGGGGGTCCCTGCGGGAAAGCTGACTGCATTGAAGAAGTCATCGATCCAGGTGTCGGGCCTCTCACAGCCATCATAGTGCTTCAGATTTTCGGGTAGCTTGAAGTTCAAGCCTTTTGGCGTTGGTTCTTCTCGGATCCTCCTGGCAAAGCATTTTGGGCCTATGTACCCAGTCTTGTATTCATTGAGACGTTCTCATGCGTCGCGTGAGCCATTGCGGGCGGGAGACTTTGAGCGGGAGCGAGATTTTCAGCCTCCGCCTCCACCTCCTCCACTAGGTGGTGGGGAAAGAGATCTGCGAGGGGATTGATGATACCTTTTGCTTTCGCCTTCAGATTCTCCGCGTCCTTCCCGATGCTGACTTCGGCTACGGTGGCTACCTTCGCCATGATGGCAGTCGCCTCCCTCGTTCCGGTTTCTACGGGGTTCAGGCTCACGTTCTTCGTGCCGGCTCCTGCGGGGCTTAGGCGTGCGCTCCTTGTTCCGGCTCCTCGTAGGAACGAAGTTGTCGCGGATGTTAATTCCACCAGGCCCACGGGGTCTGGCGTTTCCGGCTGGACTCCGCCGGCGAGGTGGCGGAGAGGACGCGGGTTCCGGGGCGGTGGTGACGGATTCCGGTACTTGTCCCTTCCAGCATACATCGGATCCTTTCCCTTGTTCTTATCCGCCGGAGGGGTTTCCGAGGGTATGGAGATCGGATCTGGATGTTCCCTGGTTCTTCTTCTGCGCTCCGTGGATCCGGTGCGCGATTGTTCGTCACGACGCTATCTTCCTGAGGCGTGCTTCTGCGCGGTTTATACGCAAAGATCCGGGTTGGATTCCATCCTACGCGAAGTATCCGCCTTGCTATGTTGCTTCGTTGCTGAAGCGACGAGTGTGCGAAGGTGGTTGAGGTTGATTTATTCATCATTATTGGCCAGAATCTCTGCAACCTTCTTCATGTTATCCTTTGGAGTTGCGAGCGGCTGATGATTGGTGGGGCTCTCAAAATTGATCCTCCGGGGGCGAATGGCTTCCTGGCGGACACTTTCTGCTTCCCTGTTGGCATCACTGACTATCGTCTCCCACCAATCCCTGAGCGCTCTGGCGCCTGCAGGTACTATGTGGTTCTACGCTCGTTCTCCCTGACCTCCATCAGCTCCTCCGTGTCCTGCCTTTCCTCGAGCATTACTACTGCGGTATTGGCGAACTTTCCAGTGGTAGCCAGCAGTTCCTTCCTTTGGTCTTCTAAAGCTTCCGGGTCTGTAGCTTCTTCCGGAGTTATTGGCTTGGTTAGGATTTCCAAGTGCGCAATGGCACCGCGGCATGCTGCCCTAGCGAGCTCTTCTATGGACATCTCTTCCCCGAAGTCAAGGCCACGTCCTTCTCCAGGATCCGGCACGATGCGAGAGCGATCTCGACGCGGAGCTTTTGGATTCGATGGGCCCGGAATTCCGGTGTTGGGCGGAGTTGCTTCTGCATCAGTTCCTTGCTCCAGCCCGGTTACGACCGCAAGGACCTGCTTTGGCGGAGCGGATTCTGCCTCAGCTTTCTCCTCATCCTCCAACTCCTTCATAGCACGGTTGTATTCCTCTGTGTCCATGGAGGATGCATCGTCAGATAGTGGGCTTAGGTTCTCGAGTATTGACTCTTCTTTATCTTTGGCATCCTCTTGCTGATCCAGAGCATTGTTGTCTCCGACAACCTCTTGCTGATCTGGAGTATCGCTGTCTCTGGCAGCCTTAACCTGCATGGGCCTAGCTCCATCCTGAGGAGGGGCGGTTCCTGCGGTATGTGCGAGGAAGTGCACGAAGTGGCACCTCTGCTTCTCTAACACCTGGGAGACTGATAGCGTGTAAGACACACGTCCGTTGGGAACCCCAAGAGGAAGGTGTGATGCGTACAGCAGCAAGTTTTCCCTCAGTAAGAAACCAAGGTTATCGAACCGATGGGAGTCAAGGAACACGTGAAGGTTGTTGGTGGCGGAGTGTAGTGCGGCGGAACACCGGGGATTCCGGCGCCAACGTGGAACCTGCACAACACAATCAAAGTACTTTGCCCCAACGTAACAGTGAGGTTGTCAATCTCACCGGCTTGCTGAAAACAAAGGATTAGATGTATAGTGTGTAAGATGATGTTTGTTTGCGAAGAACGGTAAAGAACAAGTATTGCAGTAGATTGTATTTCAGATGTAAAGAATGGACCGGGGTCCACAGTTCACTAGTGGTGTCTCTCCGATAAGAAATAGCATGTTGGGTGAACAAATTACGAGTTGGGCAATTGACAAATAAAGAAGGCATAACAATGCACATACATATATCATGATGAGTACTATGAGATTTAATCGGGGCATTACGACAAAGTACATAGACCGCTATCCGGCATGCATCTATGCCTAAAAAGTCCACCTTCAGGTTATCATCCGAACCCCTTCCAGTATTAAGTTGCAAACAACATACAATTGCATTAAGTATGGTGCGTAATGTAATCAACACAAATATCCTTAGACAAAGCATCGATGTTTTATCCCTAGTGGGAACAGCACATCCACAACCTTAGAACTTTTCGTCATCGTCCCAGATTCAATGGAGGCATGAACCCACTATCGAGCATAAATACTCCCTCTTGGAGTTACAAGTATCAACTTGGCCAGAGCTTCTACTAGCAACGGAGAGCATGCAAGAACATAAACAACATATATGATAGATTGATAATCAACTTGACATAGTATTCAATATTCATAGGATCCCAACAAACACAACATGTAGCATTACAGATAGATGATCTTGATCACGATAGGCAGCTCACAAGATCTAACATGATAGCACAATGAGGAGAAGACAACCATCTAGCTACTGCTATGGACCCATAGTCCAGGGGTGAACTACTCACACATCGATCCGGAGGCGATCATGGTGATGAAGAGCCCTCCGGGAGATGATTCCCCTCTCCGGCGGAGGTGCCGGAGGCGATCTCCTGAATCCCCCGAGATGGGATTGGCGGCGGCGTCTCTGGAAGGTTTTCCGTATCGTGGCTCTCGGTACTGGGGTTTTCGCGACGAAGTCTTTAAGTAGGCGGAAGGGCAGAGTCGGGGGCGTCACGAGGGGCCCACACGCCAGGGCGGCGCGGCCCCAGCCCTGGCCGCGCGGCCCTGCTGTGACGCCGCCTCGTCGCCCCACTTCGTAATCCTTTCGGTCTTCTGGAAGCTTCGTGGAAAAATAAGACCCTGGGCGTTGATTTCGTCCAATTCCGAGAATATTTCCTTTGTAGGATTTCTGAAACCAAAAACAACAGAAAACAGCAACTGGCTCTTCGGCATCTCGTCAATAGGTTAGTGCCGGAAAATGCATAATAATGACATAAAGTGTGTATAAAACATGTGAGTATCATCATAAAAGTAGCATGGAACATAAGAAATTATAGATACGTTTGAGACGTATCAAGCATCCCCAAGCTTAGTTCCTACTCGCCCTCGAGTAGGTAAACGATAACAAGGATAATTTTTGAAGTGACATGCTATCATAATCTTGATCAATACTACTGTAAAGCATATGAGATGAATGCAGCGATTCGAAGAAATGGTGAAGACAATGAGCAAACAAATGAATCATATAGCAAAGAATTTTCATGAATAATACTTTCAAGACAAGCATCAATAAGACTTGCATAAGAGTTACTCATAAAGCAATAAATTCTTAGTAGAAAGCTTTGAAACAACACAAAGGAAGATATAAGTTTCAGCGGTTGCTTTCAACTTCAACATATATATCTCATGGATAATTGTCAACACAAAGTAATATAACAAGTGCAATAGGTAAACATGTAGGAATCAATGCACACAGTTGATACAAGTGTTTGCTTCTAAGATAGAAAGAAGTAGGTAAACTGACTCAACAATAAAGTAGAAGATCGGCCCTTCGCAGAGGGAAGCATGGATTACTATATTTGTGCTAGAGCTTTTCATTTTGAAAACAAGAAACAATTTTGTCAACGATAGTAATAAATCATATGTGTTATGTATAATACATCTTATAAGTTGCAAGCCTCATGCATAGTATACCAATAGTGCTCGCACCTTGTCCTAATTAGCTTGGATTAACATGGATTATCATTGCATAGCATATGTTTCAACCAAGTGTCACAAAGGGGTACATCTATGCCGCATGTACAAAGGTCTAAGGAGAAAGTTCGCATTGGATTTCACGCTTTTGATTATTCTCAACTTAGACATCCATACCGGGAGAACATAGACAACAGATAATGGACTCCTCTTTAATGCATAAGCATTCAACAACAGATAATATTCTCATAAGAGATTGAGGATTAATTGTCCAAACTGAAACTTCCACCATGGATCATGGCTTTAGTTAGCGGCCCAATGTTCTTCTCTAACAATATGCATACTCAAACCATTTGATCATGAAAATCGCTCTTACTTCAGACAAGACGAACATGCATAGCAACTCACATGATATTCAACAAAGGTAAAAGTTGATGGCGTCCCCAGAAACATGTTTACCGCTCAACAAGCAACTTATTAAGAAATAAGATACATAGCTACATATTCTTCACCACAATAGTTTTTAAGGCTATTTTCCCATGAGCTATATATTGCAAAGACAAAGAATAGAATTTTTAAAGGTAGCACTCAAGTAATTTACTTTGG
Source organism: Lolium rigidum (assembly GCF_022539505.1). NCBI lineage: Eukaryota > Viridiplantae > Streptophyta > Magnoliopsida > Poales > Poaceae > Lolium > Lolium rigidum. The sequence continues at coordinate 117,831,014 of NC_061511.1, forward strand.
AATGGCGAGAGAAATACCATGTAGTAGGTAGGTATGGTGGACACAAATGGCATAGTTTTTGGCTCAAGGATTTGGATGCACGAGAAGAATTCCTCTCAATACAAGGCTAGGCTAGCAAGGTTGTTTGAAGCAAACTCAAGTATGAAACGGTACAGCAAAACTCACATATGAACATATTGCAAGCATTATAAGACTTTACATCGTCTCCTTGTTGTTCAAACACCTTAACCAGAAAATATCTAGACTCTAGAGACCAATCATGCAAACCAAATTTTAACAAGCTCTATGTAGTTCTTCATTAATGGGTGCAAAGTACATGATGCAAGAGCTTAAACATGGTCTATATGAGCACAACAATTGCCAAGTATCAAATTATTCAAGACATTATACCATTTACCACATGCAGCATTTCCGTTTCCAACCATATAACAATGAACGAAGCAGTTTCAACCTTCGCCATGAACATTAAGAATAAAGCTAAGAATATATGTGTTCATACGAAACAGCGGAGCGTGTCTCTCTCCCAAACAAAGAATGCTAGGATCCGATTTTATTTAAACAAAAACAAAAATAAAAAAAACAGACGCTCCAAGTAAAGCACATAAGATGTGACGGAATAAAAATATAGTTTCACTAGAGGTGACCTGATAAGTTGTCGATGAAGAAGGGATGCCTTGGGCATCCCCAAGTTTAGATGCTTGAGTCTTCTTAAAATATGCAGGGATGAACCACGGGGCATCCCCAAGCTTAGACTTTTCACTCTTCTTGATCATATTGTATCATCCTCCTCTCTTGACCCTTGAAAACTTCCTCCACACCAAACTCGAAACAAACTCATTAGAGAGTTAGTGCATAATTGAAAATTCATATATTCAGAGGTGACATAATCATTATTAACACTTCTGGACATTGCACAAAGCTAGTGAAAGTTAATGGAACAAAGAAATCCATCAAACATAGCAAAACAGGCAATGCGAAATAAAAGGCAGAATCTGTCAAAACAGAACAGTCCGTAAAGAGGAATTTTTTAGAGGCACTGGACTTGCTCAGATGAAAATGCCCAAATTGAATGAAAGTTGCGTACATATCTGAGGATCATGCACGTAAATTGGCAGATTTTTCTAAATTTTCTACAGCAGGGGCGGCTCAATTTCGTGACAGCAAGAAATCTGTTCCTGCGCAGTAATCCAAATCTAGTATTGACTTTACTATCAAAGATTTTACTTGGCACAACAATGCAATTAAATAAAGATAAGGAGAGGTTGCTAAAGTAGTAACAACTTCCAAAACTCAAATATAAAATAAAAGTGTAGAAGTAAAATAATGGGTTGTCTCCCATAAGCGCTTTTCTTTAACGCCTTTCAGCTAGGCGCAGAAAGTGTGTATCAAGTATTATCAAGAGACGAAGCATCAACATCATGATTTGTTCTAATAATAGAATCATAAGGTAACTTCATTCTCTTTCTAGGGAAGTGTTCCATACCTTTCTTAAGAGGAAATTGATATTTAATATTACCTTCCTTCATATCAATGGTAGCACCAACGAGTTCGAAGAAAAGGTCTTCCCAATATAATGGGACAAGATGCATTGCATTCAATATCCAAGACAACAAAATCAACGGGGACAAGGTTATTGTTAACCATAATACGAACATTATCAATCCTCCCCAAAGGTTTCTTTATAGCATTATCAGCAAGATTAACATCCAAATAACAATTTTTCAATGGTGGCAAGTCAAGCATATCATAGATTTTCTTAGGCATAACAGAAATACTTGCACCAAGATCACATAAAGCATTACAATAAAAATCATTGACCCTCATCTTAATAATGGGCTCCCAACCATCTTCTAACTTCCTAGGAATAGAAGTTTCAAGTTTTAGTTTCTCCTCTCTAGCTTTTATGAGAGCATTTGTAATATGTTTTGTAAAGGCCAAATTTATAGCACTAGCATTGGGACTTTTAGCAAGTTTTTGTAAGAACTTTATAACTTCAGAGATGTGACAATCATCAAAATCTAAACCATTATGGTCTACAGCAATGGGATCATTGTCCCCAATATTTTGAAAAATTTCAGCGGCTTTATCAGTTTCGAGCAGTTTTAGCGGTTTCGGGCAATTTTGCACGCTTTGCACTAGGAGTAGAAACATTGCCAACACCAATTATTTTACCATTGATAGTAGGGGGTGTAGCAACATGTGAAGCATTATCATTACTAGTGGTGGTAATAGTCCAAACTTTAGCTACATTATTCTCTTTAGCTAGTTTTTCGTTTTCTTCTCTTTCCCACCTAGCATGCAATTCAGCCATCAATCTAATATTCTCATTAATTCGAACTTGGATGGCGTTTGCTGTAGTAACAATTTTATTGTCATTATCCTTATTAGGCATAACTTTCAATTTTAAAAGATCAACATCAGAGGCAAGTCTATCAACCTTAGAAGCAAGAATATCAATTTTATCAAGATTTTACTCAACAGATTTGTTAAAAGCAGTTTGTGTACTAATAAATTCTTTAAGCATGGCTTCAAGACCAGGGGGTACACTCCTATTATTGTTGTAAGAATTCCCATAAGAATTACCATAACCATTACCATTAGCAGAAGGATATGGCCTATAGTTGTTACCAGAATTATTCCTATAAGCATTGTTGTTGAAATTATTACTTTTAATGAAGTTCACATCAACATGTTCTTCTTGGGCAACCAATGAAGCTAAAGGAACATTATTAGGATCAACATTAGATCTACCATTCACAAGCATAGACATAATAGCATCAATCTTATCACACAAGGAGGAGGTTTCTTCAACAGAATTTACCTTCTTACCTTGTGGAACTCTTTCCGTGTGCCATTAAGAGTAATTTATCATCATATCATCAAGAAGCTTTGTTGCCGCCCCCAAAGTAATGGACATAAAGGTACCTCCAGCAGCTGAATCCAATAGGTTCCACGAAGAAAAATTCAGTCCTGCATAAAAGGTTTGGATGATCATCCAAGTAGTTAGTCCATGGGTAGGGCAATTCTTCACCAAAGATTTCATTCTCTCCCATGCTTGAGCAACCTGTTCATTATCCAATTTATTAAAATTCATTATGCTACTTCTCAAAGATATAATTTTAGCGGGAGGATAATATCTACCAATAAAAGCATCTTTACATTTAGTCCATGAATCAATACTATTTCTAGGCAGAGATAGCAACCAATTTTTAGCTCTTCCTCTTAAGGAGAAGGGAAACAATTTTAATTTTATAATGTCACCATCTACATCCTTATACTTTTGCATTTCACAAAGTTCAACAAAATTATTAAGATGGGCAGCAGCATCATCAGAACTAACACCGAGAAAATTGCTCTCTCATAACAAGATTAAGTAAAGCAGGTTTAATTTCAAAGAATTCTGCTGTAGTAGCATGTGGAGCAATAGGTGTGCATAGGAAATCATTATTATTTGTGCTAGTGAAGTCACAAAACTTAGTATTCTCAACAGTACCCATTTTAGCAGTAGTAAATAAAGCAAACTAAATAAAGTAAATGCAAGTAACTAATTGTTTTGTGTTTTTAATATGGAGAACAAGACAGTAAATAAAGTAAATCTAGCAACTAATTTTTTTGTATTTTTGATATAAGAGCAAACAAAGCAGTAAATAAAGTAAAACAAAGCAAGACAAAAACAAAGTAAAGAGATTGGATGTGGGAGACTCCCCTTGCAGCGTGTCTTGATCTCCCCGGCAACGGCGCCGGAAAAAATGCTTGATAGCGTGTAAGACACACGTCCGTTGGGAACCCCAAGAGGAAGGTGTGATGCGTACAGCAGCAAGTTTTCCCTCTGTAAGAAACCAAGGTTATCGAACCAGTAGGAGTTAAGGAACACGTGAAGGTTGTTGGTGGTGGAGTGTAGTGTTGCGCAACACCAGGGATTCCGGCGCCAACGTGGAACCTGCACAACACAATCAAAGTACTTTGCCCCAACGTAACAGTGAGGTTGTCAATCTCACCGGCTTGCTGAAAACAAAGGATTAGATGTATAGTGTGGAAGATGATGTTTGTTTGCGAAGAACAGTAAAGAACAAGTATTGCAGTAGATTGTATTTCAGATGTAAAGAATGGACCGGGATCCACGGTTCACTAGTGGTGTCTCTCCGATAAGAAATAGCATGTTGGGTGAACAAATTACAGTTGGGCAATTGACAAATAAAGAAGGCATAACAATGCACATACATATATCATGATGAGTACTATGAGATTTAATCAGGGCATTACGACAAAGTACATAGACCGCTATCCAGCATCCATCTATGCCTAAAAATTCCACCTTCAGTTATCATCCGAAACCCTTCCAGTATTAAGTTGCAAACAACAAACAATTGCATTAAGTATGGTGCGTAATGTAATCAACACAAATATCCTTAGACAAAGCATTGATGTTTTATCCCTAGTGGCAACAAGCACATCCACAACCTTAGAACTTTTCGTCACATCGTCCCGCATTCAATGGAGGCATGAACCCACTATCGAGCATAAATACTCCCTCTTGGAGTTACAAGTATCAACTTGGCCAGAGCCTCTACTAGCAACGGAGAGCATGTAAGAACATAAACAACATATATGATAGATTGATAATCAACTTGACATAGTATTCAATATTCATCGGATCCCAATAAACACAACATGTAGCATTACAGATAGATGATCTTGATCATGATAGGCAGCTCACAAGATCTAACATGATAGCACAATGAGGAGAAGACAACCATCTAGCTACTGCTATGGACCCATAGTCCAGGGGTGAACTACTCACACATCGATCCGGAGGCGATCATGGTGATGAAGAGCCCTCCGGGAGATGATTCCCCTCTCCGGCAGGGTGCCGGAGGCGATCTCCTGAATCCCCCGAGATGGGATTGGCGGCGGCGGCGTCTCTGGAAGGTTTTCCGTATCGTGGCTCTCGGTACTGGGGTTTTCGCGACGAAGGCTTTAAGTAGGCGGAAGGGCAGAGTCGGGGCGTCACGAGGGGCCCACACGCCAGGGCGGCGCGACCCCAGCCCTGGCCGCGCGGCCCTGCTGTGTCGCCGCCTCGTCGCCCCACTTCGTAATCCTTTCGGTCTTCTGGAAGCTTCGTGGAAAAATAAGACCCTGGGCGTTGATTTCGTCCAATTCCGAGAATATTTCCTTTGTAGGATTTCTGAAACCAAAAACAGTGAAAACAAGCAATCGGCTCTTCGGCATCTCGTCAATAGGTTAGTGCCGGAAAATGCATAATAATGACATAAAGTGTGTATAAAACATGTGAGTATCATCATAAAAGTAGCATGGAACATAAGAAATTGTAGATACGTTTGAGACGTACCAGAGACCCAGGCGGATCTGCATTGGTCTTCCAGCGTAATTTCCTGCTCAGGGGCGGATTGGGTGGGCTTTGAAATTTTCAGATCTAAGGCAGAATCTTCCTTAGGAACTACCTGCGACTCAGATCGGATCTTCGCGACTGCGTCCTGCTCAACGGCGGTCGCGTCAGCGTTACTTACCAGGGTGTTTCCGTCGGAATCGATGGTCTCGCCAATGAAGTGGGACGATGGAGAGCTTGACGGGGTCGGTCTTAGCCAGAATCCAGCACTCATCCCGGGGTCGATCGGAAAGTTCCCGGTGTAAAGGACACACCCCACAGCGATGGAGTCGTTAAAGCTTCCCATGGCGGAACCCTCCCGGTTCCGGCGTCCAAATGCCGCTGGCCCCACGGTTGGCGCCGACTGTCGTTGCCTATTCAACGGTACCTCGGAGGAGGGATCCTCACGAGGGGGAGAAGAAGTAGGGCCATCGGGCGGAGAGTCCTTGGGATGGTGGTACGCGATTTACCCAGCTTCGGAACACCTACACGATGATAGGGCTTACTGCTGCTTGTCTAGAATTATATGGGGGCTTTCGCGTTGTTACAATGAGTTATGGTTGTGCCTCTAGTGCTCCGGGATCCGGCTTATAAAGGCGCTAGGATCTAGGGTTTACACGGAGAGTCCTAGCCGGAATACAAGTCGCCTAAGTACGGAATATTACATTGTCGTGCACGTCAAGGATCCGCCTTTTCTTACACGCCGTACTGGATCCGGCTACCCCTGATGGGCCAGGCCGGATCCGACTTCCAGAGTGGGTCGGTGGATCCGGCTCCTTGTTCCTGGACTGGACTTCATCCATCTTGATCTACAGCAACTGGGCCGCCCGATGGGCTATTCACCGCCATCACCATCTATGGGTCACTCGGGCTTGCCGGATCTAGCCACCGTCGATGGTACACCCATGAAGTATACACACAACACCGAGGTTGCGTAGTTCTTCGTCTTCTCCGAGCAACAATCAGAGACTCCCCTCTATAACTTTGTTGCTATCCATGGTGGATGAAAGTGGTTTGTGATGTATCTAGGACATACAATCCAAATAAGCATGTTGGTGTTTCTCTTCCTATCTTTGCTGCTCTTGCGGATTCCATGCCGCTCTCTCGATGCTTATGCCCATGGTGGTTGGAAGAATAAATAGAGAACATCGCCGCTCTGTTGGCAATGCATGTGAGGGATTTTCCTAAAATACACGGTTGTTGATGTAAGAAATCAGGGCGGTGGCAAAAAAAAATTACATGGGGCGGGATAAGTGGCTAGTATGGACCCCATTGCAATCTAGATTCTCACTTTGGGGTCCTCAATGTAAAATGCATACTCGTATATTATTTTCTTTTTCTTTGGAGTCCTGTGTCGAGTTGTATGAATGGCCTATTTAGAATCTAACAAGGGATCCTTGAGGTCCGTCTTCTGTTAAAACAAAATACGGCAAACACTTCCATTAGCCGGTTGTAGCTACAACCGGTTATGCTACGATTTTTAATATAACATTTTTTGTGTGTATTAGTTTTTTTCAGAAATGTGACATCGTTTTGCAATACATCTAACTATTTGACCTAACTTACGGGAGTGGTGTTTTGGAACATGGGTGCATATGCTCCCTATATTTTGAAATGCATGTTATGTACATTTTAAATATCAAAAAAATTGAAACAAAAAATTTGTACGTACATCTTCACGTGCTACGCGCTCACAAAGTTGTTTCACAAAAAATCGACTTATCATGTGACGTGTGTAAAAAAGACAAAATTCAGTGCTAAAAATAATGCTTTTCACAAGATAAAGTTTCTCCTTTTTATATAGATCACAAAAAATATTGGTTTTTCGTGAAACTTAGCGAATGCACATACATTATGGAGATGTACATGTAAAAATTTTTATCCAAATTTTTTGACATTTTGAAATATGTTTTTTTGGTAGAGGGAGCATACGCACCCGGGAGCCGAATTGAATTTCCGCTAACTTATCCAATATTAAAGGAACACATATGTAACATTGGAGCAATCTCTATGTAACATACATAGAAAAATTAGTGTAGCACTTTGTGTATACTTACACAACAAAAATTATGCACACATGTAGCAAATCACAACACCGTATGTTAACATTGATAAAAATCTCCAAAATTGCCGTTTGTATGACCATGGAGGCACCACCATGTGCCGATTCGAGTTTGCCAACGACAAATCCTCCACACCAGAGATCCCACCCCGCAAGATTGGGTAAATCCCACCAAATCAACTCGTGGCTCGTCTTTTCTCAGGTCTCTGAGGTCCGGTGGCATGTCTAAAGCTCGCCATCCATGGATTCTATGGCCTGGTCCCGGAAGGAAGAAGGAGCTCAGGACGACGTGGGATGCGGCGGTGACATCTCTCTCCCGGCAGGATTCGGCATAGAGAAGATGCAGCAGTGTGTGGGATGTCGGGCGAGTCCGGATGGTGGGTCGGCGGCGACACGGCGGGAGGGCGGACAAGGCTGGCGCTTGACAGCGGCGGCAAGGCAGCGCGTGGGCACGCGACGCGAGCGATAGAACCGGCAGCTACCGCCGGTTGAAAGATAGATTTTTCCAAAAGAAAACACACCGGGTGATCATCAAGAGATGTCGGACGAACAAAAGTTGACAGATCACCTCATCTCTCTCTTCTTTCACCCGGCCAGCCACACGGAACTCGTTTAAATCGATGCAATCAAGCATGCATTTCTCTAAATTGACGTGCGGTACACGCACGGGAAAATTGAAAAATGTATTTTTGATCGATCTAATCAATACTTGTACGAGTCTGTAAGTTCATGCGAGGAGCCAGAAGTTCTTGTGGGTCTTGGTGTTGAGCAGGTAGCCGGCGTTCTGTCCCTTCTTCTGTACGCTCACGCACAGGCACTTGCTGTGCTCGATCAAGAACTCCGCCGTGCTGTCGTGCCCTCGGCTCGACCCGCTCGCGCTCCGTAACCTGCGCACCCGCAAGAACACCGGTGTATAGATCATGTCTGCGCCATGAGGAGATCGATCGATCATCGATGCATTTGTGGGATTTGGTTTTACCCGAGGAAGGAGGAGAAGCGGCGGTGGCCGATGACGAGGAGCTCGACGCCGCGGCGCTGGGACTCGGCGAGGATGGTCTGCGCCTTGGCTTCGCGGCCCTCGGTGGCCGGCTCGACGCGCTCCGCGTGAATCCTCGCGCGCGGGTGCCGCGCCTTGCACGCGGCGCGCATCGTCTCCATGAACTCCGCGTCCGCGGAGCCCCCGCCGCCGAGGAACACGCCGAGCGACGAGCTACTGGAGCTCCCGCCTGAGCCGGTTCGCGAGGGGGGCGCACCGCCCGGGGCGCCGCTCGGAGGCATGTTGACGTGGAGGAGCAAGATGTCGTCGCCCTCGACGATGGAGTGGGAGAGTGCCCACTCCATCGCCGCTGTGGACTCACGGCCCGGGTCGGCGATGATCATCACGAGGCGCTTTTTAGACGTCGTCCCGGCATGTCCCTGCGTCCCGGCTGCCGCGGCGCGGCCGATGCCGTTGCCGCTCCCGCTGCTGCTGATGCCGGCGCCGGCGCTGCCCCGTCCGATGTCGTTCAGAGCCATGCTGCCGGCCGACGTCGCCGCATGCATGCACGCAGCCTCGCCGGCCTGGCTGCTGGCTTAATGGGGAAAATTGGGGCGATTTGGAGCGTTTGCCAAGTTTGGGAGGGGCGGTGGAGAAGATGGAGGAGAGAGATAAGTACGTGCACTCGTCCATGCCGTGGTGCACCGATGGAGCGGTTTCCTCAGCCGGCTTTGGCGGGAGAGACGCGGCTGGATTGGGAGGGGGTAGCCACTTCGGCGGCTGCACGATTGCAGTACGGTTCCTGGTGTATATACGATTGGGAAGGGGGAGAATCAATCTCTAGCTGGATACCGCAAACCAGCTAAAAACATAAAATTTGTAGGTTAGAGAACAAAAGAAATTGTCTTGAATAGATCTCGTATAGAGCTCCGACCCGTAAGTATTTTTGCAGGAAACCCTCAAAAACAAATCCTCTCGTACTTTATACATACGAGATTTTATTCAAAATGTAAAGTAAACAGCAAAGATTTGACGTACCAAACCTATGGTTAATGCTCGTCGGAGCAGTACTATTCCGACAAAATTCTGCCGCGTCACCGTAATCTGGCCAAATTAAGGTTATACTCCGACGAAATCGACCTATTCTAGCCGACTAGATTTAGATGTGCGCCTTGGCGCACGACCCCGTAAAATTTACATCAATTAACATTTTGTATTAAAATAAATAAAATCAAAATAGGAAAATATATTACAGTAACACCCTACTATAAATGTCATGATAAATAGCACAATATACAATCACATGGAGCAGCTACATTCGGTGGTATATACATTTACGTGAAGGTATGAACTTGATAAAAACAACAAATACCTCTCTTTGATTGTTACAACGGATGGGAAAAACTGAAAGAACTAAAGAGTAGCCCAAAATCAAGAATAGGAAAACCCAAAAGCAATGCTCCTAGCAACATCACCCGTCTCTTATTACACATAGGCCAAGACTTTTTTTCATAGACATAGATACGTTCTTAACACGGAGACAGTAGCCTTAGACCAGGAACTTACAAAGTCTTGCTCCTGACACAGGCAGGTAGGTGAAGCACACACTTACTACTAATAATAAGAGCAGATGATTCACACATGATCACACAACGAAGCAAAGTGCATAAGTAACTGCCAATAGAGTGAATGAAAAGCAGGTGCATAGAGCTAATGTCACCGAAGGGTAGAACAGCCATCCAGACTATACGCACAAGAGGACTGTTGCACCAGGAAACTGGTTCGTATGTACATGACCACTACAAAAGGGAGTGATATAACCCTCGAATCCCACGGTAGGTAAGGCCTCCGTCGCCTAGAGGCACCACTTCAAAAAATGGAACCATGAAGCAATTAGCGGTAAATTCCAGGTTGCAACAGACATATGCTAGCAGCACAAATTAGCATATACCAAACTATTGATTTATCTCTCGTTGTTCTGGTGGCCAGTGTTGTGCACACTAAAATGTGCTAGATACAATGAAGCGAGATAATTTTCAAGAAACAAAAATGTGCTCTAATTAACTACTTCTTATGAGGTGATTCGTTCATTAGAACTTAAAAAGGGTATAGAAGCATTCTCCTACATATTGTTTTCTTTGACGCGTACATCATGTAGATAATTAACCAGAAATCTAAGAACATAGTTGCTGGCGAATCACCCAAACAATCTAGAGATAGGAAGGGACCGGAAAAATCAGCCAAAGGAGCAGATGCAGGGCAATTCAAAGGATTATACCTGTCTCTCTAGGTTAGACCTTCTTCTTCTTTCCCGCTCCATCCGGCTGAGGCCACTGCTGGTTGCGCCTACGGGCAATCAACAGTAAACCGTAATCAGCACATGTCAGGAAAAAGTATTGCAGGCGCCTACTACAACAAAGATCGAGCAAACACTACAAATAGGTCAAGACGCATAGCTTTGTAGAACGAAGGACTTGTGCAACCAACAAGTCAAAATCCGTGTAGATTCATCTCATACCTAAGCGATCACAGAAACAAATGAGGAAGACTAATGTAGAAAATATAACTGCGGACAGAAACATTGAATGTGTCATAGGCAATCTAGACAGAACCAAGTCCAAGAGCCTCATAAAACAACCATATAGGTCACACCCTTTCTATAATTAGAGGATGAACATCAAACACTACGGTGAATGGAATACGAACTTGGTTGATGGTTTGTCCATCGAAGGAGCAACTAATGGGGCAAGCGGAGAATCTGGAGCATTAGACAGAGGCAAACCAAGCTAGCATAGGGAAAACATTGTAAGAAAAAGACACCTAATGGAAAAACAGGACCACGCATCGCTAAAACATACATAACCCTACCTCTTCAGACAGGACTTGAGGAGCCAACTCTTCCACGGCTACGACAGCACTGTTCGAGCGATGATTCCGTGAACATGGACCTCTTGACCTGTGAGTCGATCTCACCCTTTCCACCACTGCGCAGCAAACGAGAGGATATTAGTCAATCAAAATGAAAGCAACCATGCACCTGAAGTAACACACAAAGTTCTTGCACATACCTAGGTCCAGGAGGTTTCGTGACCAATGGCGGTGTCTGCAGGAGCATCATTTTAGGGCCAACCTATTTACATAACGCAACATAAGAAGTTGGATACTGGTCTAAATAGAGAAACAAGGACCCGCAGATAATAATAATAATAATAATAATAATGAGGACAACGATGTACCAAATTACAACCACAAAACGAAATAGCACAAATAACAAAATAATATTCATTGCTTGTTATATGCATTTGTAACCTATATAGAAAATTCAATACCACAGGAAGTTAGCTCTGTGGGAACATGCGGATGCTAAATACAAAATACCACCTCCTGTGTACTGAGAGACGAAGAATGCCACACCTTTCATGTTACGTCAACACAATATATGTTCTAGGACGGCTAGCTAATGAATGAGATCCTCTCATTGTCCCCAATTTACCTATTTGCTACAATCCACATTTTGTGCTATAAGAGTAGGAAATGGAAAGCTCAAAGAAACTAACTGGTGAGGATGCATCCTAAAAGAATAGCACGATACCTAAACCGGCACCAACCCTACGATAGCAATCGACTTCTATAAGCTTCACCACATGATACAAAGAAGGTTGTTGCAACTCTGTAAACAAGACAACTAATACCCACAATTTTGAGATGAACACTACGGTTTATTAAATAACCACTACAAGGGCCAGCACGAATCAAATACTCACCGTAGAAGTAGGCATGTGAGAAAAAGCCGGAGCATCCAAAATATCAGTGGCAGTGGCTGCAGAGGTGCCCTGAGTAGACATGACAGTCTGAGCCAAAGCCGGACCATCACTACTTACAGGAACACCTTTGCCTCTAATCCTCTGCAAATATAGCTTCGAGCAATCTGGACCTTCTGTAACATACTTGAACAAGTAGTTCATCACCAGAGCTTTGTTGCACCACTCAACATTCATGTGGCCCTGGTATTTTTTGAACATTGCAAAATTATAAGGTATGGTCCACTGGTTATTAAGCCATTTGGCATTTGCAAACACACGACGACCATTATCACGACGCACACGAAAGCAGGGGAAAACCTAGAGGGCGCACTTTTATCAGGAACATGGCAATATCATTTAGTAAAAACATAAAATGCATCTAAACACAACTGATAAACAAGCGCTGATACCAAACGGGCGGAGATCGGTACCTGAGAAAGAAGGAGTCCCAGCAACAACTCACGGTACCAAATAACCCGAAGCACACAATAAAGGTGAAGAATAACACGGTAAGAATCTTGCACACACCTGCACATCCGTGCTACTTCAGAATTGTATGGCTATATACAAGGTTCCTTTGGATTCCATCCGAAATAAGCTAAATGATATTTTTAGATGGTACACTAACTAACCGATGTTGGGTAAATATTTCGGGGCATTCAGCTCTGGGTCTTTTAGGACATTTGACTGACAAGCTTCTTCAAGTTGCACCTAACAGTATAACATAGGCACATAGCTGAGACACACACACAGTGCAGCAGCCAGATTGAACATACCTAAATAGCAAGGCAACCGCAGAGGAAAAGAAACAAGAAAAGCAAGATACAGCTAATGTAGAAGTGGAAATGATAAAGTACCACACCCAGCCAAAAGTAAAGCAAGACCAGAGGAGACTGAACTCGCCTATCTAGAAAAGTACAATCTCATGTATACGAACATGACCGAACAAAGCGGTGAATAACTGTTAGGTTAGAAAATGCAACAAACACTATCCCCCGCTTGGCTGACCCGCACTATCCGAAGTCTAACATGCATATACAACGCCACACTATCTCCCCTAGGAATCCCTGCTTAGTTCATGGTAGCAACTTCGAGTGGTTTTTACGTGGCTTAAGCCCGTGATTTAATTTCTAGCTGAACCAAAGGTAGCAGCAAAATGAAATGCTAATTCTGAATAAACCTGTCTTGAGACCTATTACGGAAAGGCAAGCACTTGAACATATACATAAAATTAAATAAACAAAACTACTTCCTAACACAATAATTTTCTAAATCGTCTCTGCTAAAAGATTGCAAACTTTAACATGGCATATGTATATTTTTCTCCCAAAAAGCTCAACCAAGACATGATCATTGTGGAGCGAGTTTGCCTTGTTGCTAACCATTTTCCAGGTTTGCTAGAGCTCGCTTCTTTATTTATGAAACAATCCCATTAATCCTATCAACTGTTACTTTTTCTATGGACGTCCCGCTATACTTTGACATAACTAAGTGTAGTTGCGTGTGGTCTTCCAGACAGTTCAAATTCTGCTAAGGCCACAGAAACAACGGTAATCATGACAACCTAAGTGCCCCACTTTTTCTATTTTGTACGGACAACCTGACTTTTCAAAAGGTCTAACAAACATGGGTAAGACCACGCAAAGCACTTTCACCTTCACAGAGCCAGATGCCATATCAAAGTTTAGTTTCTCACAGTTATCACATATACATTTATCATAGCTGCACAGTTTATCTACAACCTAATAATTGGCTATGTTAACGGCTGATTATGAAGCAGAACCAAACCATCATCAGTCATCAGCTAAGGGTCGTTGGTTTGTATGTTTCTTGGTTTAGTGTGTATTGCTCTCACTTATATAAAAGGTACTGTTAATTGTCTGGAGGAGTGACATGGCTGAAGCACGCTGCAACAGGAAGTGCTATTTTCTGTACCATAATCACATAACAAAAACCAAGAGCAAATCACCTCTACACAGTATATATTGCTAATCCCAAAATGGTTTATAGGTCAGTGCCATCATTAGATATTCAGGGCATTCTCGCACGCATATGATGTTAGAAATCCTTGTCGGTAAAAGAATAATATAAAGTAGAACTTTTGGTACTCCCTCTCCTTCTACAACTACCTCATTGTTACCTTGGTCCAAAGTGTGTATCGTGCCTACTTATGTAAAATCTGCGGTTAATTGGTTGTAGAAGTCACATGGCTGAAGCACACTCGCAACATAAAGAGCTATTTTCTGCACCGTAATCACATAAGAAAACCAAGAACAAATCACCTCTAGACAGTATGATGTTAGAAACCCTCGTATGATGTTAGAAATCCTCCCGGGCAAAAAACTAATATAAAGTAGACCTTTTGTTACTCCCTCTCCTTCTACAGGTGCCTCGTTGGGGAATAGATATTTGTTGAATGGATTAATCATGTGTGATTTGTTAATATGAAGACAGGTTCAAGCACACACGTTTTTTGCAGGCTGGAAGATACGAGGAAGAGCAGGGACGGGGCTCACCACGGACGAATCGAACAGCAGGCCAAACGAAGCAGCCGCGGGCACCAGTACGCGGAAATCCCGAGTAGACGGACGACCTGCGAAGAGAGGGGGAAAAGAGGACTGTAAGGGCGCAGAAAGCGAGCAAGAAGAAGCAGAAGAACGAAGGAGGAACGGGGCAGCAGCACGGCCACCATCGAGTCGCGAGCCGGCGTCAGCCAAGGCCGAAGACCAAGCACGACCGCGGCACGGAGAAGATCGAATCGGCAACTGACCCGCATCGGTGAAGCAGGGGCTCACCTTAACCGAATCCCTGGCAGATCGGCGCCATGAATCAAGGCCGGCCACCGGCGACGGCACGGGACGCGGCGGACGGCACCAGATCTGGAGCGGAGCAACGGTGTGGACGAGGCGATGATGCGAGGACGGCGAGGGCGAAGCGGAAGAGGCGGGGGTGGGGGAAAGTGGAGAGGATGGTCCTCCGAAGCGACGGCGCTCGTGGGTATAGTGCCCCGCATAGTGAGAGCTTCTCCCGTGGGCTAATGGCGCGCCGCCACCGAGCTGCTCGCACCGTCCATCGATGGAGAAGACGAGCCTACCCCGCTATCTACCCACGCGGGTGAGATATTTCCGGGCAGAGTCGCGAGGCGGTACCAGCCTGCTAGCGAGCCGTAGCGGCTGACGCGTGGACCCGGCCGATCGTGGGGCCTAGATGCACCCAGAGGCGGGTAGGCAATGGCTGTTCCATCTCTTTTTTCTACCGTGAGGGACAGATGGTAATTATAGCGTGGAGGCTCTCAGCCAACCAGAACGCAGACGCGTGAGACAAAGGAACGGCCAAGATGAACGCAGTGTAAAGATCCAACGGCTGACGTGCTTTAAACGCTGTGAATCCCCCTATGGGGGGCATCGTTTATACCTTTAGATTCCAGCGATGTCCATGTAAGACGAAGCTAGGAGAACGGAGCTTGGGAAGAAGCAATGACGGCCGATGCTTAAGATTATCGGGAGCACCCGGCTAGCTAGCACGCGCGTATACAATGGCTAGTAGACTAGCACGCACACACGCAGCGGCTAGCCCACACAAGTGGCTAGCAGGTAAGGCACACAGCGGCTAGCAGGCGGCCAGATGCGCGCGCGGTGGTGGATGTCAGGGGTTAGTGCGCAAGCTCAGTCGAGTGTCTCCCCATCACATGCAAGTCAGAATGTTTCACAAATATTTCTTTTTGTAGTTCGAAGATGCATGATCTGTTCAACCGTGAGTTTTTTCGCGCAGAAAAAACTCAATGCAATTAACCGCATATGAGTTTTGCGGTTTAGCCGTTTACAGTATCTACTAGAGATGCTCTTAGAACATGTAAAATAGGTAGGAAGTACTTAGAGGAGTTCTTAAAAAATAAACCAATTTTTATCTAAGCGTCGGTATTTATTTGTACTAGACATATGTCTAACTAAGCACCTCTCATGTGCAAATAAACATCGGTGCTAAAGAAAATGCTCGATTTATTTTTCTAAGCACTTTTTGTTGTATGTGGACTTAATGCCCGCCAATGTAGTGATGACAAAAAAAATACTAGAAAATAGTAGCATTCTATCATACTCTTCTCTCCTTCCTACATCAAAATTTACGATAAGAATTATGATATATATTTAGTACTTATTATTTTACAATAACTAAAAGAATCTGAATTATAGTGAGCGAATGTGAGAAATTTACTCACGAGACGAACGCATCAGAAGATTTAGGATCTTCAAGTGTATGGTGAATTGCTGCTTTTTCTGCACGGCAAAGTTACATGTGTACGCATCAAAACTTTCTAGTAACTTCCAAGTTTGAGTTGCGCTTTGAGCGCATCATTTCCACATTTTCTCCATCATTTCCACATTTGCTCTTTTTTGGGTTATAGGCAAACAAACCCTCTGTTTTAGGATCTTCAAGTGTAGGTTTTCCACATTTAGTTCGGATTGGAGTTCTCGAGAGGGCCAAATGTGGAGGACAATCTCGTCTCTTAGTTGTTGCAATTCAAGAGGGTTTCCTGCGATGCTTGGGACCATCGATTCCGTGCATTGGAAATGAAAGAACTGAACATTTCGTTGGTGGGGATTGTACAAAGGGCATCCTTAAGGTTGCACAGTCATTACTGAAGTGTGGTATCACAAGATTTTTCGATTTGTGATGCATGTAAAATACATACATGAATTTTGTAGTTTATTATATCAAAATCATTATTATTATGCAAATTTATTATATTTATTGGTACTAACCTATTAATCGTTGCAAAATTTAACAAGTTATTTTTTATACTTTATTGTGTAGGAAATAGGTAAATATGAAAGGAAAGCGGTAATTATGTTAAAATCTAGAGTTTCCCGGAATATGTTCCTACATAAAACTTTTCAAAGATTGCCACGTAAAACCCCGAAGAGGATGTCCAATGAAAAACTGACCAACCACAAAGTTGTAGAAATTTTCTGAGCATGCTTCTAGATATAAAATTCGTCCCAAACGGACTAAGGACTCTCATTTTGAAGCCCAATTACTGTGGAGTCTAAATGCAGTTTCCGGATTCCGAAAGGATGTGTCGTGATTGACACAAATTTTTGCCATATTTGATGGATTCGATCAAGCCACGACTTTATGGGATCATAAAGGACAGAGGGGGGTCCTAGGAAGGATCTAGAGGTTCCCAAAAGCCTTTGAATCAAAGGGTGATGGGAATATGCCCATAGGGGGTGGGTCGCCAGTCCCACTCGCCGTGAAGACGGAGGCCCAGGCGGACTGCCAGTCGCCCAAGCGACTGGGCTCTAAGGCGACTGGGCCGTGATCCCAAGGAGGAGACCCGCGCGAATGGATAAGAAGATTGCTTGCAAGAGGGTTAACGAATCCCGGATTAGTAGCAACTGATATGATTCGGAGTTATCTCCATGTAACCCTAGATCGGGGGTGTCTATATAAACCCCGAGCTTAAACCCTAGAGGACACCTGATTCGAGATCTAATCTCC
>NC_061511.1:117848839-117865748 GCF_022539505.1 Lolium rigidum
GAGTAGTTCACCCCTGGACTATGGGTCCATAGCAGTAGCTAGATGGTTGTCTTCTCCTCATTGTGCTTCATTGTTGGATCTTGTGAGCTGCCTAACATGATCAAGATCATCTATCCGTAATGCTATATGTTGTGTTTGTCGGGATCCGATGGATAGAGAATACCATGTTATGTTAATTATCAAGTTATTACCTATGTGTTGTTTATGATCTTGCATGCTCTCCGTTATTAGTAGAGGCTCGGCCAAGTTGATGCTAGTAACTCCAAGAGGGAGTATTTATGCTCGATAGTGGGTTCATGTCTCCAGTGAATGCTGGGGAGTGACAGAAACCCCTAAGGTTATGGATGTGCTTGTTGCCACTAGGGATAAAACATTGATGCTATGTCCGAGGATGTAGTTATTGATTACATTACGCGCAATACTTAATGCAATTGTACTGTTGTTAGCAACTTAATACTGGAGGGGTTCGGATGATAACTCTGAAGGTGGACTTTTTAGGCATAGATGCGGTTGGATGGCGGTCTATGTACTTTGTCGTAATGCCCAATTAAATCTCACTATATTTATCATGACATGTATGTGCATTGTTATGCCCTCTCTATTTGTCAATTGCCCGACCGTAATTTGTTCACCCAACATGCTTTTATCTTATGGGAGAGACACCTCTAGTGAGCTGTGGACCCCGGTCCATTCTTTAATATCGAAATACAAATCTGCTGCAATACATGTTCTTTACTGTTTTCTTGCAAACAATCATCTTCCACACAATACGGTTAACCCTTTGTTACGGCAAGCCGGTGAGATTGACAACCTCAACTGTTTCGTTGGGGCAAAGTACTTAGGTTGTGTTGTGCAGGTTCCACGTTGGCGCCGGAATCTCCGGTGTTGCGCCGCACTACATCCCGCCGCCATCAACCTTCAACGTGCTTCTTGACTCCTACTTGGTTCGATTAAACCTTGGTTTCTTACTGAGGGAAACTTGCCGCTGTGCGCATCACACCTTCCTCTTGGGGTTCCCAACGGACGTGTCAATTACACACATCAAGCAAATTTCTGGCGCCGTTGCCGGGGAGATCAAGACACGCTGCAAGGGGAGTCTCCACTTCCCAATCTCTTTACTTTGTTTTTGTCTTGCTTTATTTTATTTACTACTTTGTTTGCTGCACTTAAATCAAAACACAAAAAAAATTAGTTGCTAGCTTTACTTTATTTACTCGTCTTGTTTGCTATATCAAAAACACAAAAAAATTAGTTACTTGCATTTACTTTACTTGATTCATCATGTTTCCTTTTAATTTTACCACAAAAGACATACCGGTAGGACGCGGGTCTATAATTGGGAGAAACAATATAGAAGAATTTTTCAATCATGTTAGTACCGTTGAAGATTTTGAAGATAGACACTTGGTAGAACTTGCTCCTACTTATGAAATTGTCTGCTGTCTGCTTTAGTTCGCATGTTGGAAACTAAATTTGTTAATCTCAATCCTATAATCCAACATATGTTCCTTACACTCGGTGATATGGAAGAGGGGGAAAGGAAAGATTTTGTTTTAGAAACCCTTCTTAGAGAATTTGGTGGTCTAGCAAGAGAGGCTAGAAAGGTCTTTGCTAAATTTAATATGCTTGGTTCTCATACTAATTTTGTTGGTCTCCTTGAAAAAATGGACATGTATAGAATAAGGTACACTAATAATACTAATGATGGTGGGGAGATCAAAGCACCAATACCATGTAAACTCCTAGCTATGAATGATGCACTAGAAAATAACTATGCTTGGCTTGTTCTCGAAAATTTGTTCGATGAGAGTAGCAAGCCCAAGACTAATGAAAAGGGAGACGCTGAAACTTATGTATCCAATATACTATGCATGGTTGAGAAAACTCCAAACCCCGCTGTAGATGCACCACCCTTTGATAACACTTGAGATACACTTTCTGCGCCTAGCTGAAAGACGTTAAAGAAAAGCGCTTATGGGAGACAACCCATGTTTTTACTACAGTATTTTTGTTTTATATTTGAGTCTTGGAAGTTGTTTACTACTGTAGCAACCTCTCCTTATCTTAGTTTTATGTTTTGTTGTGCCAAGTAAAGTCTTTGATAGTAAAGTAAATACTAGATTTGGATTACTGCGCAGAAACAGATTTCTTTGCTGTCACGAATCTGGGTCTAACTCTCTGTAGGTAACTCAGAAAATTAAGCCAATTTACGTGAGTGATCCTCAGATATGTACGCAACTTTCATTCAATTTAGGAATTTTCATTTGAGCAAGTTTGGTGCCCTAATAAAATTCATCTTTACGGACTGTTCTGTTTTGACAGATTCTGCCTTTTATTTCGCATTGCCTCTTTTGCTATGTTGGATGAATTTCTTTGATCCATTAATGTCCAGTAGCTTTATACAATGTCCAGAAGTGTTAAGAATTATTGTGTCACCTCTGAACATGTTAATTTTTATTGTGCACTAACCCTCTAATGAGTTGTTTCGAGTTTGGTGTGGAGGAAGTTTTCAAGGATCAAGAGAGGAGTATGATACAATATGATCAAGGAGAGTGAAAGCTCTAAGCTTGGGGATGCCCCGGTGGTTCACCCCTGCATATTCTAAGAAGACTCAAGCGTCTAAGCTTGGGGATGCCCAAGGCATCCCCTTTTTCATCGACAACATTATCGGGTTCCTCCCCCGAAACTATATTTTTATTCCGTCACATCTTATGCACTTTGCTTGGAGCGTCGGTTTGTTTTTGTTTTTGTTTTTGTTTTGTTTGAATAAAATGGATCCTAGCATTCACTTTGTGGGAGAGAGACACGCTCCTCTCGTAGCATATGGACAAGTATGTCCTTAGGCTCTACTCATAGTATTCATGGCGAAGTTTCTTCTTCGTTAAATTGTTATATGGTTGGAATTGGAAAATGCTACATGTAGTAATTCTAAAATGTCTTGGATAATTTGATACTTGGCAATTGTTGTGCTCATGTTTAAACTCTTGCATCATATACTTTGCACCCATTAATGAAGAAACACTTAGAGCTTGCTAATTTGGTTTGCATATTTGGGTTCTCTAGAGTCTAGATAATATCTAGTATTGAGTTTTGAACAACAAGGAAGACGGTGTAGAGTCTTATAATGTTTACAATATTTCTTTTATGTGAGTTTTGCTGCACCGTTCATCCTTGTGTTTGTTTCAAATAACCTTGCTAGCCTAAACCTTGTATCGAGAGGGAATACTTCTCATGCATCCAAAATCCTTGAGCCAACCACTATGCCATTTGTGTCCACCATACCTACCTACTACATGGTATTTATCCGCCATTCCAAAGTAAATTGCTTGAGTGCTACCTTTAAAATTCCATCATTCACCTTTGCAATATATAGCTCATGGGACAAATAGCTTAAAAACTATTGTGGTATTGAATATGTACTTATGCGCTTTATCTCTTATTAAGTTGCTTGTTGTGCGATAACCATGTTTCTGGGACGCCGTCAACTATTCTTTGTTGAATATCATGTGAGTTGCTATGCATGTCCGTCTTGTCTGAAATAAGAGAGATCTACCACCTTAATGGTTGGAGCATGCATATTGTTAGAGAAGAACATTGGGCCGCTAACTAAAGCCATGATTCATGGTGGAAGTTTCAGTTTTGGACATATATCCTCAATCTCATATGAGAATAATAATTGTTGCCACATGCTTATGCATTAAAGAGGAGTCCATTATCCGTTGTCCATGTTGTCCCGGTATGGATGTCTAAGTTGAGAATAATCAAAAGCGAGAAATCCAAAATGCGAGCTTTCTCCTTAGACCTTTGTACGAGCGGCATGGAGGTACCCCATTGTGACACTTGGTTAAAACATGTGTATTGCAATGATCCGGTAGTCCAAGCTAATTAGGACAAGGTGCGGGCACTATTAGTATACTATGCATGAGGCTTGCAACTTGTAAGATATAATTTACATAACTCATATGCTTTATTACTACCGTTGACAAAATTGTTTCATGTTTTCAAAATAAAAGCTCTAGCACAAATATAGCAATCGATGCTTTCCTCTTTGAGGGACCATTCCTTTTACTTTTATGTTGAGTCAGTTCACCTATTTCTCTCCACCTCAAGAAGCAAACACTTGTGTGAACTGTGCATTGATTCCTACATACTTGCATATTGCACTTGTTATATTACTCTATGTTGACAATTATCCATGAGATATACATGTTACAAGTTGAAAGCAACCGCTGAAACTTAATATTCCTTTGTGTTGCTTCAATACCTTTACTTTGATTTATTGCTTTATGAGTTAACTCTTATGCAAGACTTATTGATGCTTGTCTTTAAGTACTATTCATGAAAAGTCTTTGCTTTATGATTCACTTGTTTACTCATGTCATTACCATTGTTTTGATCGCTGCATTCATTACATATGTTTACAAATAGTATGATCAAGGTTATGTTGGCATGTCACTTCGTAAATTATCTTTGTTATCGTTTTACCTCGCTCGGGACGAGCAGTAACTAAGCTTAGGGATGCTGATACGTCTCCGACGTATCGATAATTTCTTATGTTCCATGCCACATTATTGATGATATCTACATGTTTTATGCACACTTTATGTCATATTCGTGCATTTTCCGGAACTAACCTATTAACAAGATGCCGAAGAGCCGCTTGTTGTTTTCGCTGTTTTTGGTTTCAGAAATCCTAGTAACGAAATATTCTCGGAATTGGACGAAATCAACGCCCGGGGTCCTATTTTGCCACGAAGCTTCCGGAAGACCGAAGAGGAGTCGAAGTGGGGCCACGAGGCGCCGCCACCATAGGGCGGCGCGGCCCAGGCCCTGGCCGCGCCGACCTGTGGTGTGGGGCCCTCGTGTGGCCCCCCATGTTGCCCTTCCGCCTACTTAAAGCCTCCGTCGCGAAACCCCCAGTACCGAGAGCCACGATACGGAAAACCTTCCAGAGACGCCGCCGCCAATCCCATCTCGGGGGATTCTGGAGATCTCCTCCGGCACCCTGCCGGAGAGGGGATTCATCTCCTGGAGGACTCTTCACCGCCATGGTCGCCTCCGGAGTGATGAGTGAGTAGTTCACCCCTGGACTATGGGTCCATAGCAGTAGCTAGATGGTTGTCTTCTCCTCATTGTGCTTCATTGTTGGATCTTGTGAGCTGCCTAACATGATCAAGATCATCTATCCGTAATGCTATATGTTGTGTTTGTCGGGATCCGATGGATAGAGAATACCATGTTATGTTAATTATCAAGTTATTACCTATGTGTTGTTTATGATCTTGCATGCTCTCCGTTATTAGTAGAGGCTCCGGCCAAGTTGATGCTAGTAACTCCAAGAGGGAGTATTTATGCTCGATAGTGGGTTCATGTCTCCGTGAATCTGGGAGTGACAGAAACCCCTAAGGTTATGGATGTGCTTGTTGCCACTAGGGATAAAACATTGATGCTATGTCCGAGGATGTAGTTATTGATTACATTACGCGCAATACTTAATGCAATTGTCTGTTGTTAGCAACTTAATACTGGAGGGGGTTCGGATGATAACCTGAAGGTGGACTTTTTAGGCATAGATGCAGTTGGATGGCGGTCTATGTACTTTGTCATAATGCCCAATTAAATCTCACTATATTTATCATGACATGTATGTGCATTGTTATGCCCTCTCTATTTGTCAATTGCCCGGCTGCAATTTGTTCACCCAACATGCTTTTATCTTATGGGAGAGACACCTCTAGTGAACTTTGGACCCCGGTCCATTCTTTAATACTGAAATACAAATCTGCTGCAATACTTGTTCTTTACTGTTTTCTTGCAAACAATCATCTTCCACACAATACGGTTAACCCTTTGTTACAGCAAGCCGGTGAGATTGACAACCTCACTCGTTTCGTTGGGGCAAAGTACTTTGGTTGTGTTGTGCAGGTTCCACGTTGGTGCCGGAATCTCCGGGTGTTGCGTCGCACTACATCCCGCCGCCATCAACCTTCAACGTGCTTCTTGACTCCTACTGGTTCGATTAAACCTTGGTTTCTTACTGAGGGAAACTTGCCGCTATGCGCATCACACCTTCCTCTTGGGGTTCCCAACGGACGTGTCAATTACACGCATCACTCTACTATCTGTACACATGCGCATAGATCCATCTTTCTTTGGTGTGATCAAAGCTGGTACGGCGCATGGACTAATACTCTCTCGAATGTGCCCTTTATGCAGCAACTCCTCCACCTTTTCCTTGAGTATATCATGCTCTTTTGGGCTCATTCGGTAGTGTGATAGATTAGGAAGACTTGCTCCCGGAATGAAGTCAATTCGATGTTGAATTCCTCTCATTGGCGGTAGGCCTTGTGGCTCTCCAAGTATGCTCTGAAATTTAGCTAGTAGGTCATGTACCTTTGCTGGAATCTCAACCTCCGGTTGCACTTCTCCTTTCACAACAAGTGCAGCACACAAATTTGCCTCATTCAAGTCTCCCATGAACTCATTAGAGGTGTGAGAAATAGTTAACATACTTTTCCCCTCCTCTTTAGAGCTATTACGATCTGATTGGTTGGGTAGAATGATGATCTTTCTCTTGTTCCAATTGAAGGAGTATGAATTTTCTTTCCCTCTATGTGTGGTATCCACATCAAACTGCCAAGGTCTCCCAAGAAGAACATGGCTGGCATCCATATCAACCACATCAGATAGTACATTTGAGCGGTAGTACTTGCCCAAAGAGAGTGGCAGGTTGCATTGTTTGGTGACCCTCATATTCACCCCTTTCTTGATCCATCCAATAGTGTATGGGTTTGGGTGATCATGAGTCTCAAGTTTTAAATGGTTCATCAAATTTTGGGAGATGAGATTCTCGCAGCTGCAACTATCAATTACTAATTTGCATACCTTGCCATTCATCGTGCATTTGCTCTCAAATATTTTGTTCCTTTGTGTGTTGTCGGGCTGCGGTGTTGAGCACAAGAGGCGTTGAATCACACATACCACCTCTTCTCCCTCTTCTTCACAAATATCTTGTCCTTCTACATCTTCAGATTCATATTCTTCATCATCTTCACCATCATGGATTGTGGTGTTGACAAATTTCCGCAATGGGCATTTGCCAGATACATGTCCCTCTTCACCACATTTTTAACACTTTATCACAGGCTTAGTCGTGCTCTTACCACCAACTTGTTTTGGGGCAGGTTGTTTTTCCTTGGGTTGAGTGGTCTTTTCTTCCGCTTTATGGGAGTTACTCCTAGGTGAGGCTTCCGTATGAGAATATGGAGCCTTACTTGCCTTTCTTGTTTTTACCAACCTCTCGGCCTTTAAGGCTAGAGCTTGTGCTTGATCAAGGGACCAAATTTGCTGCATAATTAAACGATCCTGGATAACATCACTGAGACCATTGATGTACCTTGCAACTTGTTGATCTTCTGTTTCAGCAAGGTTGCACCTTACTTGTAGCCTTAGAAACTCCTCTGTATATTCTAAAACAGTCCTATTTCTTTGGGCACAATTCTGGAACTGAATAAATAGGATCTGGTCATAATCTGCAGGCAAAAATCTCCCCTTTAAAAGATTCTTCATTTGCCACCAAGATCGCACACGAGGTTCTCCTCTTAGCCTACGGTCTTCTTGAAGGCGATGCCACCATGCACCAGCGCCTCCTTTCAGCTTGTATGCGACCAAAGAGACTCTACAGTCTTCTGGAATATTCATGACCTCAAAGAAAGTCTCCATTTCGTACAACCAATCAAGGCACCCTTCAATATCAACATTTCCATTGAAAGTAGGGATCTCAGCTTTCACCTTGTATGTATCCCTCGTATACGTAGTGTTGGGTACTCTTGGATGTGCATAGGGGTCAGGTTCTTCAAGGTCCTCAACATATTCTTCATCTTCAGAAGTTTCAGCATAAGTTGGCCTTCTTGAGGTACGCTGAAGAACATGTGGTTGAGGTGTTTTTGCTCCAAGACGACCTCCCTTTCTTCTTCGCTGAGCATCTTCTCCATCCTTTGATGATTCTTCTTCATTGGCAGTAGGAGGAACACCCTTTCTGATCATCTCAACTAGCTGATCAAATCTCCGATTTAGATCTTCACGCAACGCTTGGATTTGCTGTTCTGCAGCATCCATTCTCTTTCCCAACTCCTCCATTGCTTGCTGCAGCTCACTCTTAGTGAGGGAACCAACAGCTATAACGGATCAGCAGGCTCTGGTACCACCTGAAGCAGCACAAAGTTGTGGAGGAACAGCTCCACCGTGTTGCTACAATGTGGACAACACAAATGTTGAAGGAACCGCTTCAACGTGCTGCGCTAGATATCGCTCTAGGGGCGTAAGCTAGATATCGCTCTAGGGGCGGGGGCAGTCAAGAGTTCAATCCAAACTCTCAACACAAGATCTAATCCAAGATCTTAAAACAAGAACATAAAGTTCTCTTTATTGATAGGTAGATGGTACATAGTCTGGTTACATATGTAGAGGTTGGACCTCTATTTATAGGCTGCATGAGCCCTCACAAGTTAGCTCTACTCACAACTAGAACATTCTAGGGAACACTACTAAAGCTAGGAAAGAGATAATTTACAACTCATACCTAGAACACTCTAGAAACCCCTATAATACATAGGACTAAAGGATTATTTTATGTGGAATAATATAGAAGTGTGTAGAAGCTAGTACTAAAGTTTAGTTATGTTTTATTTTCTCTACTGTCTTCCATCACGACTTCTCAGGCGCGCCACTGGCGTCGCTTCGGCAGTTTGTGCCAAGTTAATGGCAATGCCTCGGCTGCCGAGCGGCCGCCGCCCACCTCCACCAACGAAGTTAATGGCGACGCCACGCGTCCTGCGGCGGTCTTCTGCCTCCGGCCTATATAAAGAGGACGCGCCTTCTTCTTCCTCATCCACTCCTGCAAGCAAACCCTAGCCGCCACAAGCTCCGCCGTAGCGCCGCCTAGCTCTTCCTGCCCGCAGCCAGGCCCGTGAGGAAGTCCATGGCCGGACCTGGTGGCCAGCGAGGCGGTCGAGACAGCGGCCCTGGGCGCCCCCGGGGCCGGGGCCGCCGTGGTGGAGCAGCTACGACACCACGGTCGCCGTCGCCTGCGCCCTCCCCGTCTTCGCAGGAGGACCGCTGCTTCGAGTTCTTCCTCCGCATCGACGATGATCCACTCGGCATCAAGCGGCTCCCGGACAAGTTCGCCGAGTCCGTCGATGCCGTCGAGCAACTTCTGTCGGTGAAATGTGGAGGTCTTGTTCGACGGGCAGGGCAAGATGTACCTGCACACGGGGTGGGACAAGTTCGCCCGCGACCTCGAGCTCGAGCCCGGCTGCCAGCTCACCTTCCTCTACGAGGGTGATGGCGAGATGATCGTCAAGGTGTTCGATGAGACATCGTGCCGCGGGTACTACCACACCGGCGAATCCGGCTCGAACACCGATAGTTAGATCTTAGAGTGTTCTTTCTTTGCAGCGAATATGGCTACGGGCCAGACGAAGCCAGTAGTCAAGGTTTCTGGATGTTCTTCCTCGAAAGAACCAACAGGGCCACCGTTACCAGCTGGATTTTCCAGTTTGGGTGACTGGGTGTGCCCTCGAATGTTCTTTCTTGGCAGCGAACATACGGAAATCAACACAACTGGTTTCCTCATTTTGCAATGTTTTATTTGTGTCAACCATGGTTCAAACTATGTATTAGTTTGCGTCCATGTTCGAAACTATGTATTAGCTTATGTAAAATCATGTTCCAATATATAATATTTGGAACTATAATGGAGAAGAGAAAAAAATAAGAAAAAAAATGCGTCGCTCTGAGCCACCCCCAGACGCAAACAGACGCACGGGCAAAAACGGATATTTTAGCGTCTGCGGCGCGATGAAAACGGACGCTCGCGGACAATAAAATACGTCGCGGCGCTGAAGATGCGCTCAATGCGAGGAGTCTCGTCCCTGGAGTTGTCAGCGTGAGCGAGGCTGAGTGCTCTCGGAGGCTTTAGCCAATCGTGCTGGATGTCAAGCTTATTTCGGAGACAACTACAAGTGAACTATAACGAGCTACTCAAAATTGCATGATGCATTCTTATATGTTGCTTGCTGACAGTTTTTAGCAAGCTACTCGTGAAATTTACGACTTGAGCCGACTTTTATTTAGACTTGTGAAGTTTACGAGTTGAGCCGACTTTTATTTAGACTCTGGTTGTTAAACGAAGTCGAAACGAGCTACTGTGAGCAAACAGCGCGTACAGAAGAGATATCATGCAATGATGCAACCAGAGGTCCATAGCGCAATAATTTGATTCAGTTTGGTCATAGCGACATCGACGTCAGTCCTTTCCTTCTTTTCCTTTTTGCGAATAATCATTTCCGTTGTCGCTATGAAGTTGCTGGCGATTTTTTTCAAAACAATATGAATTATTTAATATATTTCAGGAATGATACACATTTTCAGAAAATTTCAGAAATGTAACTCGGTCGGTTATCTAGTCGCCCGATTGGCCGGCGGATTGCCGATCAGGCCGTCGTCCGGTCTTGTCCTTGACGGCTCGTCAGATGGCAGTCCTATCCCGCCTGTAAATCGGCGTAGCGGCGAGCCGGCCGCCGATCGGCCTGCTAGGCTCCGACAATATGCATGATCACTGCACTGTCGTGCTCTGGTAATAGTCTGGCGTTTGTTTTCTCGCCATTCTCTTCCGCCTCCCTCGACAAACTTTTTCCCGCCACCTCTCTCCCACCATATTCTCCCCCTCTCCCGCCATATTTTCCCGCCACTTTCTCCCACCATATTTTTGCCATTTTTTTTTCTATAAAAATAGACATTGACACTCTTTGTTGCATAAGTGCTTCTACCTCTTCTCCCGTCGGCTCACTTTTTCCTGCCACTTTTTTGCCATTTTCCCGCCACTTTCTTCCGCCATATTTTTGCCATTTTTTTCTATAAAAAGAGACATCGACACTCTTTGTTGCATAAGTGCTTCTACCTCTTCTCCCGCCGTCTCACTTTTAGCTACCATGAGTGTACCCTGCTCAGACCAAGATTTTACGCCGACGAAAAACAAGGATGCAAGTTTGAACCCGGTGTGAGCGGAGCGGTGTTGGTGCGGTCATCTTGCGAAGGTGAAGCAGGCAGATAATTTCTCTAATAGGTTTGGTCTGAAATTTTTCATGTGTGCGAACTATGATCATGATCCACCCCAACTTTATCTTCGTCATCCACGAGGCAACCGGTATGTTCTAATAGAATGATGATTAGCCATATTTGTACGTCTATATTTTCTGGATTAATGTTTGTTTGTGTTGCAGTCTCCCCCATCCTGTGCAAGTGGTTTCACTGAATAGACACGAAGCAGTTGGATTGGGCACGTCATGAGGTTGAGGAAAATAATATAGGCGTGCATGGGCAAGGTTCTTTGAGGAGGAGCGCTCGGAAAATGATGCTGCTAATGATAAAGCAGATAGAGAGAGAGAAATAAAAAATTAAGGACGGAGCAAGTTGGAAATCGCGAGGTGAACAAGAGGAGGATGGAGGAAGAAGTTGCATTTAGGTATGTAGAGGTAGAGGTGCGAAAGGAGTCCTGAGAGGTGGAAAGGAAGAGATTAAAAGAAAAAATCGTTGAGGCGCACGCAGCAGAAGATCGCGATGACAGGATCGGAAAATGGCCACGTTGGCCGCAGGGCAAGTAGAGAGATGTCTCGGAGTAGCGATGTATCTTAATTTCAGTTTTAGTTTGTCTTTGTATCTTAATTTCCGGTGTAGTATTTAGCCGTATTTTAATTTTAATTGTATTGTATCTTAATTTCCTGAGATGTCTTAATGAGTAGGATTTCCCTCCCAAAACTTCCCACCAAAATTTTCCCGCCAAAAACTTCCCGCCAAGATTTCCCACCACGTCTTCTCCACGCCTCCTATAAAACCCCCTCGTCATTCATATGTTTCAAGCCACTTTATGGTTGGACCTCTTATGTATTCTCTCCAAGATGCCTCCTCCGGGCAAGCGTAGTTTCAACGAGTCTATGGTTGGACCTCTTATGTCCTCTGCATGTTCAGGTATGACTTATGAGAGATAATAAGATAGATTATGTCGAAGATTTCGTCAGTAATGTGACTCTTCTTGTCAAGGTAGTTAGGATTTTTTTTAGCCACGTAGACATTGATGAAACAATTAGATGTTAGTAAACCGATAACAATATAATATAGGCTCACAAATGTGTAATATATGTATGATACAAATCTCGTACCTCAAAGTTGAGTAACCAGTCACACTTTGTGCCATGGTCCTCACATGCAAAGGCCGCTTGAACCTCACGAATACCTGATGTCTACGCATGTTTCTATTCTTGTAGACAGTGTTGGGTCTCCAACTGCAGAGGTTTGTAGAACAGCAACAAGTTTCCCTTAAGTGAATAACCCAAGGTTTATCGAACTCAGGAAGGTAGTGATCAAAGATATCCCTCTCAAGCAACCCTGCAATTAAGATACAAGAAGTGTCTTGTGTCCCCAACACACCCAATACACTTGTCAGGTGTATAGGTGCACTAGTTCGGCGAAGAGATAGTGAAATACAAGTAATATGGATGATTATAAGTAGTAGTTGCAATCTGAAATAAAAATGGCAGCAAGCAAACATGTAGCAGAACTGGTTGTAAACGGTGTTTCAATGCTTAGAAACAAGGCATATGGATCTTACTTTCACTAGTGGACACTCCAACAATGATATCATAATTGAATACATAAATATCATCTCTTCACTATGCTACTCTGAACCACTCTCCGATTGGATAACAAACACCAATTCACCGCGTAGGGCTGCAAAAGTACTCCTTAAAGTTCATGTTCCAAACCTAGGGACACCCCACTCTGTCACTTTGAGCATCCAAAGATAGTACTAACAAACACCACAAATTTCATAGAAACATCCAACTCAAATTATAATCATGATAAATATTTCCGTAATCTTTAGCCTAAGAGACACACATGGTGCGCACACTGTCACCTTCACACCGTGGGGCAAGGTGTCTCCGGAGATCACAATAATAAAACCACTTGAGTAGCATAATAGATGAAGAGTAACATCAACTTATTCAACTAGATTATAAAGCTCATGATCACATAAAGATCACACCATGGGAGAGAGAGATAGACCACATAGCTACCGGTAAAGCCCTCGGCCTCGGGGGAGAACTACTCCCTCCTCATCATGGGAGTCAGCAACATCGATCAAGATGGCGGTGGAGTCGATGGAGATGGCTCCGGGGAAAATTCCCCGTCCCGGCAGGGTGCCGGAACAGAGATTTATGTCCCCCGAAACTTGTCTTCGATGGCGACGGAGCTACGGAACTTTTCGTGGATGGAAGCTGATTGATTTAGGGTTTTCGCGTCAGGAGCAATATATAGGCGAAGGGGCGATATCGGTGGCCACCCAGGGGGCCCACACCACACCTAGGCGCGGCCAGGGGGCCCGCGCCAAGGCATGGTGTGCCCTCCCTGGTGCACCTCTTCGTCTCTCCTTCGGACTCCATCTTCGTGACAGGAAAATAGGAACTTCGGATTTTGTTTCGTCCAATTCCGAGAATATTTTCAGAACAACTTTTGTGAAATACAAAAACAACAGAAAACGGGAACTTGCACTGTGGCATCTTGTTAATAGGTTAGTTCCAAAAAATGCATAAAAATGCCACTAAGTGTAAACAAAATATATAGCAATTGGTGTAAAATAAGCATGGAGCATCAAAAACTATAGATACATTTGCAACGTATCAGCATCGCCAAGCTTAACTCCTGCTCATCCTCGAGTAGGTAAGTGATAACAAAAATAATTTTTGAGATGACATGCAACCAACTTTAGAGTGGCGGTGAAATGCCACATATAGGTAGGTATGGTGGAGACATTTGTCAAACTTTGGGTTTTTGGGAGTTGGATGCACGAGTAGAGCTCATAGTCAGTACATGTGAAGACTAGCAAGAGACTAGGAGCGACCAACTAAGAGAGCAATAATGGCCATAATCATGCATAGCGACAAAACATTATTAATCAAAGCATAAAGTGATATTACAAGTCAAAAGCTGAATGATCATAGAGGCTTGAGGTGACTGGTTTGTAGTCATAACATGGTGTAAGCATGCGCCAAGTCAGCCCAAATAAAACATTTAAAGGAGAATACCACAATATTATGCTTTTGTATGATTAAAACAACATATGATTCTTTCAATGACACATTAAGTACTCTCAGCTATTTGAGACAAGTCATGCTACAACAATAACTACTAAGCATATAATTAAAATAATATCTAACATGACATGTTAAGGTCTAAGCCACAGTCTAAACAAGCTTCCTTTTGCACCACTATAAGCATAAAATATTATTTTACCCTTCTCCAACACCAATCAACTTTTTTTTTGAAACAACTCTCATAATAATTTATCAGTGAAGACCAGAGAGTTAATCATACCCAACTAAACAAAACTAACAAGCTATGAACAAGAGATGCATGAAAAACATGAGCTAAAAGCATTGCAGTAGCTAGACAAGAATACTCAATAAATATAAGTGAAGAATACGAGTATTCACATGAAAAGGCTGAGCGTGTCTCTCTCCCACACAACAGTGCTAAGATCCAACCAAGTTGATTACATCAAACAAAACTAAATAAAACTAAAAACAAAATAAATACGCTCCAAGAACAACACATAGTATATGAAGCAATAAAAATATAGTGTCCTGAAAGATGACCTGATATTTTTGTTGATGAAGAGGGATGCATTGGGCATCCCCAAGCTTTGACGCTTGTACCTCTTGAATATTTCTTGGCGTGACATGTCCATCCTTCATCTCATCACATCATTTTTCTCTCCCTACACTTGAAAACTTCCTTCATACAAAACTTCACACAGTTTTCATTAGCAACATTAGTGTATTCAAGATGATAAATCCACTTTAGTTCAGTTTCAACACAAGTCAAACATCCATTAGAACATTAGCTACTGTAGAAACTTCTTTTAAAAGCTCTTTCTCCCAAAAGAACTCAAAAAGAAAAAGATTAAGGGGCAAATGCAAATAGTGGCATAAATCTGTCAAAACAGAACAACATGTAAAGATTGATTTTTTTTGAAAATCCTATGTTACTCAAATCGAAAAGTGCAAAATTAATGAAAGTTAGATAATAACCTGGGGCATATGCTAAAAAAAATTTCAGATCAATCCGACATTCTGGCTGAGAGTAATAATTTTTTTGGTGGCAGCACAGAATATGTTTCGGGACAGCAACTCCCCCAAATCTTACCTTCTTCCTATTAGAGGCTATTCTTGGCAGAAAAACGAAATAAAAAGGATAAGGAGAGGTTGTTACAGTGGTAACAACTTCCAAAACTCAACAAAAGAAAAATTACAGAAACAAAACATGTGTTATCTCCCAAGAGTGCTTTTCTTTAACGCTTTTCAGCCAGGCACAGTAGTTTGAGAAGATGCTCACATAAGAAATATGAATTGAAGTAAAATAGAGCATCAAGAAGCAAATATAAAACAAATTTAAGTATAACCCACTTCCTATGAAAAATAATCTTGTATAGAAACAAGTCATGGAAGCACATAGCAACAAGCATAGGAAAGCAAAACAAGTGCAACTTCAAAATTTTCAACATAAAGAGGTGAAACTTAATATTTTTGAGATACATAAAACCATGTTTCCCTCTCTCATAATAAATTTCAGTAGCATCATGAATAAAATTAACAATATAACTATCACATAAAACACTCTTATCATGAGCCACATGCATAAAATAATTAGGGATTTCTATTTTCGTGCCCTCGGGTCCTTAGTTGTGCTCAGTTTTCCCCAGCCGCTTAGTTTTTCCTCAGTTTTGCCCAAGCCCTCGTCTGAAACCCTCACAAGTGCTGGAACATCCGGTTGCCCGATGGGTCAACAACTTTGACCGTTATCTGCTGACTAGTGGGGCCACGTAGAGCCCACAAAGACACGTCAGGCCATCCATCTTTGTTTGACCGTAAGCATCATCGTATCCCTGACCAAAACACGGACGAGTGGGGCTTCGGCATATCGAATGACAAGTGGGGCCATGACGCTGATACAAGGGGCAATACACGGTAGAATTAGATTCTTAAACGGAGCTCTACAGTGATGGCACGGAGGAAGTGGCCTGCGGGGTGCCGAGATGAGATCGACGTCCACAAAGAACTGCATGAGGCGAGACTAGACACATTAGATAGATACGAACTAGACACATTTAACCATGCAAAGAAGAGAATAAATGGTCGAGGACATCGACGACTACCTCAACACTTTGAATGACTGTGTCGGACACGAACGCGAGCATTGTAGAGAAAACTAGTGTCTCTCCTTTCTGGCGTGTATAGATGGGTGCTAGGGGAGTGTGGTGGCGAAGGGAAAGACCTCACAGTGTTTTGTGGCGTCCAGCATAGCGGGGCGGCATAGCCGTGCCCACAGCGGCGTGCATGTTCGGCATTGGCATCAGCATGTATGTTCGGCATTGGCCTCGGTGGTATCTCTGGTGTGTCAGTGATCGAATGAGGGGACGGGATTGAGGGTGCATCCTGACGGTGACCTAGCAGTGGCGACGAGCATAGCCATTCTGACCATGCCGACGACATCGGCATCATTTGGAGGTTGTGGTGCTCGAATCAAGGTGGGATTTGTTTCTTGTACGCCAAAATGAATTTGAAACAAGTTTCCTGTTGAAGGTTAGGTAAAATACGAAAGATTGTAACTAAAAACTTTACTGGCACCATGGTGAGGTTCTTTTTGATAGAGCTATACGGTTCGGCAAAAGTTTTTGACACTTTTTAGATATTCCTTGTTGTTACACGTATGAAATTATGTATGGCAAATTTGGGGTCATTTGGAGATGTTCGAAAAAAATCACTTTGCTTAAGCGCATGCCGTTTGGTCTCTC
>NC_061511.1:117865848-117881097 GCF_022539505.1 Lolium rigidum
ACCCCCGAGGCCGAGGGCTCCGCCGTAGCTATGTGGTTAATCTCTCTCCCATGTACTTCAATACAATGATCTCATGAGCTGCTTTACATGATTGAGATCCATATGATGAGCTTTGTATCGCTACTAGTTGTGTGCTACTCATGTGATGTTATTAAAGTAGTCTATTCCTCCCCGCATGGTGTAAAGGTGACTAGTGTGTGCACCGTGTGGTTCTTGTCGTAGGCTATGATCATGATCTCTTGTAGATTGTGGAGTTAATTATCATTATGATAGTATTGATGTGATCTATTCCTCCTTCATAGTGTAATGTGGACAAGTGTGTGCACTATGTTAGTTCTTGGTTTATTTTGCAATGATCTATTATGCTCTAAGGTTATTTAAATATGAACATTGAATTGTGGAGCTTGTTAACTCCGGCATTGAGGGTTCGTGTAATCCTACGCAATGTGTTCATCATCCAACAAAAGAGTGTATGTAGCACATATGAGAAAGAGTTATTTATTATGCGATCAATGTTGAGAGTGTCCACTAGTGAAAGTATGATTCCTAGGCCTTGTTCCTAAATACTGCTATCGCTGCTTGTTTACTGTTTTACTGCGTTACTACCGCTGCGTTACAACTGCTCATACTTATTCATACCACCTGTATTTCACTATCTCTTCGCCGAACTAGTGCACCTTTACATCTGACAAGTGTGTTAGGTGTGTTGGGGACACAAGAAACTTCTTGCTTTCTGGTTGCAGGGTTGCTTGAGAGGGATATCTTTGACCTCTTCCTCCCTGAGATCGATAAACCTTGGGTGATCCACTTAAGGGAAACTTGCTGCTGTTCTACAAACCTCTGCTCTTGGAGGCCCAACACTGTCTACAAGAATAGAAGCACCCGTAGACATCAGTCTCACTGAAACCAGCTTTTGTAATAAGTTAGGTTTTTTCGACCTTCTCTAAATGACCTCAAATTTCATACTGATGATCTTCTATACAAACATAGGTAGATTGTTTCGTTTTACATTTATTTGAACTTTTATTTCCCTCTATAATACCTAGTTGATTTTCAGGTCAAAACCTCGAAAGTTAACACAAGTAGATGGTGAACCCTCCCAAATTTCAAATACAGAGATAGATAGATTGTTTTGTTAATCATTTTTAGCGTGAAAAGTGGCTACAAGAAATCGGTGATGGTTTATCATTCTTTGCGTGAAAAGTAATGTCTACAAGAAATCGCTGATGGTTTATCATTTTTTGCGTGAAAAGTAATGGATACAACAAATCGGTGATGGTTTATCATTTTTTGCATGAAAAGTAATGGCTACAACAAATCGGTGATGGTTTATCATTTTTTGCGTGAAAAGTAATGGCTACTCCCTCCATACCGGTTTATAAGCACATTTCATGATTTGAGAAGAACTTTGACCATTAATTTGGTAAATAAAATATAAAATATATATCACAAAAATTATATCATTGGAAACTTCTTTTGCATATGAATCCAATGGTATAATTTTTTAGGCATATAAATTATATTGGGTTGACCAAATTAATGATCAAAGTTTTTCTCGAAACACGTAATAGGCCTATAAATCGGTATGGAGGGAGTACAAGAAATTGGTGATGATTTATCATTTTTTGTGTGAAAAGTAATGGCTTCAACAAATCGGTGTTGTTTTATCATTTTTTGCGTGAAAAGTAATGGCTACAAGAAATCGCTGATGGCTTATCATTTTTTGCGTGAAAAGTAATGCCTAAAAGAGTTTATAATTTTTAGCGCGTGAAAAATAATACAGAAAACCAAACTTGCTGAATCCGGTGGCAAACTGGGTATTTAGCATACATAGAGGGTGGAAGCTAGCCGCCGATAGAGAGAGAGAAGGTGGTGGCCCCGATCAGAGAGAGAGGGGTTATCATGCCCGCTAGATCATACGATCAACGGTCGGTGGGCACGATCCGCGTGACAAGGGCTAGACCAATCAGGGCAAGGTTGGGCGTCCCCTGTGAGAATTTGTGAAGGGAGAGGGCAAAGCTGAGTAGTATCAAGAAACCAAGTGTTGAGACCCCCAGAGGTCGTAGGTTAGACAAACCCAGACTGCATCTGGCATAAGCCTAACCCAGACCTCGAGGGCCTTGTAGGGTGAGAATCGGTAACACAACAGTGACTCTACGACTCAAAGAGTAATAAAAGCTCATAACTGAGCGAAAAACCAAAGTATTACAAGCAGAGGTCACTGACCTGACATTTCATCAATCAACGGAAGCAAAGTTATGCTATTCTAAATAGCAAGATAGCAAAAGTCCTAAGAGGCCAGGAGCATAACGGCAACGTCCCAGCCCATAGATTCCAGGCTGCCACCTGGGAATCCCAAGCTACTCGTCGATGTTGACCAAGAAACCACCATTTGTTGGAGCGACTTCGTCTGAAACAAAGCATGCAAAGCTAAGTACAGGGACTCAGCAAGACTTAGTACAACCTGTTAGCAAAGCTGGTATGCGAGGCTTTATGTGGAGCTTATTTTGCAGAAAGCCAGTTTTTCTTTGTAAAACAAGAGGGAGCAGAAGCTCGGCTATTCAGATCATTTTAAAAAGGGGATAAGAGAGCTATATCTATAGCTCTACTGATCATCATATTGAATCCACCGAATCTTCATCATTACCTGAACCTATCAACTAGGATCACCCCCTCGATACCATGAGGAGGGATCATTGTTCACACATTTGATTCCATGTTTTACGATTAGGTGAAAGTTCTCTATGATCAACACGTCCATCCCCAAGTCGTCCGTAACCGTGGACACGAATTTTCGAAAATATTTAACCCTGCAGGGGTGTACAACTTTACCCACATGCGCCGACCGACTCTTAGCGCCGTACGTTACACACTTCCTTGGTGTGCCGGTAGAGGGTGGTCGACCAAAACCTTTCCCTTGCTTCGCCTATTCCATGAGTCAATCTAACTGGGGAACTCTGTCATCGTAGTTAGCCATTCTCCGAGGCGGTCCCGGTCATTGTGCGCAGGGGATCCAATTCAATGCCTCCAGCATCCTTCACCCCGGCCACACCCTGTATGATGCACCTTTGAAAACCTTTTCCACGCCTTCGCCATGCAGAATGCCAAATGGAACTCGCAATCTAATTGACTCATGGGTAAGCTAGGCAGGTTCAGGCCAAGGGGTTCCCATGGGCCCCATATGGCTGTACACTCAGTCTTGGTTCCGAAGGCGAGAATCTCATGTCCTAGTATCGGCGAGAACGAGTCAAATCACCACATCCCCATGTGGCGGCTGATGGCGCGTGATGCACACGTCCGTTGGGAACCCCAAGAGGAAGGTGTGATGCGCACAGCAGCAAGTTTTCCCTCAGAAAGAAACCAAGGTTATCGAACCAGTAGGAAATGAAGGCCACGTGAAGGTTGTTGGTGGAGGAGTGTAGTGCGGCGCAACACCAGGGATTCCGGCGCCAACGTGGAACCTGCACAACACAATCAAAATACTTTGCCCCAACTTAACAGTGAGGTTGTCAATCTCACCGGCTTGTTGTAAACAAAGGATTAAACGTATGGTGTGGAGAATGATGTTTGTTTGCAAAGAACAGCAGAGAACAATGATTGCAGTAGGTTGTATTTCAGATGTAAAAGAATGGACCGGGGTCCACAGTTCACTAGTGGTGTCTCTCCAATAAGATAAATAGCATGTTGGGTGAACAAATTACAGCTGGGCAATTGACAAATAGAGAGGGCATAGCAATGCACATACATATCATGATGACTAATATGAGATTTACTTAGGGCATTACGACAAAGAACATTGACTGCTATCCAGCATGCATCAATGCCTAAAAAGTCCACCTTCGGGTTAGCATCCGCACCCCTTCCAGTATTAAGTTGCAAACAACAGACAATTTCATTAAGTATTGTGCGTAATGTAAACAATACAAATATCCTTAGACAAAGCATTGTTGTTTTATCCCTAGTGGCAACATCACATCCATGACCTTAGAACTTTCTGTCACTGTCCCAGATTCAATGGAGGCATGAACCCACTATCGAGCATAAATACTCCCTCTTGGAGTTACAAGTATCAACTTGGCCAGAGCCTTTACTAGCAACGGAGAGCATGCAAGATCATAAACAACACATATATGATAGATCAATAGTCAACTTGACATAGTATTCCATATTCATCGGATCCCAACGAACACAACATGTAGCATTACAAATAGATGATCCTGATCATGATAGGCAGCTCACAAGATCTAAACATGATAGCACAAGAGGAGAAGACAACCATCTAGCTACTGCTATGGACCCATAGTCCAAGGATGAACTACTCACGCATCGGTCCGGGAGGCGGGCATGGTGATGTAGAGCCCTCCGGTGATGATTCCCCTCTCGGCGGGGTGCCGGAGGCGATCTCCTGAATCCCCCGAGATGGGATTGGTGGCGGCGGCGTCACAGTAACTTTTCTCGTATCGTGGCTCTCGGTACTAGGGTTTTCGCGACGGAGAGAATAAATAGGCGAAGGGGCAGAGTCAGGGGATGCCCGAGGGGCCCACCCCATAGGGCGGCGCGGCCAGGGGTGGGGCCGTGCCCCCCTAGGGTGTGGTCGCCTCGCGTCCCCTCTTCGTCTCCTCTTCGGACTTCTGGAAAGCTCCATGCAAAATAAGACCGTGGGCTTTTGTTTCGTCCAATTCCGAGAATATTTCCTGTGTAGGATTTCCGAAACCAAAAATAGCGTAAAAACGAGAACCGGCGCTTCGGCATCTTGTTAATAGGTTTATGCCGGAAAATGCATCAAAATGATATAAAGTGCATATAAAACATGTGAGTATTGTCATAAAACTAGCATGGAACATATGAAATTATAGATACGTTTGAGACGTATCAGCCGCCCATTCAAGCCTTTAAGCATGTTTAATTATCATCACTGATCTTACCATGTCATCCTGCCATACTAGGTTCATTCGCAGCTCTGATTCATTAACCGGATGGATCATAATTCATCAACTAAGCATGGCTAAGCAAATTCGATATAACGGCTCTAGCGATGCACACATAGCTCAAACCTAGTCTTGCTGGGAGCAGTGGAACAGAGTATTTTAGGCTACAAGGATGGTAATGCAACACATAGGATATCTATACCTGTCGATAAGACATATTGGAATCGTACGCAATATGTAGGAACCAGAAGTAAAAGCATTTCGAAATCATAATATGAACCAGGCTAGGGCTTGCCTTTGTCCCTGACAAACCAATATGGATCTTCGAAGATCCCATGCTTGAGCTGTTCGTCGATGGACAAGTATTGAGTTGCGTCGTTGTCGATCTTCATCGTCTCGGGCACTTGCTCTATCGATCGCGAAGAAGCAAACACCGGAAAGGTAAAAGAACAATCAACACATGGCATCGATGCAATGCACATACAAGAATGATGCTATGACATGTCACTACAAGTAAAGTTGCCATGGCCGACGAAGTTGAAGTCGCGACGTGGTTGCTGGTGCACCATGGCCGACGATTTTGGGTCTCTCCGTGGTGCATGTCAAAACTTTTTTTTCTCGTTTTTTGAGGCCACCTAGCCCGACGAAAGTGTCCAAAACGTCTCCTATGGTGGCCCGGGACGTGGTGCATCGCGAATTCTCGGGTTCGCCGGCTGAGTCAACGCAAATCAGCACCGCCCAGGGATGTAGGGCCCAGATGGCAGCCTGATAGGGCAAAGGTGGCCGATCTTTCGATGAGAGTAAGATAGCGTCGATTTGTTGGTGGAGTTCGTGCTTGACGATCCGACTACACGTGCAAAGCTCATGCGCCAATGCAATCGCTAGGACAATCTCCGGGAGTTACTGATCTTGCGGATGCACGATCAGCCCGACCAGCGAGGGTCTTAATTCCTACCTAAAATCGAGAACAAGTAAGAACTAATAATGCAATCAGAATTATTGCGGATATAGATGAAAGCTTTATTGAAAAGGTGGGATTCCGAATAGTCGGTCTTGTTCTGGGCGTTGGCCTCAAAAGAAGTACACGAGAGTTGCAGCGATGGCTAACTTTTAATCTAATCAAAATCCGAGTCTAAACGTGACGGCTATGGGGGTATTTAAAGGACGAAAAGGTGGGGTTTCGGCCAGCCATACATATGGTGGCCGAACCAAACCCTAGAAGGCCTTTCCCCCTTAAATACGGACTCTAAAAAGTGGCTGACTTAATTCCTGCGAAAATAACATGGGCCTGGCCCAAATCTAAAGGTGACGCAGCACCATATTATGCTATGGACGAAATTATGAAGTGGGAAACTCTATATTTCGTCCATGTCTTCATCTCTTCTTATGGTGGCTTCAAAGTTCTGAAATCTCCACTTGCGGCGTCATCTTCAATCCTCAAATGCTTGCTGCCATCTCCTCCATGTGTGATCATGCTCCAATGCTTGTCCTCCTCATCCATACTTGGTCCATCATTCCTAAGAGTAACAAACATATCTGATTTAGGCAGCATCATATTCTCATGTATGTGAGGAATAGTTCCAAGAAACGAAAGTACTTGATAGTTAAGTTGTTTGGCACGAGCTCGAGTGATTGGTCCTTGTATTTGTGTCGCTGTAGGTACAGCGGTTGTATCAAGAGATGGGATGTCCTCATCATGCCCTCCTTCTTGAATTGAAGTCGTCCTCGACGAAAGCTCCTCTTCTTCACCAAAGTAAGGCTTCAAATCTGCAATGTTAAATGTAGGACTAACCGGACCCAATTCCGCAGAAGCTCAGGTTTATATGCATTATCATTTATTTTCTCTAACACCTTAAAAGGACCAGCAGCGCGTGGCATTAGTTTAGACTTGCGCAATTCAGGAAAACGATCTTTGCGCAAATGCAACCAAACAAGATCACCAACATCAAACACAACATGTTTTCTTCCTCTATCCCCAGCAATTTTATACTTAACATTCATGCGTGCTATGTTGTCTTTAGTAGTCTCATGCAATTTTAGTATCAATTCAGCACGGTCTGTAGCATCCAAATTATTTTGCACAGAAGATGGTAAAGGCAACAAATCAATAGGTGCACGTGGTACAAAACCATAATCAATCTCAAATGGGCACATCTTAGTGGTAGAATGCAGTGAGCGATTGTAAGCAAATTCAACATGAGGTAAACATTCTTCCCACAATTTTAAGTTCTTCTTCAAAACAGCCCGCAACATAGTAGACAAAGTTCTATTTACTACTTCAGTTTGTCCATCAGTTTGGGGATGACATGTAGTACTAAACAACAATTTAGTCCCCAACTTAGCCCATAAACATCTCCAAAAGTGGCTAAGAAACTTAGTATCACGATCGAAACAATAGTATTTGGCACACCATGTAAACGCACAATTTCGCGAAAGAACAAATCAGCAACATGTGTAGCATCATCAGTTCTGTGACATGGAATAAAGTGTGCCATCTTAGAAAACCTATCCACAACAACAAACATACTATCCCTCCCCTTCTGTGTACGAGGCAATCCCAAAACGAAATCCATAGAAATATCCTCCCAAGGTACACTAGGAACAGGAAGAGGCATATATAAACCATGTGGATTAAGTCGAGACTTAGCTTTTTGACATGTAGTGCAGCGTGCCAAATCTCTCAACATCTCGACGCATGCGTGGCCAAAAGAAGTGTGCAACAAGTACATCCTCCGTCTTCTTCACACCAAAGTGACCCATCAATCCTCCTCCATGCGCCTCCTGCAACAACAAAAGACGAACGGAACCATCTGGGATGCATAGCTTGTTAGCACGGAACACAAATCCATCATTGAGGATGAATTTGTTCCATGTTCTACCATCTTTACAATTCAGCAACACATCTTTAAAATCAGCATCATGCAAGTATCGTTCCTTTATGGTTTCTAATCCAAAAATCTTGAAGTCAAGTTGAGATAGCATAGTATATCGGCGCGACAAAGCATCAGCAATAACATTATCTTTACCCTTTTTGTGTTTGATAACATAAGGAAAAGACTCAATAAACTCAACACACTTTGCATGGCGACGATTCAACTTAGCTTGACTACGAATATGCTTCAAAGATTCATGATCAGAATGTATAACAAATTCTTTAGGCCATAAATAATGTTGCCAAGTTTCTAATGTCCGAACCAGCGCATATAATTCTTTATCATAAGTAGAATAGTTCAGACTAGGCCCACTCAATTTCTCACTAAAATATGCAACAAGTTTGCCCTCTTGTAATAACACACCTCCCAAACCAATTCCACTAGCATCACATTCAAGCTCAAAAGTCTTATTGAAATCAGGAAGTTGGAGTAATGGAGCATGTGTTAACTTATCTTTCAGAATCATGAAGGCGTCTTGTTGTGCATCGCCCCACACAAAGGGCACATCCTTCTTGGTAAGCTCATTCAGCGGCGCAGCAATGGATCCAAAATCTTTCACAAAGCTCCTATAGAAACCAGCGAGGCCAAGAAAACTCCTCACTTGTGTGACCGTCTTTGGCTGTGGCCAACTCTCAATTGCCTCAATCTTGGCTGGATCAACTTCAATTCCTCGCGCAAGTAACAACATAGCCAAGAAACGCAACTCGATTGGTGCAAAAGGTGCACTTCTCAAGATTACCATACAAACGTGCATCACGTAAAGCATTGAAAACAGCACGTAAATGATCCAAATGTTCCTCCAAAGATTTGCTATAAATCAGAATATCATCAAAGTATACCATCACAAAACGTCCAATAAAAGCACGTAAAACTTCGTTCATCAGTCTCATGAAAGTACTAGGTGCATTAGTTAAACCAAAAGGCATTACTAGCCACTCATATAAACCGAACTTAGTTTTAAACGCTGTTTTGCATTCATCTCCTAATTGCATACGAATCTGGTGGTAACCACTACGCAAATCAACTTTAGAGAACATAATAGAACCACTCAATTCATCAAGCATATCATCTAAACGAGGTATAGGATGACGGTATCGAATGGTAATATTATTAATAGCTCTACAATCAGTACACATGCGTGAAGAACCATCCTTCTTAGGTACCAAGATAATAGGGACAGCACATGGACTAAGAGACTCACGAATGTAACCTTTATCTTGGAGAACCTGAATTTGTCGCTGAATCTCTTTGGTCTCTTCAGGATTGGTACGATATGGTGCACGGTTGGGCAGCGCAGTTCCTGGAATCAAGTCAATCTTGTGTTCTATCCCACGAATAGGTGGTAATCCAGGTGGAACATCTTGTGGAAACACATCAATAAATTCCTGCAAAAGGTTAGCAACCGCAGGTGGCAAAGAAGGAGGCATATCCTCAAATGAAAACAAAACTTCTTTGCAAATAATAGCATAGCATTGAGTAGTGTTCACATCAAGTTCAGCAATATCAGATTTGGTAGCAAGCAAACAAGGATTTTTCAAACGAATTTCAGTAGCATGGTTCGAATCAGATTTAGTATTAGTCTTATGTGGCACAAAATCTGCAGCAACAATCTGATTTTCACTCTTATGTTTCTCCTCATTTTTTACTCTACTAGCTCTAGCAAGATCATCTTTAACTATTTGTTCAGGAGTCATAGGTTTGAGACCAATTTTCTTTCCATCATGCATAAGAGAATACTGATTAGTTCTACCATTATGAACAGATTCTCTATAAAATTGCCAAGGTCTACCAAGTAACAAAGAACAAGCTTGCATAGGTACAACATCACAATCAACAAAATCAGAATATGTACCAATAGTAAAATGCACACGTGTAGTTCTTGTTACCTTGAGCTTCCGAGAGCTCTCAAACCATTGAATGTAGTATGGATGTGTTGACTGCCAAAACCCACCGGCGGGCAGCGGCCTTGTCAACACCGTAGAGCCGGGAAGAGCCTAGAGCTGCGGCTGGCTGAGACCCCTCCGAGCGACGGCCCGCAATGCTCTTCTCGGTCACACGCGGCGATGCGAAGTGCAAGGGCGTGCCACCGACCTATACCTGGTCGGGAAGGTGATGGGGATGCCTCGCTTAGTTTCCTGCAGGGCATACATGTAAACATTAAATACGAGCCTCGATCGGCTCTCGAGTTATCCCGTGAATCGGCTCAAAGAGCCGATCCACCCATGATTCGTACGGGGTGCACGAATACTTGGTGGTCCCGCTTGATCAAGATGAAGCTAATGAGATCTACGACGATTTAGGGTTTTCACCGCATAATCGGATCATCCTACTCCAGGTTGGGCCTCGCGGCCACGCACGGTGCTCGTAAGCCGATCCTAAACAAGGCCTAAAAA
Organism: Lolium rigidum; assembly: GCF_022539505.1. Classification (NCBI taxonomy): domain Eukaryota; kingdom Viridiplantae; phylum Streptophyta; class Magnoliopsida; order Poales; family Poaceae; genus Lolium; species Lolium rigidum. The sequence goes on from NC_061511.1 coordinate 117,876,103, forward strand.
CCAACATGAAGTTGATCCTCGGAACATCCCGTTTAGGACTTGCGAACGCCACCCTACGTGCCACTCGGATCCTCCCCCCTTTGTAAGGCCTAACTATTGCGAGATATTAAACTAATCCTTGTAGAACAAGGAGCAATCGTAACGGATCAGATCTACTAAATAATGATCAAGCGGGTGCCGCCCCCACACCCGAGATAGGCGTGAGGGCGGCTAGATATGCAAGGGTTGCACTACGTAAGCATGCTTAAACGAAGAACAATGCTAACCCTAACACATATAATGATAACTACGTTGCTCGCCATCAAAAGCGCTTCGAGTACGAGCAACGCATGAACAACGTGGGCTTGTGCTGCCTAGATCGCAAGATGCGATCTAGGCAGCATGTCGCTTACCTGATAGAAACCCTCGAGACGAAGGAGTTGGCGATGCGCCGAGATTGGTTTGTTTTGGGGTTGAACGTGAGTTGTTGTTTATTCCATAAACCCTAGATACATATTTATAGTCCAGGGGACTTTCTAATTCAGGCGTGCACCGAACCGTGCACGGGTAAAACTCTAACTTCTAAACTAAGATGCGATCTACTATATTAAGATACACGGGCTAACTAGCCCAAACTTTGCATATAAAGGCCGATTCACGTATTTCTTCCATGTAGATTCTTCAAGTCCATCTTGATCGCGGCCCACCTCTGATCCGGTCAAATTCTGGTGATAACACATGCCCCCCTGGTTTTGGAAATGACATTTCCAAAATCATTATGCTTTTCCTTCGAAGGGTCATGTCATGGCAGAGCAGAACCGTCGCAGAGCTTTTCATCATATCGCCTTGCCTTCTCAACTTCTCTGCACGATTTGACACTGTAGTTCCTTCTTCATGATAGGCGGCTTCATTGTGCGCACTTCCTCCTGACTTTTTAGGCCGATCTCAATTCCGCGTTCATGAACCAAGAAGCCCAAGAATTGACCGGCCGTCACTCCAAATGCACACTTCTTTGGATTCATCCTTAGTCCGAATTTCCTAGTTCGGTCCCGGATGCGTCGTAAATCTCCAAGTGTCCCTCTACGGAGACAGACTTGACCACCACGTCGTCAACATAGATCTCAACCAGTTTGCCGATCAGATCATGAAATATGTAGTTCATGGCTCTTTGGTACATTGCACCAGCGTTCTTCAGTCCAAATGTCATGACTACATATTCAAACAAGCCCACTGAACCTGGTACTCTGAATGCAGTCTTGTGTATATCTTCTGGATATTGTCAACATAAAGTAATATAACAAGTGCAATATGCAAGTATGTAGGAATCAATGCACAGTTAACACAAGTGTTTGCTTTTTTAGATAGAAGGAAATGTGTAAACTGACTCAACAATAAAAGTAGAAGAAAGGCCCTTCGCAGAGGGAAGCATGGATTGTTATATTTGTGCTAGAGCTTTTACTTTGAAAATAAGAAACAACTTTGTCAACGGTAGTAATAAAGCATATGAGTTATGTAAATTATATCCTACAAGTTGCAAGCCTCATGCACAGTATACCAATAGTGCCCGCACCTTGTCCTAATTAGCTTGGATTTACATGGATTATCATAGCATAGCACATGTTTTAACCAAGTGTCACAAAGGGGTACCTCTATGCCGCCTCGTACAAAGGTCTAAGGAGAAAGCTCGCATTGGATTTCTCGCTTTTGATTATTCTCAACTTAGACATCCATATCGGGACAACATAGACAACAGATAGTGGACTCCTCTTTAATGCATAAGCATTCAACAACAGATAAAATTCTCATAAGAGATTGAGGTTTGTTGTCCACACTGAAACTTCCACCATGGATCATGGCTTTAGTTAGCGGCCCAATGTTCTTCTCTAACAATATGCATACTCAAACCATTTGATCATGATAAATCACCCTTACTTCGATACAAGACGAACATGCATAGCAACTCACATGATATTCAACAAAGAAATAGTTGATGGCGTCCCCTGTGGACATGGTTATCGCCCAACAAGCAACTTAATAAGAAATAATATGCATAAGTACATATTCAATACCACAATAGGTTTTAAGCTATTTGACCCATGAGCTATATATTGCAAAGATAAAGAATAGAAATTTCAAAGGTAGCACTCAAGCAATTTACTTTGGAATAGCGGAGAAATACTATGTAGTAGGTAGGTATGGTGGACACAAGTGGCATAGTGTTTGGCTCAAGGATTTTGGATGCATGAGAAGTATTCCCTCTCGATACAAGGTTTGGGCTAGCAAGGTTGTTTAAAGCAAACACAAGTATGAACCGGTACAACAAAACTCACATAAAAGACATATTGAAAGCATTATAAGACTCTATACCATCTTCATTGTTGTACCTTTTATCATCATATCGAAGCCGATCGCTTGAACCGGCCTCCTCTTTTTCCTTGCCACCGTAGTGATCGCTCTCTTCTTTGTCTTTGCCATGGCGGTAAACAGACCTCGCCATGTTGACATCGAACGAGAAGTCTAGTCGACGCCTTGCGGAGCGGCTGAGTTCTACCATGTTGACGCCAGGGGAACCGGCTGCGTGTCTACCTTCATGGCTCCCCGGAGCAGAGAACCTTTAGGGTGAGCTGCCCCCCGAGCTTCTCCCGTTCAATCCTTGCGTCTTGCTGATCAGATCGGCTCATCATCTTTGGCAGGCTGATGCAACTTCCGGTGAGGATGTTTTGAGTTTCTGATGCCCTCCAAAACTCTGGACGTAACAATTCAGCCACTACACGCTTATACTGGCACTGCTGAACTCGAAGATTTGCAGAAAGGAGTTGGAGATTCTTGAAGAGAGGATCTGAGTCACCAAACAATCCCATTGAGGAGTTCATCCAGAAGAGCCTCTCCATGTAACTCGATAACTGCTCCACTGGGTTTCTGCTTATCATAGCTATTCCTCTTGAGTCGATGGCCATGCACCGGCTTTCTATTCTAAAGTCGATGTCTGTGCATCGGCTGTGTTTAAAAATTTTGAATTTTTTACAGCCGATTTACACATCGGCCCCCATACTTCAATACCCACCATCATCAAAGAATATATCTTGGGCTGCTGGGCATTTGAAAGCCACTTCGAACTTCATATCCTCGTGTTTTATCCACCTAAGTGCCCCCCGAGCCGATTCTTTCAAGTAATTGAGGGTATCGGCTCTTCAGGCATTCCTTGTTAGATCAATGCTGAATTCAGGCAAAACGTATGTCCCACCGGGCGTGCCAGAATGTGTTGACTGCCAAAACCCACCGGCGGGCAGCGGCCTTGTCAACACCGTAGAGCCGGGAAGAGCCTAGAGCTGCGGCTGGGCCGAGACCCCTCCGAGCGACGGCCCGCAATGCTCTTCTCGGTCACACGCGGCGATGCGAAGTGCAAGGGCGTGCCACCTGACCTATACCCGGTCGTGGAAGGTGATGGGGATGCCTCGCTTAGTTTCCTGCAGGGCATACATGTAAACATTAAATACGAGCCTCGATCGGCTCTCGGGTTATCTCGTGAATCGGCTCAAAGAGCCGATCCACCCATGATTCGTACGGGGTGCACGAATACTTGGTGGTCCTGCTTGATCAAGATGAAGCTAATGAGATCTACGACGATTTAGGGTTTTCACCGCATAATCGGATCATCCTACTCCAGGTTGGGCCTCGCGGCCACGCACGGTGCTCGTAAGCCGATCCTAAACAAGGCCTAAAAACCAACATGAAGTTGATCCTCGGAACATCCCGTTTAGGACTTGCGAACGCCACCCTACGTGCCACCGGATCCTCCCCCTTTGTAAGGCCTAACTATTGCGAGATATTAAACTAATCCTTGTAGAACAAGGAGCAATCGTAACGGATCAGATCTACTAAATAATGATCAAGCGAGGTGCCGCCCCCACACCTGAGATAGGCGTGAGGGCGGCTAGATATGCAAGGGTTGCACTACGTAAGCATGCTTAAACGAAGAACAATGCTAACCCTAACACATATAATGATAACTACGTTGCTCGCCATCAAAAGCGCTTCAAGCACGAGCAACGCATGAACAACGTGGGGCTTGTGCTGCCTAGATCGCAAGATGCGATCTAGGCAGCATGTCGCTACCTGATAGAAACCCTCGAGACGAAGGAGTTGGCGATGCGCCGAGATTGGTTTGTTTTGGGGTTGAACGTGAGTTGTTGTTTATTCCATAAACCCTAGATACATATTTATAGTCCAGGGGACTTTCTAATTCAGGCGTGCACCGAACCGTGCACGGGTAAAACTCTAACTTCTAAACTAAGATGCGATCTACTATATTAAGATACACGGGCTAACTAGCCCAAACTTTGCATATAAAGGCCGATTCACGTATTTCTTCCATGTAGATTCTTCAAGTCCATCTTGATCGCGGCCCACCTCTGATCCGGTCAAATTCTGGTGATAACAGGATGTGTGCGCTGTCTTGTAGGGAGAGAAAGCTTCTCCACCATGTCAACTCTAGCCAGATTATTGCAGCTCCCTCCATCAATGATGATCCTTATAGCTTGCTCTTTTACAACGCCTCTTGTTTGGAACAGATTGTGGCGTTGATCATGCTCAGCTTTGCTCAATTGCACGCTCAACACACGCTGTGCAACTAAACTCCTGTACTGATCAGCAGTGTCAGCTTCCATTACCTCCATCTCTCTCACAGAATCAGAATTAGCACCATCACGTGCAGCAATAAGGGCCAATGTATCTTCATCAAAGTCACTTGCAGAATCATATTCGCCATCTTCACGCACCAACATCACACACTTGGTTCTACATTCTCTCTCTATGTGACCAAATCCCAAGCATTTGCGACATTGTATGTCGCGCGTCTTCCCCGTGGAGGCCATCGAAGAGGAACTCCGAGGAGGACCAGTAGATGGTGGTGGCGTAGCAGCAGGTGGTGCTCGTGATGCAGGCACGGTGTACTTAGAGGTAGTAGGAGCTAGTGCAGTACCACGAGATGGTGGCGCTGATTGTCGCGGAGACCAC